>NC_135233.1:533819767-534147892 GCF_051348905.1 Ranitomeya variabilis
GTTTAAACTAGGGATTGGGGGGAGGGTATTCATTTTATAGGAGGGGAAGATAGTGCAGATAGAGACCTGGGCACAAATAAGGAAGTTGGGGGTGGCGGTGGCATGGGGGGTGGGGTTAGAACAGTTAGTAATTTAAGAAAGAATAGAGGTACAGAGAGGAACATCAAGTGCATGTATACTAATGCCAGAAGCCTCGCCAACAAAATGGACGAATTAGAATTAATGTTGTTGGAGCATAATTATGACATGGTGGGGATATCTGAAATATGGCTGGATGAGAGCCATGACTGGGCTGTTAACTTGCAGGGCTATAGCCTTTTCAGAAATGACCGTACAGATAAGCGAGGGGGTGGGGTGTGTCTGTATGTAAATTCGACCTTAAAACCCATCCTGCGTGATAATATAGGTGAATCTAATGAAAATGTAGAGTCCCTGTGGGTGGAGATAAGGGGAGGGGGAAAAAATAATAAATTACTGATAGGGGTTTGTTATAAATCTCCAAAAATAATGGAAGCAATGGAGAATATCCTCGTAAAGCAAATAGATGAAGCTGCGACTCAAGGAGAAGTCATTATTATGGGGGACTTCAACTACCCTGAAATAGATTGGGGAACAGAAACCTGCAGTTCCAGTAAAGGTAATCGGTTTTTGACAACTATGAGAGACAATTACCTTTCACAACTGGTTCAGGACCCAACAAGGAGGGGGGCACTGCTAGACCTAATATTAACCAACAGGCCAGACCGCATATCAAATATAAGGGTTGGGGGTCACTTGGGGAATAGTGATCACAAAATAATAAGTTTTCAGGTCTCCTTTAATAAGATGTGTAGTAGAGGGGTGACAAGGACACTAAACTTCAGGAGCGCAAATTTCCAACGGATGAGAGAGGATCTTGGTGCAATTAACTGGGACGATATTCTGAGGCATAAAAATACACAAAGAAAATGGGAGACGTTTATTAGCATCATGGATAGGACCTGTGCACAGTATATACCATATGGGAATAAACATACTAGAAATAGGAGGAAACCAATATGGCTAAATAGAGCTGTAAGGGGCGCAATAAGGGACAAAAAGAAAGCATTTAGAGAATTAAAGGAAGTAGGTAGTGAGGAGGCATTAAATAAATACAGAAAATTAAATAAATTCTGTAAAAAGCAAATCAAGGCAGCAAAGATTGAGACAGAGAGACTCATTGCCAGAGAGAGCAAAAATAATCCCAAAATATTCTTTAACTACATAAATAGTAAGAAACTAAAAAATGATAGTGTTGGCCCCCTTAAAAATAGTCTGGGTGAAATGGTGGATGAGGATGAGGAAAAAGCCAATATGCTAAATGACTTTTTTTCATCAGTATTTACAAAAGAAAATCCCATGGCAGCCAATATGACTAGTGATAAAAATTCCCAATTAAAGGTTACCTGCTTAACCCAGCAGGAAGTACGGCGGTGTCTAAAAATCACTTAAATTGACAAATCTCCGGGCCCAGATGGGATACACCCCCGAGTACTGCAGGAATTAAGTACAGTCATTGATAGACCATTATTTTTAATCTTTAAAGAGTCCATAATAACAGGGTCTGTACCACAGGACTGGCGTATAGCAAATGTGGTGCCAATATTCAAAAAGGGGACAAAAACTGAACTCGGAAATTATAGGCCAGTAAGTTTAACCTCTACTGTGGGTAAAATCCTGGAGGGCATTCTAAGGGATGCTAAACTGGAGTATCTGAAGAGGAATAACCTCATGACCCAGTATCAGCACGGGTTTACTAGGGACCGTTCATGTCAGACTAATTTGATCAGCTTCTATGAAGAGATAAGTTCCGGACTGGACCAAGGGAGCCCAGTGGATGTAGTGTATATGGACTTTTCAAAAGCTTTTGATACGGTGCCACACAAAAGGTTGTTACATAAAATGAGAATAATGGGGTTTGGGGAAAATATGTGTAAGTGGGTTGAGAGCTGGCTCAGGGATAGGAAACAAAGGGTGGTTATTAATGGAGCACATTCGGACTGGGTTGCGGTTAACAGTGGGGTACCACAGGGGTCAGTATTAGGCCCTCTTTTTTTTAACATATTTATTAATGACCTTGTAGGGGGCATTCAGAGTAAAATTTCAATATTTGCAGATGACACTAAACTCTGCAGGGTAATCAATACAGAGGAGGACAATTTTATATTACAGGATGATTTATGTAAACTAGAAGCTTGGGCTGATAAATGGCAAATGAGCTTTAATGGGGATAAATGTAAGGTCATGCACTTGGGTAGAAGTAATAAGATGTATAACTATGTGCTTAATTCTAAAACTCTGGGCAAAACCGTCAATGAAAAAGACCTGGGTGTATGGGTGGATGACAAACTCATATTCAGTGGCCAGTGTCAGGCAGCTGCTACAAAGGCAAATAAAATAATGGGATGCATTAAAAGAGGAATAGATGCTCATGAGGAGAACATAATTTTACCTCTACAAGTCACTAGTTCGACCACACTTAGAATACTGTGCACAGTTCTGGTCTCCGGTGTATAAGAAAGACATAGCTGAACTAGAGCGGGTGCAGAGAAGAGCGACCAAGGTTATTAGAGGACTGGGGGGTCTGCAATACCAAGATAGGTTATTACACTTGGGGCTGTTTAGTTTGGAAAAACGAAGGCTAAGGGGTGATCTTATGTTAATGTATAAATATATGAGGGGACAGTACAAAGACCTTTCTGATGATCTTTTTAATCATAGACCGGTGACAGGGACAAGGGGGCATCCTCTACGTCTGGAGGAAAGAAGGTTTAATCATAATAACAGACGCGGATTCTTTACTGTAAGAGCAGTGAGACTATGGAACTCTCTGCCGTATGATGTTGTAATGAGTGAGTCATTACTTAAATTTAAGAGGGGACTGGATACCTTCCTGGAAAAGTATAATGTTACAGGGTATATATATTAGATTCTTTGATAGTGCGTTGATCCAGGGAACTAGTCTGATTGCCGTATGTGGGGTCGGGAAGAAATTTTTTTCCCCATGGTGGAGCTTACTCTTACCACATGGGTTTTTTTTGCCTTCCCCTGGATCAACATGTTAGGGCATGTTAGGCTATGGGTTGAACTAGATGGACTTAAAGTCTTCCTTCAACCTTAATAACTATGTTACTATGTTACTAAGTACCTGATGCAAACTCGATTAGAGAGCATTTTCTCTCAACACGATTCGTCATGTTGTCATTATATATATATATATATATATATATATATATATATATATATATATATATATATATATATATATATATATATATATATATATATACATACATATATTATATATACATATATATATATATATATATATATATATATATATATACATACATATATATACATATATATATATATATATACATACATATATTATATATATATATATATATATATATATATATATATATATATATATATATATATATATGTACTTTTGCCTATATTTTTCTCACTTCAACTTAGACTTCATAGCACTGATGCATCACTTCAATACTCTTACTGAGGGAAGGAGGTTATCCAAAATCTCGTGATACAAGACTCCATCCGTCTTCTCTTCAATACAGTGCAGTCGTACTGTCCCCTTTGCAGAAGATCACCCCCAAAGTATGATGTTTTCCTCCACCATGCTTCACGGTTGGGATGGTGTTCTTGGAGTTGTACTCATCCTTCTTCCTCCAAACATGGCAAGTGAAGTTAATACCAAAAAGTTCTATTTTGGTCTCATCTGACCTTATGCCATGCCTCCTCTGGATCATCCAGATGGTCATTGGCGAACCTCATACGGGCCTGACCATGTGCTGGCGTGAGCAGGGGACCTTGCGAGCCCTGCAGAATTTTATTCTATGGCAGCGTAGTGTGTTTCTAACGGTAATGTTTGAGGCTGTGGTCCCAGTTCTCTTCAGCTCATTGCCCAGGTCCTCCCATGTAGTTCTGGGCTGATTCCTGACCTTTCTCAGAGTTATTACCCCACAAGGGGATCTTGCATGGAGCACTAGACCGAGGAAGATTGATAGTCATCTTGTCTTCCATTTTTTAATAATTGTGATAACAAGGGACAAGGCTGACAATTTATATTAGTTGCTTGTGATGTATGGGCCTTCAGGCGGCAAAACATTAAAAAGTGTCATTCAAATCTCAGTCATTCAAATCGCTGAGTAGCCTCTGGAATACTTCCAACAATCATTCAAAGAAGAAGCCTTGTATCGGCACAATCCAAAAATGCTGCTTGGCCAATGTTGGCCAAAGTTCATTTAAAATGAACTGAGGTAAAATTGAAAACTGTTCTGTGGTCAGATGATTCAGAATTTAAAGTTCTTTATGGAAATTGTGGATGCTGTGTCCTGCGGACTTGAGACGAGAGGGACCATCCAGCTTGTTATCAGCACATAGTTCACAAGCCGGCATCTCTGATGGTATTTGGTTGCATTAGTGCCTACCGCATGGGTAGCCTATTACACATCTTAAAAGTACCATCAATGCTGAGCATTATATAGAGTTTTTAGAACAACACATGCTCCTATCCAGACAATGTCTATTTCAGGGAAGGTATTGCATATTTTAGTAAGACAATAGTAAGCCACTTTATACATCCATCACAACAGCATGAGTTAAGGTGAGGAACTGGCCGTCTGCAGTCAAGACATTTCTCCAATAAAAAACATTTTGGTGCATTATGAAGTTAAAAAACTGGCAAAAAAGACTCCTAAACCAGAAAACAATGGGACAGCATTCCTCTCCCAGAACGCCACAAATTGGTCTCCTCACTTCCAAGACATTTACAGACTGTTGTAAGAGAAGAGTGGATTCTACACAATGCTAGACATGGATCTGACCCAACTTGAGTTGTCTTGTTGCCAAAAATTTCTAATTGAGTTAATTTTTTCAAGTAAAATGTAAAAATGTCCAACGTTAAGCTTCTGATGTGGGTTCTAGGCTCTGCTGTGAGTAAAATATGGGTCTAAGAGGTTTCTGTAATCGGGGTCTTCACTTCACTGAATACAGATTTTTTCCCGTGAATTGAGAATTTTATGACTGCGGAGAAAGAAGCTGATTTCTCTGATGAGATATATTACAAAGTTGCTTATTTTCATGTGTACTATTGATTTAAGGAATAAAAATTAAAACAGCGGTTAATGTAAAGGGCAGAGTTATCCATTTATAAGTTTGCATCCTTGTGACTGGTCGTCTTTAAATGTATTTTGATCATGCACAATTTTTACATCTTTTTGTTTAAATGAAAGGCGATTGATTGACATTGTTCATTGATTCCAGGTGAACATGATGATGGATTTGGATGGCAGTGACTTGGTGGCAGAGAAAGCAGATAGAAGAGAATTTGTGGGCCTGCTGAAGATGATGTTGATGATCGATGCTGATTTGAGGATCAGTCCGGCGGACACCCTGAGCCACTCCTTTGTTACCATGAAGCACCTCCTCGATTTTCCCCACAGCAATCAGTAAGTCACGAATCGGCACATCTGGCAAAACCCTTTTAGATTTCTAAGCAGCATTGTAAATCCCTGGCCGGTATTGTCCTTTTTGGCTCACGTTCAGGGCTCCCTTTACCGCTATAGAAGACTGTAAAGCTGCACAACTGTGCACAGAACGCTCTGTATAATGGTAATGGGATTTCTCTGTAGATGTCTAATCTTCACTTTTATAGAACTAAAATGGCCTTTCAGTCTTTATCCACAATGGGGATTTGTCCTGTTTATATTCAGAGTGTGCCAAAGACTTAAAGGGCGATGGTGTCAGGGGTTTAGGCATTCTTCCTCATGTTTGGTTGGGGTCAGGGGTTTAGGCATTCTTCCTCATGTTTGGTCAGGACCCTGAGCCTGATTTATTCTCTCTTGTCTTCTCTTAGATTTATACTTCTTTATAGTAAGGAACACTCTGAATTTAGTCTCTATGATTTCCTAATGATTTTCTGTATTTATCGTTTGTTACAATAACCTCTTAAATGGAGGCCTATTTACTTTGGATTTTAGACTTTGATTTTAACAGAATTAGAAACAAAAAATTCTGGGGGGTTTTGCATTTAATGGAGATTGTATAAGCCTTGCCCACCCTGGCATGGCTTCAGTTTATTGTTAATGGGTCAGTCACATCACTGAGGCTATAAAAAAATCCCTATTCCTTCTGTCAAATATACCAGTATGGCTCTGTTCACATCAGTTTTGTGGCTTCTGTGTTTTACAGAAGCTATATATGACGATGCCAAACCTGTTGCATGAAGCAGTGGTGACTTTAAGACCTCAATAAATTATAATGGGGTCCTTTATGTTTTCACCAAGTTGTCTGTCATTTTAATGGGAAAAATCTACACTACTGTTGTTCATGCCTATGACCGAATCCACAACTAGGACTGAAAGTGGACCGAGCAAATAGGGACAGGCTAAGCTTTATAGAAACCAAGATGCCACTAACACCAGCCCGGAAAAAGCCTTACTGACCATCAATAGAACAATAGGATATGTCCATAGCTCTCAATGTATGTCAAAGCTAGCTGCATTTCTGTGTGTGTATGTATGTATGTAATATATATATATATATATATATATATATATATATATATATATATATATATATATATATATATATATATACACAAAGTAGCCACCTCTTGCTTTGATGACTGCTTTGCACACTTTTGGCATTATTTTGATGAGCTTCAAGAGGTGGTCTGTCCCCCCATTCATGCTGCCCCTGGGTCACACAGCATTATCCTAGTGACAGGTTCCTTTTCTTGCCCTATGCCAAAAAAAAAACAAACCTGACCCTGGGAGTGTGATTGTTGTAAAGCTCTGCATTGCTCTTCACAATGAGCCTGTTTGCCGCTCATCACAATGCTGCGGTGAGTGAATGAGGAGTCCAGCTGCACTATGACTAGGGAATGGAGATCTGTCCACGATAAAGCAATAGTCTGCATTGTTCTGGGCATGATGGCTAGGTTACATATGAGCAGTGGTGGTGGCCAATGGGCCACTGTATTAAAACAAATGAGGGCTTTTGGATTATATCCATGCCACTGCTTTGAAATCATATTTACTATGAAGCCCAAATGAAACTTGTTTTGTTTTTCAGTGTAAAATCCTGTTTCCATATCATCGATGTTTGCAAGTCTCGTCCCAACCTCTGTGACGCAGCTAGCCGCAATAAAACATCAGTCATGAGACCGATCGCCAATCCCGCCAACCTGCCCGCTGGGTTTACCAAGATTGGCAATGTCAGAAGTCAGGTGTGTGCTAAATTCCTGATGAATCTGTTATTGGTTGTACATTGTTGTGGGTTTATTCTATAAGATGATCGGCATGTTCAGTTGTCACATTCAACAGTGTGGGAGTGTGCAGAGTATATGAAGAGGCACATGAGCGATGTCCCGTCTCAGACGGTGCCTACTGATAGGTTTCCTAGAACTTGTAAAATGAAGCCATAGTGTTTGTCCTTGTTGGGCTGCAGACTGCACCGCCTGGTAAACAGCTGGGCGCTTCTTAATCATTACTTTGTGGGATGTGAGAAGTGTGCCATCTAGTGGCTGGATAGAACTTTGCATTAATAAGGGTGTGTAGGCATTGTCCAGTGTAATTTAACCCCTTATTGACCTGGCTTAAATGGGCCTTAGCAGGTTCATTTTTATTATAGTGCTTTGGAACAAAGCACTATATTGTAATCCGATCGTGGATAACTTCTTATTATAGTGCTTTGGCACAAAGCACTATATTGTTATTCCATCGTGGTAAACTTATTCTTATTATTATGGTGCTTGAACCTCCTAGGTTCAAGCAACATATAATCCGATTTCTTATATTTTCTTATTATGGTGCTTCAACCTCCTAGGTTCAAGCAACATATTGTAATCCGATTTCTTATATTTTCTTATTATTATTATTATTATGGTGCTTGAACCTCCTAGGTTCAAGCAACATATTGTAATCCGATTTCTTATATTCTATTATTATTATTATGGTGCTTGAACCTCCTAGGTTCAAGCAACATATTGTAATCCGATTTCTTATATTTATGGTGCTTGAACCTCCTAGGTTCAAGCAACATATTGTAATCCGATTTCTTATATTTTATTATGGTGCTTGAACCTCCTAGGTTCAAGCAACATATTGTAATCCGATTTCTTATATTTTCTTATTATTATTATTATTATAGTACTTTGGAACAAAGCACTATACTGTTATTCCACCGTGGTAAACTTCTTCTTATTCTTATTATTCAGTCCGCACGTAATGCGGCCCGTACCGCTAAACTCACAGACTCCAGTGAGGTGTCATTTCGAAGCCAGCGTCCCCAAGAGGTGTGCTAAGTATTTTTCGTGCCGATCGGATTTGTAGTTTTTGCGCAATTTGTGTTTGAAAAAAGTCTTTCAATGCGTTTCAATGGAGAAATTTTCCTATACGTTTATAATGGGCTGGTTTCTGAGGCAATTTCTAAAAATAACTGCCACCTGGCCGATTAGCTCATTGATATGCGCAGTCAGACACAGTTACTATGCCAACGCCTATGAACTCTACATCAGCTCACCAGGTCACAAGTTTTGTCAGATAATATCAGCTCTTAAAGTGACAGTACAGCACAATTCCAAACCACTATCCGTAGTCTTATGATTATTAGACTGTGGCCCGATTCTAACTCATCGGGTATTCTAGAATATGCATGTCCACGTAGTATATTGCACAGCCACGCAGTATACAGTGCAGAGCCGCGCAGTACACAGCGCAGAGCCGCGCAGTACACAGCGCAGAGCCGCGCAGTACACAGCGCAGAGCCGCGCAGTACACAGCGCAGAGCCGCGCAGTACACAGCGCAGAGCCGCGCAGTACACAGCGCAGAGCCGCGCAGTACAAAGCGCAGAGTCGCGCAGTACACAGCGCAGAGCCGCGCAGTATAAAGCGCAGAGCCGTGCAGTACACAGCGCAGAGCCGCGCAGTACACAGCGCAGAGCCGTGCAGTACACAGCGCAGAGCCGCGCAGTACACAGCGCAGAGCCGCGCAGTACACAGCGCAGAGCCGCGCAGTACACAGCGCAGAGCCGCGCAGTACACAGCGCAGAGCCGCGCAGTACACAGCGCAGAGCCGCGCAGTATAAAGCGCAGAGCCGCGCAGTACACAGCGCAGAGCCGCGCAGTACACAGCGCAGAGCCGTGCAGTACACAGCGCAGAGCCGCGCAGTATAAAGCGCAGAGCCGTGCAGTACACAGCGCAGAGCCGCGCAGTACACAGCGCAGAGCCGTGCAGTACACAGCGCAGAGCCGCGCAGTATAAAGCGCAGAGCCGTGCAGTACACAGCGCAGAGCCGCGCAGTACACAGCGCAGAGCCGCGCAGTACACAGCGCAGAGCCGCGCAGTACACAGCGCAGAGCCGCGCAGTACACAGCGCAGAGCCGTGCAGTACACAGTGCAGAGCCGCGCAGTATACAGCGCAGAGCCGTGCAGTACACAGCGCAGACCCGTGCAGTACACAGCGCAGAGCCGCGCAGTACACAGCGCAGAGCCGCGCAGTACACAGCGCAGAGCCGCACAGTATAAAGAGCAGAGCCGCGCAGTACACAGCGCAGAGCCGCGCAGTACACAGCGCAGAGCCGCGCAGTACACAGCGCAGAGCCATGCAGTACACAGCGCAAAGCCGCGCAGTATAAAGCGCAGAGCCGCGCAGTACACGGCGCAGAGCCGCGCAGTACACAGCACAGAGCCGCGCAGTATAAAGCGGAGAGCCGCGCAGTACACAGCGCAGAGCCGAGCAGTACACAGCGCAGAGCCGCGCAGTAGACAGCGCAGAGCCGTGCAGTACAGAGCGCAGAGCCGCACAGTATAAAGCGCAGAGCCGCGCAGTATACCGCGCAGAGCCGCGCAGTACACAGCGCAGAGCCGTGCAGTACACAGCGCAGAGCCGCGCAGTATAAAGCGCAGAGCCGTGCAGTACACAGCGCAGAGCCGCGCAGTACACAGCGCAGAGCCGCGCAGTACACAGCGCAAAGCCGCGCAGTATAAAGCGCAGAGCCGCGCAGTACACAGCGCAGAGCCGCGCAGTACACAGCGCAGAGCCGCGCAGTACACAGCGCAGAGCCGCACAGTACACAGCGCAGAGCCGCGCAGTACACAGCGGAGAGCCGCGCAGTACACAGCGCAGAGCCGAGCAGTACACAGCGCAGAGCCGCGCAGTACACAGCGCAGAGCCGCGCAGTACACAGCGCAGAGCCGCGCAGTACACAGCGCAGAGCCGCGCAGTACACAGCGCAGAGCCGCGCAGTATACAGCGCAGAGCCGCGCAGTACACAGCGCAGAGCCGCGCAGTACAGAGCGCAGAGCCGCACAGTATAAAGCGCAGAGCCGCGCAGTACACAGCGCAGAGCCGCGCAGTACACAGCGCAGAGCCGCGCAGTACACAGTGCAGAGCCGCACAGTACACAGCACAGAGCCGCGCAGTACACAGCGCAGAGCCACCCAGTATATAGCGCAGAGCCGCGCAGTACGCAGCGTAGAGCCAAGCAGTATGCAGCGCAGAGCCGCGCAGTATACAGCGCTGAGCCGCGTAGTATACAGCGCAGACACGCGCAGAACACAGCACGGACACACGCAGTACACAGCGCAGAGCCACGCAGTACACAGCGCAGAGCCGCATAGTATACAGCGAAGAGCCACGCAGTATATAGCGCAGAGCCGCGCAGTACAAAGCGCAGAGCTGCGCAGTATACAGCGCAGAGCCGCGCAGTATACAGCGCAGAGCCGCGCAGTATACAGCGCAGAACGCGCAGTACACAGTGCAGAGCCGCGCAGTACACAGCGCAGAGCCGTGCAGTACACAGCGCAGAGCCGCGCAGTACACAGCGCAGAGCCGCGCAGTACACAGCGCAGAGCCACGCAGTATACAGCGCAGAGCCGCGTAGTATACAGCGCAGAGCCGCGTAGTATACAGCGCAGAGCCACGCAGTATACAGCACAGAGCCACGCAGTATACAGCACAGAGCCACGTAGTTATACTGCCCAGTCACGTAGTATATTGTCCAGTCACATAGTATACTGCATATCCCTGTTAAAAAAAAAAAAGAATTAAAATAAAAAAGTTACATACTCACCTCCTGGAGCGGCCGGTATCTGATGGTTGTTGCACCTCCTAGAGCGGCCGGTACACGATGCTTGTTGCACCTGGAGTGGCCGGTACCCGATGCTTGTTGCGCGCTCCGGTCCCAAGAGTGCATTGCGGTCTCACGAGATGATGACGTAGCGGTGTTGTGAGACAGAAAGACGGAAGTGCCCTTAGACAATTAGATAGTAGATTACCCCGCTCACCAATTCGGAACCCGAGAGGCCCGGCCCACCAAATCGGACCCCGAGGGGCCCGGCCCACCAAATCGGACCCAGAGTGACCCCGCCCCCTAAATCAGACCCAGAGTGACCCCGCCCACCAAATCGGACCCAGAGTGGCTCCGCCCACCAAATCGGACCCAGAGTGACCCCTTCCACCAAATCAGACCCAGAGTGACCCCTTCCACCAAATCGGACCCAGAGTGACCCCTTCCACCAAATCGGGCCCAGAGTGACCCCGCCCACCAAATCGGACCCAGAGTGACCCCACCCACCAAATCGGACCCTGAGGTGCCCAGCCCACCAAATCGGACCGAGTGACCCCACCCACCAAATTGGTCCCTAAGGTGCCCCGCCCACCAAATCGGACCCAGAGTGGCTCCGCCCACCGAATCGGACCCAGAGTGGCCGCGCCCACAGAATCGGACCAAAAGTGACCCCGCCCACCGAATCGGACCTAGATTTACCCCGCCCACAAAATCAGACCCAGATTGACCCAACCCACCAAATCGGACCGCCTGAGGGGCACCCAAGTGTCAAAGTCTTGCAGGGGCAGCCCGGGCACCATTCCAAAGCACTATCTGTAGTTCCTTCAGGAAATACCCATCTAGTTATTATTATTATTCTTCTCCGCGTTTTCCGCAATTAATGCGGCCCGAACCGCTCGGCGCAGAGACCCCGTTCAGGCGGCGTTTCGAAGCCCTCGGTGGGGACAGGTGTGCTATGACTTTCATAGTCGATCCGATATGTAGATTTTATTTAAATCGCATTTAAAAAAAAAAATTTCCCATAGGAAATAATGGCGAACTTTCCATTACCCCAAACTTGACCTTCCAAAGATGGCAGCTATGCAAATGTACGGTATCCATTTTAGGACATGATCATTTATCACACGGCCTCGTGTGCAAAAGTAAGTGCGCCCCGGGCCCGTGTGCAAAAGTAAGTGCGCCCCCGGCCCCGTGTGCAAAAGTAAGTGCGCCCCCGGCCCCGTGTGCAAAAGTAAGTGCGCCCCCGGCCCGTGTGCAAAAGTAAGTGCGCCCCCGGCCCCAAAAGTAAGTGCGCCCCCGGCCCCGTGTGCAAAAGTAAGTGCGCCCCCGGCCCCATGTGCAAAAGTAAGTGCGCCCCCGGCCCCGTGTGCAAAAGTAAGTGCGCCCCCTGCCCCGTGTGCAAAAGTAAGTGCGCCCCCGGCCCCGTGTGCAAAAGTAAGTGCGCCCCCGGCCCCGTGTGCAAAAGTAAGTGCGCCCCCGGCCCCGTGTGCAAAAGTAAGTGCGCCCCCTGCCCCGTGTGCAAAAGTAAGTGCGCCCCCTGCCCCGTGTGCAAAAGTAAGTGCGCCCCCTGCCCCGTGTGCAAAAGTAAGTGCGCCCCCGGCCCCGTGTGCAAAAGTAAGTGCGCCCCCGGCCCCGTGTGCGAAAGTAAGTGCGCCCCCTGCCCCGTGTGCAAAAGTAAGTGCGTCCCCGGCCCCGTGTGCAAAAGTAAGTGCGCCCCCGGCCCCGTGTGCAAAAGTAAGTGCGCCCCCGACCCAGTGTGCAAAAGTAAGTGCGCCCCCGGCCCCGTGTGCAAAAGTAAGTGCGCCCCCGACCCCGTGTGCAAAAGTAAGTGCGCCCCCGGCCCCGTGTGCAAAAGTAAGTGCCCCCCCGGCCCCGTGTGCAAAAGTAAGTGCGCCCCCGGCCCCGTGTGCAAAAGTAAGTGCGCCCCCGGCCCCGTGTGCAAAAGTAAGTGCGCCCCTTGCCCCGTGTGCAAAAGTAAGTGCGCCCCCGGCCCCGTGTGCAAAAGTAAGTGCGCCCCCGGCCCCGTGTGCAAAAGTAAGTGCGCCCCCGGCCCCGTGTGCAAAAGTAAGTGCGCCCCCTGCCCCGTGTGCAAAAGTAAGTGCGCCCCCGGCCCCGTGTGCAAAAGTAAGTGCGCCCCCGGCCCCGTGTGCAAAAGTAAGTGCGCCCCCGGCCCCGTGTGCATAAGTAAGTGCGCCCCCGGCCCCATGTGCAAAAGTAAGTGCGCCCCCGACCCCGTGTGCAAAAGTAAGTGCGCCCCCGGCCCCGTGTGCAAAAGTAAGTGCGCCCCCGGCCCCGTGTGCAAAAGTAAGTGCGCCCCCGGCCCCGTGTGCAAAAGTAAGTGCGCCCCCTGCCCCGTGTGCAAAAGTAAGTGCGCCCCCGGCCCCGTGTGCAAAAGTAAGTGCGCCCCCGGCCCCGTGTGCAAAAGTAAGTGCGCCCCCGGCCCCGTGTGCAAAAGTAAGTGCGCCCCCGGCCCCGTGTGCAAAAGTAAGTGCGCCCCCGACCCCGTGTGCAAAAGTAAGTGCGCCCCCGGCCCCGTGTGCAAAAGTAAGTGCGCCCCCGGCCCCGTGTGCAAAAGTAAGTGCGCCCCCGGCCCCGTGTGCAAAAGTAAGTGCGCCCCCGGCCCCGTGTGCAAAAGTAAGTGCGCCCCCGGCCCCGTGTGCAAAAGTAAGTGCGCCCCCGGCCCCGTGTGCAAAAGTAAGTGCGCCCCCGACCCCGTGTGCAAAAGTAAGTGCGCCCCCGGCCCCGTGTGCAAAAGTAAGTGCGCCCTCGGCCCCGTGTGCAAAAGTAAGTTCGCCCCCGGCCCCGTGTGTAAAAGTAAGTGCGCCCCCGGCTCCGTGTGCAAAAGTAAGTGCGCCCCCGGCCCCGTGTGCAAAAGTAAGTGCGCCCCCGGCCCCGTGTGCAAAAGTAAGTGCGCCCCGGTCCCGGGTTTGGAAAAGTAAGTGCTCCCCTGGTCCCGGGTGTGGAAAAGTAAGTGGCCCCCCTGTCCCGTGTGTGAAAAGCGCTGCTGTAAAGCTGGCAGCGCTGTTCAAGCACCATGTATTTCCTTCAGGAAATGCCCATCTAGTTATTATTATTCTTCTTCTCCGCGTTTTCCGCAATTAATGCGGCCCGAACCGCTCGGCGCAGAGACCCCGTTCAGGCGGCGTTTCGAAGGCCTCGGTGGGGACAGGTGTGCTATGACTTTTATAGTCGATCCGATATGTAGATTTTATTTAAATCGCATTTAAAAAAAAAAATTTCCCATAGGAAATAATGGCGAACTTTCCATTACCCCCAGCTTGACCTTCCAAAGATGGCAGCTATGCAAATGTACGGTGTCCATTTTAGGACATGATCATTTATCACAGTCAAACATCAGAATAAAGTCAATATGACACCCTCTCGTCCCGTGTGTGAAAAGTAAGTGCTCCCCCGGCCCCGTGTGTGAAAAGTAAGTGCCCCCCGGCCCCGTGTGTCAAAAGTAAGTGCCCCCCGGCCCCGTGTGTGAAAAGTAAGTGCCCCCCCGGCCCCGTGTGTGAAAAGTAAGTGCCCCCCGGCCCTGTGTGTGAAAAGTAAGTGCCCCCCGGCCCCGTGTGTGAAAAGTAAGTGCCCCCCCGGCCCCGTGTGTGAAAAGTAAGTGCCCCCCCGGCCCCGCCCACCGAATCGGAGGCCGAGGGTCCCCGGCCACCGAATCGGAGGCCGAGGGTCCCCGGCCTCCAAATCGGAGGCCGAGGGTCCCCGGGCACCGAATCGGAGGCCGAGGGTCCCCGGCCTCCAAATCGGAGGCCGAGGGTCCCCGGCCTCCAAATCGGAGGCCGAGGGTCCCCGGCCACCAAATCGGAGGCCGAGGGTCCCCGGCCTCCAAATCGGAGGCCGAGGGTCCCCGGCCTCCAAATCGGAGGCCGAGGGTCCCCGGCCTCCAAATCGGAGGCCGAGGGTCCCCGGCCTCCAAATCGGAGGCCGAGGGTCCCCGGCCACCAAATCGGAGGCCGAGGGTCCCCGGCCTCCAAATCGGAGGCCGAGGGTCCCCGGCCTCCAAATCGGAGGCCGAGGGTCCCCGGCCTCCAAATCGGAGGCCGAGGGTCCCCGGCCTCCAAATCGGAGGCCGAGGGTCCCCGGCCTCCAAATCGGAGGCCGAGGGTCCCCGGCCACCAAATCGGAGGCCGAGGGTCCCCGGCCTCCGATTAAAGTGGCTACCGAGGATTCCTAAATGCCAAAATGGCTACCAAGGATTCCTGCATGCCAAAATGGCTACCAAGGGGCCAAAGTTGCTAACAAGGGGCCTCGCACATCAAAGTTTCTACCAAGGGGTCAAAGTTGCTAACAAGGGGCCCCGCACATCAAAGTGGCTACCAAGGGGCCAAATTGGATACCCAGGGGCAGGGCCCTGCATGCCAGACTTGCTCCTGAGGTTCATTGGCAGCTGGCAGCGCTGTTCAAGCACCATGTATTTCCTTCAGGAAATGCCCATCTAGTTTATTATTATTATTCTTCTCCGCGTTTTCCGCAATTAATGCGGCCCGAACCGCTCGGCGCAGAGACCCCGTTCAGGCGGCGTTTCGAAGGCCTCGGTGGGGACAGGTGTGCTATGACTTTTATAGTCGATCCGATATGTAGATTTTATTTAAATCACATTTTAAAAAAAAAATTTCCCATAGGAAATAATGGCGAACTTTCCATTACCTCCAACTTGACCTTCCAAAGATGGCAGCTATGCAAATGTATGGTGTCCATTTTAGGACATGATCATTTATCAAAGTCAAACATCAGAATAAAGTGACTATGACACCCTCTCGTCCCGTGTGTGAAAAGTAAGTGCCCCCCCGGCCCCGTGTGTGAAAAGTAAGTGCCCCCCGGCCCCGTGTGTGAAAAGTAAGTGCCCCCCCGGCCCCGTGTGTGAAAAGTAAGTGCGCCCCCGGCCCCAGGTGCAAAAGTAAGTGCAGCCCCGTGTGCAAAAGTAACTGCGCCCCCGGCCCCGTGTGCAAAAGTAACTGCCCCCCCCCCCCCCCCGGCCCCGGGTGCAAAAGTAAGCGCGCCCCCGGCCCCGTGTGCAAAAGTAATGGCGGCCCCGTGTGCAAAAGTAATGGCGCCCCCGGCCCCGTGTGCAAAAGTAATGGCGCCCCCGGCCCCGTGTGCAAAAGTAATGGCGCCCCCGGCCCCGTGTGCAAAAGTAATGGCGCCCCCGGCCCCGTGTGCAAAAGTAATGGCGCCCCCGGCCCCGTGTGCAAAAGTAAGCGCGCCCCCGGCCCCGTGTGCAAAAGTAATGGCGCCCCCGGCCCCGTGTGCAAAAGTAATGGCGCCCCCGGCCCCGTGTGCAAAAGTAAGCGCGCCCCCGGCCCCGTGTGCAAAAGTAAGCGCGCCCCCGGCCCCGTGTGCAAGAGTAAGCGCGCCCCCGGCCCCGTGTGCAAAAGTAAGCGCGCCCCCGGCCCCGTGTGCAAAAGTAAGCGCGCCCCCGGCCCCGTGTGCAAAAGTAATGGCGCCCTCGGCCCCGTGTGCAAAAGTAATGGCGCCCCCGGCCCCGTGTGCAAAAGTAATGGCGCCCCCGGCCCCGTATGCAAAAGTAATGGCGCCCCCGGCCCCGTGTGCAAAAGTAATGGCGCCCCCGGCCCCGTGTGCAAAAGTAAGCGCGCCCCCGGCCCCGTGTGCAAAAGTAAGCGCGCCCCCGGCCCCGTGTGCAAAAGTAAGCGCGCCCCCGGCCCCGTGTGCAAAAGTAAGCGCGCCCCCGGCCCCGTGTGCAAAAGTAAGCGCGCCCCCGGCCCCGTGTGCAAAAGTAAGCGCGCCCCCGGCCCCGTGTGCAAAAGTAAGCGCGCCCCCGGCCCCGTGTGCAAAAGTAATGGCGGCCCCGTGTGCAAAAGTAATGGCGCCCCCGGCCCCGTGTGCAAAAGTAATGGCGCCCCCGGCCCCGTGTGCAAAAGTAATGGCGCGCCCTTGGCCCCGTGTGCAAAAGTAAGCGCGCCCCCGGCCCCGTGTGCAAAAGTAAGCGCCCCCCCGGCCCCGTGTGCAAAAGTAAGCACGCCCCCGGCCCCTTGTGCAAAAGTAAGCACGCCCCCGGCCCCTTGTGCAAAAGTAATGGCGCCTCCGGCCCCTTGTGCAAAAGTAATGGCGCCCCCGGCCCCGTGTGCAAAAGTAATGGCGCCCCCGGCCCCGTGTGCAAAAGTAATGGCGCCCCCGGCCCCGTGTGCAAAAGTAATGGCGCCCCCGGCCCCGTGTGCAAAAGTAATGGCGCCCCCGGCCCCGTGTGCAAAAGTAATGGCGCCCCCGGCCCCGTGTGCAAAAGTAATGGCGCCCCCGGCCCCGTGTGCAAAAGTAATGGCGCCCCCGTGTGCAAAAGTAATGGCGCCCCCGGCCCCGTGTGCAAAAGTAAGCGCGCCCTTGGCCCCGTGTGCAAAAGTAAGCGCGCCCCCGGCCCCGTGTGCAAAAGTAAGCGCGCCCCCGGCCCCGTGTGCAAAAGTAAGCGCGCCCCCGGCCCCTTGTGCAAAAGTAATGGCGCCTCCGGCCCCGTGTGCAAAAGTAATGGCGCCCCCGGCCCCGTGTGCAAAAGTAATGGCGCCCCCGGCCCCGTGTGCAAAAGTAATGGCGCCCCCGGACCCGTGTGCAAAAGTAATGGCGCCCCCGGCCCCGTGTGCAAAAGTAATGGCGCCCCCGACCCCGTGTGCAAAAGTAATGGCGCCTCCGGCCCCGTGTGCAAAAGTGATGGCGCCCCCGGCCCCGTGTGCAAAAGTGATGGCGCCCCCGGCCCCGTGTGCAAAAGTGATGGCGCCCCCGGCCCCGTGTGCAAAAGTAATGGCGCCCCCGGCCCCGTGTGCAAAAGTAATGGCGCCCCCGGCCCCGTGTGCAAAAGTAATGGCGCCCCCGGCCCCGTGTGCAAAAGTAATGGCGCCCCCGGCCCCGTGTGCAAAAGTAATGGCGCCCCCGGCCCCGTGTGCAAAAGTAAGCGCGCCCCCGTCCCCGTGTGCAAAAGTAATGGCGCCCCCGGCCCCGTGTGCAAAAGTAATGGCGCCCCCGGCCCCGTGTGCAAAAGTAATGGCGCCCCCGGCCCCGTGTGCAAAAATAAGCGCGCCCCCGGCCCCGTGTGCAAAAGTAAGCGCGCCCCCGGCCCCGTGTGCAAAAGTAATGGCGCCCCCGGCCCCGTGTGCAAAAGTAAGCGCGCCCCCGTCCCCGTGTGCAAAAGTAATGGCGGCCCCGTGTGCAAAAGTAATGGCGCCCCCGGCCCCGTGTGCAAAAGTAATGGCGCCCCCGGCCCCGTGTGCAAAAGTAATGGCGCGCCCTTGGCCCCGTGTGCAAAAGTAAGCGCGCCCCCGGCCCCGTGTGCAAAAGTAAGCGCGCCCCCGGCCCCGTGTGCAAAAGTAAGCACGCCCCCGGCCCCTTGTGCAAAAGTAAGCACGCCCCCGGCCCCTTGTGCAAAAGTAATGGCGCCTCCGGCCCCTTGTGCAAAAGTAATGGCGCCCCCGGCCCCGTGTGCAAAAGTAATGGCGCCCCCGGCCCCGTGTGCAAAAGTAATGGCGCCCCCGGCCCCGTGTGCAAAAGTAATGGCGCCCCCGGCCCCGTGTGCAAAAGTAATGGCGCCCCCGGCCCCGTGTGCAAAAGTAATGGCGCCCCCGTGTGCAAAAGTAATGGCGCCCCCGGCCCCGTGTGCAAAAGTAAGCGCGCCCTTGGCCCCGTGTGCAAAAGTAAGCGCGCCCCCGGCCCCGTGTGCAAAAGTAAGCGCGCCCCCGGCCCCGTGTGCAAAAGTAAGCGCGCCCCCGGCCCCTTGTGCAAAAGTAATGGCGCCTCCGGCCCCGTGTGCAAAAGTAATGGCGCCCCCGGCCCCGTGTGCAAAAGTAATGGCGCCCCCGGCCCCGTGTGCAAAAGTAATGGCGCCCCCGGCCCCGTGTGCAAAAGTAATGGCGCCCCCGGCCCCGTGTGCAAAAGTAATGGCGCCCCCGGCCCCGTGTGCAAAAGTAATGGCGCCCCCGACCCCGTGTGCAAAAGTAATGGCGCCTCCGGCCCCGTGTGCAAAAGTGATGGCGCCCCCGGCCCCGTGTGCAAAAGTGATGGCGCCCCCGGCCCCGTGTGCAAAAGTGATGGCGCCCCCGGCCCCGTGTGCAAAAGTAATGGCGCCCCCGGCCCCGTGTGCAAAAGTAATGGCGCCCCCGGCCCCGTGTGCAAAAGTAATGGCGCCCCCGGCCCCGTGTGCAAAAGTAATGGCGCCCCCGGCCCCGTGTGCAAAAGTAATGGCGCCCCCGGCCCCGTGTGCAAAAGTAAGCGCGCCCCCGTCCCCGTGTGCAAAAGTAATGGCGCCCCCGGCCCCGTGTGCAAAAGTAATGGCGCCCCCGGCCCCGTGTGCAAAAGTAATGGCGCCCCCGGCCCCGTGTGCAAAAATAAGCGCGCCCCCGGCCCCGTGTGCAAAAGTAAGCGCGCCCCCGGCCCCGTGTGCAAAAGTAATGGCGCCCCCGGCCCCGTGTGCAAAAGTAAGCGCGCCCCCGTCCCCGTGTGCAAAAGTAATGGCGGCCCCGTGTGCAAAAGTAAGCGTGCCCCCGGCCCCGTGTGCAAAAGTAAGCGCGCCCCCGGCCCCGTGTGCAAAAGTAATGGCGCCCCCGGCCCCGTGTGCAAAAGTAATGGCGCCCCCGGCCCCGTGTGCAAAAGTAAGCGCGGCCCCGTGTGCAAAAGTAAGCGCGCCCCCGGCCCCGTGTGCAAAAGTAAGCACGCCCCCGGCCCCTTGTGCAAAAGTAATGGCGCCTCCGGCCCCGTGTGCAAAAGTAATGGCGCCCCCGGCCCCGTGTGCAAAAGTAATGGCGCCCCCGGCCCCGTGTGCAAAAGTAATGGCGGCCCCGTGTGCAAAAGTAATGGCGCCCCCGTGTGCAAAAGTAATGGCGCCCCCGGCCCCGTGTGCAAAAGTAATGGCGCCCCCGGCCCCGTGTGCAAAAGTAATGGCGCCCCCGGCCCCGTGTGCAAAAGTAATGGCGCCCCCGGCCCCGTGTGCAAAAGTAATGGCGCCCCCGGCCCCGTGTGCAAAAGTAATGGCGACCCCGGCCCCGTGTGCAAAAGTAAGCGCGCCCCCGTCCCCGTGTGCAAAAGTAATGGCGCCCCCGGCCCCGTGTGCAAGAGTAATGGCGCCCCCGGCCCCGTGTGCAAAAGTAAGCGCGCCCCCGGCCCCGTGTGCAAAAGTAAGCGCGCCCCCGGCCCCGTGTGCAAAAGTAAGCGCGCCCCCGGCCCCGTGTGCAAAAGTAATGGCGCCCCCGGCCCCGTGTGCAAAAGTAATGGCGCCCCCGGCCCCGTGTGCAAAAGTAATGGCGCCCCCGGCCCCGTGTGCAAAAGTAATGGCGCCCCCGGCCCCGTGTGCAAAAGTAAGCGCGCCCCCGGCCCCGTGTGCAAAAGTAAGCGCGCCCCCGGCCCCGTGTGCAAAAGTAAGCGCGCCCCCGGCCCCGTGTGCAAAAGTAAGCGCGCCCCCGGCCCCGTGTGCAAAAGTAATGGCGCCCCCGGCCCCGTGTGCAAAAGTAATGGCGCCCCCGGCCCCGTGTGCAAAAGTAATGGCGCCCCCGGCCCCGTGTGCAAAAGTAATGGCGCCCCCGGCCCCGTGTGCAAAAGTAATGGCGCCCCCGGCCCCGTGTGCAAAAGTAATGGCGCCCCCGGCCCCGTGTGCAAAAGTAATGGCGCCCCCGGCCCCGTGTGCAAAAGTAAGCGCGCCCTTGGCCCCGTGTGCAAAAGTAATGGCGCCCCCGGCCCCGTGTGCAAAAGTAATGGCGCCCCCGGCCCCGTGTGCAAAAGTAATGGCGGCCCCGTGTGCAAAAGTAATGGCGCCTCCGGCCCCGTGTGCAAAAGTAATGGCGCCCCCGGCCCCGTGTGCAAAAGTAATGGCGCCCCCGGCCCCGTGTGCAAAAGTAATGGCGCCCCCGGCCCCGTGTGCAAAAGTAATGGGGCCCCCGGCCCCGTGTGCAAAAGTAATGGCGCCCCCGGCCCCGTGTGCAAAAGTAATGGCGCCCCCGGCCCCGTGTGCAAAAGTAATGGCGCCCCTGGTGTGTGAAGTGCTGCTGTAAAGCTGGCAGCGCTGTTCAAGCACCATGTATTTCCTTCAGGAAATGCCCATCTAGTTATTATTATTATTCTTCTCCGCGTTTTCCGCAATTAATGCGGCCCGAACCGCTCGGCGCAGAGACCCCGTTCAGGCGGCGTTTCGAAGGCCTCGGTGGGGACAGGTGTGCTATGACTTTTATAGTCGATCCGATATGTAGATTTTATTTAAATCGCATTTAAAAAAAAAAATTTCCCATAGGAAATAATGGCGAACTTTCCATTACCCCCAGCTTGACCTTCCAAAGATGGCAGCTATGCAAATGTACAGTGTCCATTTTAGGACATGATCATTTATCACAGTCAAACATCAGAATAAAGTGAATATGACACCCTCTCATCCCGTGTGTGAAAAGTAAGTGCCCCCCCGGCCCCGTGTGTGAAAAGTAAGTGCCCCCCGGCCCCGTGTGTGAAAAGTAAGTGCCCCCCCGGCCCCGTGTGTGAAAAGTAAGTGCCCCCCCGGCCCCGTGAGTGAAAAGTAAGTGCCCCCCCGGCCCCGTGTGTGAAAAGTAAGTGCCCCCCCGGCCCCGTGTGTGAAAAGTAAGTGCCCCCCCGGCCCCGTGTGTGAAAAGTAAGTGCCCCCCCGGCCCCGTGTGTGAAAAGTAAGTGCCCCCCCTGCCCCGTGTGTGAAAATTAAGTGCCCCCCCGGCCCCGCCCACCAAATCGGAGGCCGAGGGTCCCCGGCCTCCAAATCGGAGGCCGAGGGTCCCCGGCCACCAAATCGGAGTTCGAGGGTCCCCGGCCACCAAATCGGAGGCCGAGGGTCCCCGGCCACCAAATCGGAGGCCGAGGGTCCCCGGCCACCAAATCGGAGGCCGAGGGTCCCCGGCCACCAAATCGGAGGCCGAGGGTCCCCGGCCACCAAATCGGAGGCCGAGGGTCCCCGGCCACCAAATCGGAGGCCGAGGGTCCCCGGCCACCAAATCGGAGGCCGAGGGTCCCCGGCCACCAAATCGGAGGCCGAGGGTCCCCGGCCACCAAATCGGAGGCCGAGGGTCCCCGGCCTCCAAATCGGAGGCCGAGGGTCCCCGGCCACCAAATCGGAGGCCGAGGGTCCCCGGCCACCAAATCGGAGGCCGAGGGTCCCCGGCCTCCAAATCGGAGGCCGAGGGTCCCCGGCCACCAAATCGGAGGCCGAGGGTCCCCGGCCTCCAAATCGGAGGCCGAGGGTCCCCGGCCACCAAATCGGAGGCCGAGGGTCCCCGGCCACCAAATCGGAGGCCGAGGGTCCCCGGCCACCAAATCGGAGGCCGAGGGTCCCCGGCCACCAAATCGGAGGCCGAGGGTCCCCGGCCACCAAATCGGAGGCCGAGGGTCCCCGGCCACCAAATCGGAGGCCGAGGGTCCCCGGCCACCAAATCGGAGGCCGAGGGTCCCCGGCCACCAAAAGTAAGTGCGCCCCCGGGTGCAAAAGTGAGTGCGCCCCCGGGTGCAAAAGTGAGTGCGCCCCCGGGTGCAAAAGTGAGTGCGCCCCCGGGTGCAAAAGTGAGTGCGCCCCCGGGTGCAAAAGTGAGTGCGCCCCCGGGTGCAAAAGTGAGTGCGCCCCCGGGTGCAAAAGTGAGTGCGCCCCCGGGTGCAAAAGTGAGTGCGCCCCCGGGTGCAAAAGTGAGTGCGCCCCCGGGTGCAAAAGTGAGTGCGCCCCCGGGTGCAAAAGTAAGCTCGCCCCCCAGTCTCGTGTGTGAAAAGTGCTGCTGTAAAGCTGGCAGCGCTGTTCAAGCACCATGTATTTCCTTCAGGAAATGCCCATCTACTTCTTCTTATTATTATTCAGTCCGCAGTTAATGCGGCCCGAACCGCTTCACTCACAGACTCCAGTGAGGTGTCATTTCGAAGCCAGCGTCCCCAAGAGGTGTGCTAAGTATTTTTTGTGTCGATCGGATATGTAGTTTTGGCGCAATTTGCATTTGAAAAAAGTGTTTCAATGCATTTCAATAGGGAAATTTTCCCATACTTTTATAATGGCCTGATTTCTGAGGCAATTTCTAAAAATAACTGCCAACTGCCACCTGGCTGATTAGCTCATTAATATGCGCAGTCAGACTCAGTTACTATGCCAACGCCTACGAACTCTACCAAGACACAGTTTTGCCAGATAATATCAACTCTTAAAGTGACCCGCCCACCAAATCGGATCCCGAGGTGCGCAGCCCACCAAATCGGACCCCGAGTGGCCTCGCCCACCAAATCGGACCCGGAGTGGCGCCACCCGCCAAATCGGACCCAGAGTGGCGCCGCCTGCCAAATCGGACCCAGAGTGGCGCCGCCTGCCAAATCGGACCCAGAGTGGCGCCGCCCGCCAAATCGGACCCAGAGTGGCGCCGCCCGCCAAATCGGACCCAGACTGGCGCCGCCCGCCAAATCGGACCCAGAGTGACCCGGCCCACCAAATCGGACCCAGAGTGACCCGGCCCACCAAACCAGCGCCTGAGGGGCACCCAAGTGTGAAAGTCTTGCAGGGGCAGCCCGGGCACCATTCCAAAGCACTATCTGTAGTTCCTTCAGGAAATACCCATCTAGTTTTTTTTGCTTTTGCCTAACCTGTTTTCAACATTGATAATCTTTTTTTTAATTTACGGGAATTCATTTACAGGACTGAATGAGGCTTTGTTTTGTGCTAGGCAGATTGTATGATTTTTCCACACTGTTTTGGGGTGTATATATAAAATACCGGGTAGAGCAAAACAATTCTTTTTTTGCTTGAATTTTTACTGTTCATGCTTCATATAAAATACCATGGTGAACAAATTCTTCACGTTCTGACGGTCAGGGTAGGTCCACGCAAGTGTATTTTCGGTCTCGATGCCGCCTGTGCAAAAAACATACATCAAACGGATCAATGTTATTCAATGGTGCAGTGCAGATGAGTTTGTTTTTTTTACGCTAATCAAATCTTCGTGTTAAAAAAAAAAAAATAATAAATTTCTGCCAGATGAAACTCGCCTATTCAAGTGTATTGGTGCGCGTTTTTTTATGTAAAAAAGTCTGTTTTTTGTGATGGGAACTTTATTATGTTGCTTCCTGAAATTTATTTTGCAGGTGGTTTCATTTATACATGTGTGAGTATGTATATATGTGTGTGTGTGTATGTGTGTGTATATATATATATATCCTCGAGTATAAGCCGACCCCCCTAATTTTGCCACAAAAAACTGGGAAAACTTATTGACTCGAGTATAAGCCTAGGGTGGAAAATGCAGCAGCTACCGGTGAATTTCAAAATTAAAAATAGATGCTCCATACCGTTCATTATGGCCCCATAGATGCTCGACATAAAGCTATGCCACATATAATGCTCTGCACCGTTCATTATGGCCCCATAGATGCTCCACATAAAGCTGTGCCATATATAATGCTCTGCACAGTTCATTATGGCCCCATAGATGCTCCACAGAAAGCTGTGCCATATACAATGCTCTGCACCTTTGATTATGGCCCCATAGATAGCTGTGCCATATACAATGCCCTGCACCTTTGACCTTTGATTATGGCCCCATAGATGCTCCACATAAAGCTGTGCCTTATATATAGTGCTCTGCACCGTTGCCCCATAGATGCTCCACATAAAGCTGTGCCTTATATATAATGCTCTGCACCGTTGCCCCATAGATGCTCCACATAAAGCTGTGCCTTATATATAATGCTCTGCACCGTTGCCCCATAGATGCTCCACATAAAGCTGTGCCTTATATATAGTGCTCTGCACCGTTGCCCCATAGATACTCCACATAAAGCTGTGCCTTATATATAGTGCTCTGCACCGTTGCCCCATAGATGCTCCACATAAAGCTGTGCCATTGCTGCTGCTGCTGCAATAAAAAAAACAAAACACATACTCACCTCTCTTGCTTGCAGCTCCTCAGCGTCCCGTCCCGGCGTCTCTCTGCACTGACTGATCAGGCAGAGGGCGGCGCGCACACTATATGCGTCATCGCGCCCTCTGACCTGAACAGTCAGAACAAGAGGACGCGAAGACAGAGCGGCGCCCGGCGGGTGGAACGAGGGAAGGTAAATATGTAATACTCACCTGCTCCCGGCGTCCCGCTCCTTCCCCCGGACAGCTGGTCTTCGGTGCCGCAGCCTCTTCCTCTGTCAGCGGTCACCGGCACCGCTGATTAGAGAAATGAATTATGCGGCTCCGCCCCTATGGGAGGTGGAGCAGCCTACTCATTTCTCTAATGAGCGGTCCCATGTGACCGCTGAACAGGGGAAGAGCTGCGGCACCCGGAGACCGTGGGACGGGCAGGGGGAGCGTCAGGAGCTCCGGAAGCAGGTAAGTATGCCTCAGCGCCCTCTCCCCCTCACCCGCCGACCGTGACTCGAGTATAAGCCGAGGGGGCACTTTCAGCCCAAAAATCTCGGCTTTTACTCGAGTATATCCGGTGTGTGTGTGTGTGTATATATATATATATATATATATATATATATATATATATATATATATATATATATATATATATATATATAATGTATGTATATGTATATATATATATATATATATATATATATATGTATATATGTGTGTATATATATATGTATATATACACACACACATATATATAGATTCAAGATTCAAAGAAGCTTTATTGGCAGGACCAAATACACATCAGTTTTGCCAAAGCAAGTGTATAAAGGCAATAGGAATAGGGACTGTGGGGATGTTGGGTAGGAGCTGTAGGGGAGGTGGATGGGGGCAGATCCAGGGTGGGGGCTATAGTCCATGGCATAGGGAAGGTGGATGGGGGCAGATCCAGGGTGGGGGCTATAGTCCATGGCATAGGGAAGGTGGATGGGGGCAGATCCAGGGTGGGGGCTATAGTCCATGGCATCATGGCTGTCTTTCTCACAGTCTATGACATTCGCTCACATACCGCGCTGCTATCTCCACTGCTCTCTCTTCTTCTCCCAGCAGGATATATGTTTTCTCTTCCTCCTTCATGGTGATGAAGTCCGGGAAGAGATGTGAGAGTCTCCTGAAGTGAGTGTCCCTCACTGCTGAGTATTTGGAGCAGTGTAGCAAGAAGTGGGTTTCGTCCTCTATGGCCTCCTGATCACAGTGTTGGCACAGTCTTTCCTCCCTGGGCTTGTAGTTCTGCCTGTGTCGGCCACATTCGATGGCCAGACTGTGGGCACGGAGTCTATATCGGCTCAGGATCTTGCGATCTCTGGGGTCCGGAAGTTTCTCCAGATATGGGGCCAGTCTGTATTCTCTCTGTAGACTCCGGTACGTGTTCAGTTTCTGTGAGTTGTTGATATCATTCTTCCAGTCACTGACATACTTCTCCTGGCCTTCTTCTGCCATCTTCCTGATTCCGGCTTTTGTCAGGTTGTTGTTATTGGTGTTCTGGTCCGGTTGGGTTTGGCTGGGCTGTTCCGAGGGTTCTGTTTTTTCTGTTTCACCTACATGTATCAGGGCTTTATGGTGATGGGAGCTTGGATTGCTCCTATGCAGGTGAGCCCGGAATGACAGCGCCCTCTTTAGAATTGTTAGGTGTAGAGGGAATCTGCCCAGCTCGGCCCGACAAGCACTGTTGGAGGTGCTCCGATGGACCTGGAGAAGGTGCTTGCAGAATTCCAGGTGGAATATTTCTGTTGGACTAGTATCCCACCTTGACCGGTCTGGGTAGGTGTGAGGACCCCAGACTTCGCTGCCATACAAGAGGATTGGGGCGATGATGGAGTCGAAAATTTTTAGCCAGACCCTCACTGGTGGCTTCAGATGGTAGAGTTTCCTTTGGATGGCATAGAAGGTTTTGCAGGCCTTGTCTTTCAGGGTCTCTATGGCTTGTTTGAAGCTCCCTGACTCTAGGCCCAGGTAGGTATATTTGTCCGTTCCTGTGAGGTCGCAGTTGTTGAGGACAAATGATGGGTGCTGGTCTGATTTTCTCTTTCTCCTCTGGAACACCATAGTGTTGGTTTTCTTTAGGTTGACCGGTAGAGCCCAGGTGGAGCTGAATTTCTCTAGGATTTTCAGGTTGTCCTGGAGGCCTTTCTCGGTTGGTGACAGCAGCAGCAGGTCATCTGCATACAGATACACATATATATATATATTTATATATATATATATATATATATATATATATATATACATATACATATATATATATATATATATATATATATATATATATATATATATATATATATATATATATATATATATATATATATATATATATACACATATATATACACTCACCGGCCACTTTATTAGGTACACCATGCTAGTAACGGGTTGGACCCCTTTTGCCTTCAGAACTGCCTCAATTCTTCGTGGCATAGATTCAACAAGGTGCTGGAAGCATTCCTCAGAGATTTTGGTCCATATTGACATGATGGCATCACACAGTTGCCGCAGATTTGTTGGCTTCACATCCCAAAGATGCTCCATACAAGGCAGGATGGATCCATGCTTTCATGTTGTTTACGCCAAATTCTGACCCTACCATCCGAATGTCGCAGCAGAAATCGAGACTCATCAGAGCAACGTTTTTCCAATCTTCTACTGTCCAATTTCGATGAGCTTGTGCAAATTGTAGCCTCAGTTTCCTGTTCTTAGCTGAAAGGAGTGGTACTCGGTGTGGTCTTCTGCTGCTGTAGCCCATCTGCCTCAAAGTTCGACGCACTGTGCGTTCAGAGATGCTCTTAGGCCTACCTTGGTTGTAACGGGTGGCGATTTGAGTCACTGTTGCCTTTCTATCAGCTCGAACCAGTCTGCCCATTCTCCTCTGACCTCTGGCATCAACAAGGCATTTCCGCCCACAGAACTGCCGCTCACTGGATTTTTTTTCTTTTTCGGACCATTCTCTGTAAACCCTAGAGATGGTTGTGCGTGAAAATCCCAGTAGATCAGCAGTTTCTGAAATACTCAGACCAGCCCTTCTGGCACCAACAACCATGCCACGTTCAAAGGCACTCAAATCACCTTTCTTCCCCATACTGATGCTCGGTTTGAACTGCAGGAGATTGTCTTGACCATGTCTACATGCCTAAATGCACTGAGTTGCCGCCATGTGATTGGCTGATTAGAAATTAAGTGTTAACAAGAAGTTGGACAGGTGTACCTAATAAAGTGGCCGGTGAGTGTATATATGTATATATATATGTGTGTGTGTGTGTGTGTGTGTGTATATATAATATATACATATATATATACACATACACATATATACACATATATATACATATATATATATATATATACACATACACACACACACACACACACACACACACACACACACACACACACACCAGTTTAGGCTGTGGGGGGCATACCACAAAGTAAAGGTACCTTCACACTAAGCGACTTTGCAGCGAGAACGACGACGATCCGTGACGTTGCAGCGTCCTGGATAGCGGTCTCGTTGTGTTTGACACGCAGCAGCGATCTGGATCCCGCTGTGATATCGCTGGTCGGAGCTAGAAGTCCAGAACTTTATTTTGTCGCTTTATCTCCCGCTGTCATCGCTGTATCGGCGTGTGTGACGCCGATACAGCGATGTGTTCACTTGTAACCAGGGTAAACATCGGATTACTAAGTGCAGGGCCGCGCTTAGTAACCCGATATTTACCCTGGTTACCATTGTAAAAGTAAAAAAAAAAAACAGTACATACTCACATTCTGATGTCTGTCACGTCCCCCGCCGGCGTCCACAGGGTTACGCGCTGCTGCCGAGAACTTCCTGCACTGAATGTGTCAGCGCCGGCAGTAAAGCAGAGCACAGCGGTGACGTCACCGCTGTGCTCTGCTTTATGGCCGGCGCTGACAGTCAGTGCAGGAAGCTCTGAGTAGCAGTGCGTAACCCGGGGGACGTGACAGACATCAGAAGGTGAGTATGTAGTGTTTTTTTTTTTTTTTTTTTACTTTTACAATGGTAACCAGGGTAAATATCAGGTTACTAAGCGCGGCCCTGCACTTAGTAACCCGATGTTTACCCTGGTTACCCGGGTGCTGCAGGGAGACTTCGGCATCGTTGAAGACAGTTTCAACGATGCCAAAGTCGTTCCTCTGATCGTTGGTCGCTGGAGAGAGCTGTCTGTGTGACAGCTCCCCAGCGACCTAAACAGCGATGCTGCAGCGATCGGCTCGTTGTCTATATCGCTGCAGCGTCGCTGAGTATGACGGTACCTTAAGGATGCTTTCAAAGATGGTTGTGTTAACAGTTTAATTTTGTCAATTGGGTCATTCCATGTCAAGTGAACCAATGATTTTTACCTCTGTATTTTTAATTCTTTTGAGATTTTGTTATTTGGTAATAATGTGTCAGAGTATGCAAAATGTGAAGAAAAAAAATTCTAGAAATTTTTTTTGTTTGTTTAATTGATTTTCAAAGTTAGGAAAAAGTGTGAATTTCGGTGTTGCCTGCCTTTGCATTTCTCCTCATAACTCAGGCTAGAAAAAAGATAGAGAAACAAAATAAACACCATTCTACTCAGACCTGTACAGGCTTTCACCAGATATGTCACAAGAGTATATTTGATAATATTTTACCCATGCGAACGCAAACGCAAAATTTTAAAACGCATTTCCCAAAAAATGTCAAAATCTGCACATGTGCCTGCTATGCTCCTAGCCACATCTGTACCAAAATACAAGCTGGGATCGTGATGGGATCATATTTTAAAAAATAAAACTATTACAGTGTCAATTCAAAAATCTTGAAGTCAGATCTATTCAGCCTGTGGTCTAACAGTGTGGGGTCTATATTTACCAAATAATCGATGATTTTTAGATATTACTGTTTTATTTTATTATGTTACAGCTTGGAAGCAGGAGAGGACAGAGGAGAAAGCTTTGTTAGGGCTGAGAATGAGCAGGGGTAGACGGTGACTGCAGAGCAGATGACAGGCCGGCAGCTCGGGCCTCCAGAGGCCATATGCACACCAAACCCAGGAAACTCCTCAAATGGAGGGAGAAAAATATTCTTAACATCCAGTTCATGTATTGTACGAACCAGGACTACGAAGAGGAGGCGAGTTTGTTAAAACATCGGTTGCAGGAAGCAGAACCCATCACAGGGACTCCCCAATACCGGACTGTCATCCCATGTAGGGAAACAGGAATAGAAACAAGGATTTCTTCATTCAGCAAAGACAGTGAAGTCCATGACGTGGTAGAAGGCTGCACAAGATCGGCAATGGATGACATAACTGGTTATGTGACCTGTGAATATGATTGGCACTGGTGGTGGCTACTGGACTCTCCAAAGATAGTGAAAATGTAGAAGTAGAAGTGACTTTTTGCACCTTCTGGTCCAGCGCTATCCTTTGTGTATCCAAGAAAACCAGACATTGTAAAAGTTACAAAAATCAGATATTAACTCAGGTGGAGCCGAACGCCATGACAGGCCGTACATACTCTGACACAAAAGGAAACGGCCATTGCTAGTAAGCGCATATGAACAAGATGACATTTCACCCACTAGAAGGGACACATTGATGATAAAAGGCCAGTGTAAAAACCTACTATTAATTGTTTGATTAGTTCATATTTTATAGAACGAGGATTTAACTACTGTACTATTCTTCTTAAACACTTCATAAATTACATGTTTAGTGATATAATAGAAAAAAATTGTTACATGTATAAATAGGTGGTAAAAATATTGGTTCTTTTCATCTTGTTTTTAACATATACTGTATTTTTCGGACTATAAGACGCACCGGACTATAAGGCGCACCCAGGTTTTAGAGGAGGAAAATAGGGGAAAAAAAATATTTGAAGCAAAAAAATGTGGTAAAATATTTAATAACATAAATAACATACTATTATATGTGGTGTTATTACATATAATAGTATGTTATTATGTTGGATGCTGCAGGACCAGTGTGGTGTCTGTACAGTACTATGTGAAGATGCTGGAGGGTGAGTATAAGAATGGGGGCACAGGGCTGATATTGAAAGCACCACTCCAGCACTGCAAAATAGCACTGGAGTGCTGCTTTAAAATCCCATGGGAGAACTATAACTCCCAGCATGTCCTGCAGATCCTATGACATGCTGGGAGTTATAGTTCACCACAGGAGTGGCAGAGTGCTTTATTGTGTATTGTAAAGACTAACCTCTTAATTGTGGCAGCCTGCCAGCCACTGTGGTGAGGTAAAAGCATCCCATGACTGCACACACAGAGCCCTCCCTCTTGTTGCCTCTCCACAGCACAGGTTTTGAGGAAGCCTGCAGATTCTAGTGGAGAGCCTGAAGGACCTGTGATGATGTCAAGAAGAGGGAGGGCTCTGAGCTGCCATGTGATGCTCCAGCCCGCCCACTTCTGACATCATCACAGGTCCTGTTTGTGCACAGCACTCGGCATTCAGGCATGGCAGGCAGGTATACAGCGATCTCTCCGCTCTGGCTCCTGCTGCTGCTGCCTCCTCCTCCCCAGGACACACAAATCTCCCTAGCTGCTGCAGCAATCAGCGCTGAGGAAGCCATGCGTGTCCCTGCTTAAGTGCAGTCTTAATTTGCTGCTTCTGGCTCACTGCTCAGCTGATCGGTGGGCGGGGAGCTGCTAATGAATATTCACTGCACTTAATCATCGGGACCACATGGTTTTCCCAGCGCTGATTCCTGGCAGCGGGGACATCCTGAAGTGGGATAACAGTTCGATCCCACTCACTGCTGCCTCCCTGCCCACATGCTACATCCGTACCATAAGACGCACCCACACTTTCCTCCCAAATTTGGAGGGAAAAAAGTGTGTCTTATGGTTGGAAAAATACGGTAATTAGAATGAGACTGTATTTAGAAAACCACACTGGAGGATATGATCACCTTTTTTCTTTTGGCTTGTTCAATGCATTCAGGTTGAAAATGCTGAGCAAGTTGTGTTATGATGATTAAGATGTATTTATTCTGGCACTTCAGTATTTGTTTTTTGTGTTTCTTTATTGTTACATATAAATGTTGAATTCAATAAGTCATAATTTGAAAAGAAAAAGGGAAGAAACTCGCACAAACATAAAATCAGATGATTCAAGATGTAAAAAAAAAATACAAATTTGATAGGTCCCAAGTTGAATCCCTGTACAAATATAAACAAGAACACAAGGTAACACACATGCATGTTTTCACAATTTTAAAACATACGTTTTTTTCGCAATTACGCATCAAAATTTTGAATTTGATTTCTCCAATACAAAATATAAAGAAATAAAGTCGTGACATATCAAATGAAAGACGGTACCATTCTGAGAAAAATGATGCCCCTCCCAGCTCTTTATCTTAATTCTATCCCAAGATATGATGATAAATGTAAAGCCATAACAGGCCAAAATTCGTGCTTTTTCAAAACTTTAAAAATCTGTAAAAAATTAAAGGGCACCTGTCACCCCGTTTTTTCAGTATGAGATAAAAATACTGTTAAATAGGGCCTGAGCTGTGCATTACAACAGTGTATTTTGTGGACCCCGATTCCCCACCTATGCTGCCAAAATACGTTACCAAAGTAGCCGTTTTCACCTGTCAATCAGGCTGGTCTGGTCAAAAGGGCGTGGTGTCTTCCCCCAGATCTTGCTTAGTTTTCCGTTGGTGGCGTAGTGGTTTGCGCATGCCCAAGGTCCCGAATCCACTGCACAGGGGAGTTAAAAGAGCGCGATGTGCACTATTTCATTGGTGATCGGTGGGGGCGGCCATCTTCCTTTGGCCGTGTGTGCGCAGAAGCGGCGCTTTGCTGGCCGCAGCTTCAGGAAAATGGCCGCGGGATGCCGCGCTTGCGCAGATGGAGATCGCGGCGGCCATTTTCCTGAAGCAGAGTTCGCATCTCGGCTTCAGGAAAATGGCCGCCGCGATCTCCATCTGCGCACGCGCGGCATCCCGCGGCCATTTTCCTGAAGCCGCGGCCAGCAGAGCGCCGCTTCTGCGCACGCGCAGCCAAAGGAAGATGGCCGCCCCCACCGATCACCAATGAAATCCACCGATCACCAATGAAATAGTGCACATCGCGCTCTTTTAACTCCCCTGTGCAGTGGATTCGGGACCTTGGGCATGCACAAACCACTACGCCACCAAGGGAAAACTAAGCAAGATCTGGGGGAAGACACCACGCCCTTTTGACCAGACCAGCCTGATTGACAGGCGAAAACGACTACTTTGGTAACGTATTTTGGCAGCATAGGTGGGGAATCGGGGTCCACAAAATACACTGTTGTAATGCACAGCTCAGGCCCTATTTAACAGTATTTTTATCTCATACTGAAAAAACGGGGTGACAGGTGCCCTTTAACTGATGAAGAAAAAAATTCAAAACTTTTAATTTGAATTTTTTTTAATTAACAAAAGTTGTACTTCATAAAAACTAAAAATAAATAAAATCTAAAGACGTCAGGTAAAAAAAATATTCATATTTGGATCAATTGGTATGGAATGACCCAATTTTTGTCAATTAATGTGAATGAACATAAGAGAAATCTAAATACAGTCAGTATTTGGTGTGGCCAAATTCTGTCAAATCAATACGGCATCAATTCTTCTAGGCAGAAACTAAGCATGGAAATTGTTCCAGACGTCTTGACAAGCCAATCGCATATCTGTAGATGTTGCCTTGCACAAATCCTTCTGTCTCTTCATGTAATCCCAGACAAATCCGATGACGCTGAAATCCGGGTTCTGTGGGGGCCACATTACTACCTCCAGGTCTTTGTTCTTCTTTATGCTGAAGATAGTTATGCATCACCAAATGTATTCTGCAACAACCCAAAACATATAGCCATACTCCCCCCTGAGGGTACTACATGATGGATAAGTTTCTGCTTGTATTTCTCAGCACTGAGGACACAATTAATCCTGACCATATCCCCAACTCCATTTACTGAAATGCAGCCCAGAACTCACAAAGCCCTCCACCATGCTTCACTGTTCCTGCAGACGCCCATTATTGTGCTGCTCTCCAGCCCTTCAGAGAACAAGCCGTCTTTTTCTTAGTCATTTATCACATTTTCACTCATCAGTCCAGAGCACCTGCTGTCATTTTCCTGCACCCCAGTTCCTATGTTTTTGTGGATAGTTGAGTCACTTGGCTTTCTTTCCAGGGAAGGGATGGTTTTGGGGTGTAATTCCTCCATGATGCCACTTTTGTTTCAGACTTCTATAAACCATAAATAGGTGTTGCTTGGGTCCCACTGATTGCTTCCATTCCTGTGTTTCTGACACTACTGGATTTCATCCAGCATCAGAGTGAAGTAAACATGATGGATAGTGATGAACGCAAGTCCTCATTACTCAAGTTATCCAAAGGTGCTTGTGTATGCACTAAGTATCGCAGGTGCTCAAGTGACCTGTTAGTCCCGGCGCCTACTTGTGTATGTCAGGCACTTATCATTAATGATGGATCTTTCATCTGCTGCATTAAATTTCTTTGGACAATCACTGCGTCTGTGGTCCTCAACTTTTCTTGGTGCTTCTTCAAAAGACTCTGTTTTGAAGTCTTTGCCTGGGAGAGCATTTGCTGATGCATTATAACTACCTTGTGTCTTTTTGCTGTACTCTGTATTTCCTAGATGTAGGCCTCGGGACATGAAACTGTCTTTCACAACCTCATCTTTGTAGCAGAGTTTAGCTGTTCCTCACCAAGGTGTAAGCCTCCTATACCGTTATACCGTTTTTTCAGTTAACAATTGTTTCAACCTGCATATGATGATCATTACCACCTGTTTGTTACAATTGGTTATTCCTGCACTTGACTATAATCCTATAAAATCCCTGACATAATAATAATCTTTATTTTTATATAGCGCTAACATATTCCGCTAACATTAACGTTTGGGGCTCACAATCTAAATTCCCTATCAGTATGTCTTTGGAATGTGGGAGGAAACCGGAGTACCCAGAGGAAACCCACGCAAACACAGAGAACATACAAACTCTTTGCAGATGTTGTCCTTGGTGGGGTTTGAACCCAGGACTCCAGCCAGGGCCGGACTGGCCATCGGGCATTTCTGGCAAATGCCAGAAGGGCCGGTCCTTGTAATGGGCCGCTAGAGATATCGCCCCTTCAGCATTGTCAGCGGGCGTTCCAGAGTTCACTTCAGCAGCCAGCACGCCGGGCGGCATTTGCTTGCCTTGCGCACTTGATCGCGCTGCACTAGAAAGGAGGAAGTGGGCGGCTGATGTCCTGAGACCTGATCACTAGTGCTGCAGTGAGGTAACATAGAACAGGATGGGGGCCGCGCTGTGCTGCTCCGGCCATGCCTCTCACTGCAGCTTGTGATCAGGACATGAGACTGCCCACTTCTTCCTGTCTAGTGCGGCGACAGGGCATGAAAGTATTTACACTGAAGATGTCCCTGATAGCAGTGACAGAACATAGGGAGACTGCAGCAGTAAGTTTCTGTGTAGACGGGGACAGAGGATGGGTAGCCGCCTGCTCACGGTGCCACTGGTTGGGTGGGGGGTGCAAATATTTTTCTATACACTGATTTATTTTTTTTCTTTGCTGCGCCGGGTTCAGCCATTCAAAAAAGGGGCGTGCCATGCTGGAGAAGAACACTGGCCAATGAGCATCAGATTGATAGAAGAGCTGATTGGCCAGTGCTCCTGTTCCCCTACACGAAAGAGCCTGCAATCAAGCTGCAAGGTCAGCCATATCTACCTGTGTGTGCTCCGAGGGACCGATAGAGAAGCAGCTCAGTTCCTCATGGTCACAGCTTCTCCTACTCTCTTCCACAGCCACGACAGAGAGAGCAGGGGAGGTGCTGGGAAAGTGCTTGCTGTGAACAGAAGGAGCTGCACATGTATATCAGCCTCTGCTGCAGCACAGAGGAGTGTGTGGTATCTGTAGTGTGTGTGTGGTATCTGTAGTGTGTGTGTGGTATCTGTAGTGTGTGTGTGTGAGGTATCTGTAGTGTGTGTGTGTGTGTGGTATCTGTAGTGTGTGTGTGTATATGTGTGTGTGTGTGGTATCTGTAGTGTGTGTGTGGTATCTGTAGTGTGTGTGTGTGTGTGTGTGTGTGGTATCTGTAGTGTGTGTGTGTGATATCTGTAGTGTGTGTGTGTGATATCTGTAGTGTGTGTGTGGTATCTGTAGTGTGTGTGGTACCTGTAGTGTGTGTGTGTGTGGGGTATCTGTAGTGTGTGTGTGTGTGTGTGGTACCTGTAGTGTGTGTGTGTGTGTGTGGGTGGTATCTGTAGTGTGTGGGTGGTATCTGTAGTGTGTGTATATGTGTGTGTGTGATATCTGTAGTGTGTGTGTGGTATCTGTAGTGTGTGTGTGGTATCTGTAGTGTGTGTGTGATATCTGTAGTGTGTGTGTGTGTGGTATCTGTACTGTGTGTATATGTGTGTGTGTGATATCTGTAGTGTGTGTGTGTGTGTGGTATCTGTAGTGTGTGTGTGTGATATCTGTAGTGTGTGTGTGTGTGGTATCTGTAGTGTGTGTGGGGTATCTGTAGTGTGTGTGGGGTATCTAGTGTGTTTGTGGGGTATCTGTAGTGTGTGTGTGTGATATCTGTAGTGTGTGTGTGTGTGTGGTATCTGTAGTGTGTGTGGGGTATCTAGTGTGTGTGTGGGGTATCTGTAGTGTGTGTGATATCTAGTGTGTGTGTGTGTGTGGTATCTGTAGTGTGTGTGGTATCTGTAGTGTGGGGTATCTAGTGTGTGTGTGGGATATCTGTAGTGTGTGTGTGTGTGTGTGATATCTGTAGTGTGTGTGTGTGTGATATCTGTAGTGTGTGTGTGGTATCTGTAGTGTGTGTGTGGTATCTGTAGTGTGTGTGTGGTATCTGTAGTGTGTGTGTGATATCTGTAGTGTGTGTGTGATATCTGTAGTGTGTGTGATATCTGTAGTGTGTGTGTGGTATCTGTAGTGTGTGTGTGTGTGATATCTGTAGTGTGTGTGTGTGTGTGATATCTGTAGAGTGTGTGTGTGTGGTATCTGTAGTATGTGTGTATGTGTGGTATCTGTAGTGTGTGTGTGATATCTGTAGTGTGTGTGGTATCTGTAGTGTGTGTGTGGTATCTGTAGTGTGTGTGTGTGGTATCTGTAGTGTGTGTGTGTGTGTGTGTGTGATATCTGTAGTGTGTGTGTGGTATCTGTAGTGTGTGTGTGTGATATCTGTAGTGTGTGATATCTGTATTGTGTGTGTGGTACCTGTAGTGTGTGTGTGTGGGTGGTATCTGTAGTGTGTGTATGTGTGTGTGTGATATCTGTAGTGTGTGTGTGATATCTGTAGTGTGTGTGTGATATCTGTAGTGTGTGTGTGGTATCTGTAGTGTGTGTGATATCTGTAGTGTGTGATATCTGTAGTGTGTGTGTGGTATCTGTAGTGTGTGTATATGTGTGTGTGTGATATCTGTAGTGTGTATATGTGTGTGTGTGATATCTGTAGTGTGTGTGTGGTGTGGTATCTGTAGTGTGTGTGTGTGTGGTATCTAGTGTGTGTGTGTGGTATCTGTAGTGTGTGTGTGTGTGTGTGTGTGTGTGGTACCTGTAGTGTGTGTGGGTGGTATCTGTAGTGTGTGTATATGTGTGTGTGTGTGATATCTGTAGTGTGTGTGGTATCTGTAGTGTGTGTGTGATATCTGTAGTGTGTGTGTGTGGTATCTGTAGTGTGTGTATATGTGTGTGTGTGTGTGATATCTGTAGTGTGTGTATATGTGTGTGTGATATCTGTAGTGTGTGTATATGTGTGTGTGATATCTGTAGTGTGTATATGTGTGTGTGTGTGGTATCTGTAGTGTGTGTGTGTGGTACCTGTAGTGTGTGTGTGTGTGTGGGTGGTATCTGTAGTGTGTGGGTGGTATCTGTAGTGTGTGTGTGTGTGTGTGTGATATCTGTAGTGTGTGTGTATCTGTAGTGTGTGTGTGATATCTGTAGTGTGTGTGTATCTGTAGTGTGTGTGTGTGGTATCTGTAGTGTGTGTATATGTGTGTGTGATATCTGTAGTGTGTGTATATGTGTGTGTGTGTGTGTGTGATATCTGTAGTGTGTGTGTGGTATCTAGTGTGTGTGTGTGGTATCTGTAGTGTGTGTATATGTGTGTGTGTGTGTGATGTCTGTAGTGTGTGTGTGGTATCTGTAGTGTGTGATATCTGTAGTGTGTGTGTGTGTGTGGTATCTGTAGTGTGTGTATATGTGTGTGTGTGATATCTGTAGTGTGTGTATATGTGTGTGTGTGATATCTGTAGTGTGTGTATATGTGTGTGTGGTGTGGTATCTGTAGTGTGTGTGTGTGTGGTATCTAGTGTGTGTGTGGTATCTGTAGTGTGTGTGTGTGATATCTAGTGTGTGTGGTATCTGTAGTGTGTGTGGTATCTGTAGTGTGGGGTATCTAGTGTGTGTGTGGGATATCTGTAGTGTGTGTGTGGGATATCTGTAGTGTGTGTGTGTGTGATATCTGTAGTGTGTGTGTGTGTGTGTGTGTGGGATATCTGTAGTGTGTGTGTGTGTGTGATATCTGTAGTGTGTGTGTGTGTGGTATCTGTAGTGTGTGTGGTATCTGTAGAGTGTGTGTGTGTGGTATCTGTAGAGTGTGTGTGTGGTATCTGTAGAGTGTGTGTGTGGTATCTGTAGAGTGTGTGTGTGGTATCTGTAGAGTGTGTGTGTGGTATCTGTAGAGTGTGTGTGTGGTATCTGTAGAGTGTGTGTGTGGTATCTGTAGAGTGTGTGTGTGGTATCTGTAGTGTGTGTGTGTGGTATCTGTAGTGTGTGTGTGTGTGTGTGGTACCTGTAGTGTGTGTGTGGTATCTGTAGTGTGTGTGTGTGTGGTATCTGTAGTGTGTGTGTGTGTGTGTGGTACCTGTAGTGTGTGTGTGGTATCTGTAGTGTGTGTGTGTGGTATCTGTAGTGTGTGTGTGGTATCTGTAGTGTGTTTGTGTGTGTGGTATCTGTAGTGTGTGTGGTATCTGTAGTGCGTGTGTGTGTGTGATATCTGTATTGTGTGTGTGTGGTATCTGTAGTGTGTGTGTGATATCTGTAGTGTGTGTGTGTGTGATATCTGTAGTGTGTGTGTGTGTGGTATCTGTAGTGTGTGTGTGTGGTATCTGTAGTGTGTGTGTGTGGTATCTGTAGTGTGTGTGTGTGGTATCTGTAGTGTGTGTGTGTGGTATCTGTAGTGTGTGTGGTATCTGTAGTGCGTGTGTGTGTGTGATATCTGTAGTGTGTGTGTGTGGTATCTGTAGTGTGTGTGTGTGGTATCTGTAGTGTGTGTGGTATCTGTAGTGTGTGTGTGTGTGTGATATCTGTAGTGTGTGTGTGTGTGTGTGTGGTATCTGTAGTGTGTGTGTGTGGTATCTGTAGTGTGTGTGTGGTATCTGTAGTGTGTGTGTGGTATCTGTAGTGTGTGTGTGGTATCTGTAGTGTGTGTGGTATCTGTATGTGTGTGTGTGTGTGTGGTATCTGTAGTGTGTGTGGTATCTGTAGTGTGTGTGGTATCTGTAGTGTGTGTGGTATCTGTAGTGTGTGTGTGTGGTATCTGTAGTGTGTGTGTGTGTGTGGTATCGTGTGTGTGTGTGGTATCTGTAGTGTGTGTGTGTGGTATCTGTAGTGTGTGTGTGTGTGGTATCTGTAGTGTGTGTGTGTGGTATCTGTATGTGTGTGTGTGTGTGGTATCTGTAGTGTGTGTGGTATCTGTAGTGTGTGTGTGTGGTATCTGTAGTGTGTGTGTGTGGTATCTGTAGAGTGTGTGTGTGTGGTATCTGTAGTGTGTGTGTGTGTGTGTGGTATCTGTAGTGTGTGTGTGTGGTATCTGTAGTGTGTGTGTGTGTGTGTGATATCTAGTGTGTGTGTGTGTGTGGTATCTGTAGTGCGTGTGTGTGATATCTGTAGTGTGTGTGTGTGTGTGGTATCTGTAGTGTGTGTATATGTGTGTGTGTGATATCTGTAGTGTGTGTATATGTGTGTGTGTGATATCTGTAGTGTGTGTATGTGTGTGTGTGGTGTGGTATCTGTAGTGTGTGTGTGTGGTATCTAGTGTGTGTGTGGTATCTGTAGTGTGTGTGTGTGTGTGTGTGGTACCTGTAGTGTGTGTGTGTGATATCTAGTGTGTGTGTGTGTGGTATCTGTAGTGTGTGTGGTATCTGTAGTGTGTGTGGTATCTGTAGTGTGTGTGGTATCTGTAGTGTGGGATATCTAGTGTGTGTGTGTGGGATATCTGTAGTGTGTGTGTGGGATATCTGTAGTGTGTGTGTGTGTGTGATATCTGTAGTGTGTGTGTGTGTGTGTGGGATATCTGTAGTGTGTGTGTGTGTGTGATATCTGTAGTGTGTGTGTGTGTGTGGTATCTGTAGTGTGTGTGGTATCTGTAGAGTGTGTGTGTGTGGTATCTGTAGAGTGTGTGTGTGGTATCTGTAGAGTGTGTGTGTGGTATCTGTAGAGTGTGTGTGTGGTATCTGTAGTGTGTGTGTGTGGTATCTGTAGTGTGTGTGTGTGGTATCTGTAGTGTGTGTGTGTGGTATCTGTGTGTGTGTGTGTGTGTGTGTGTGTGATATCTGTAGTGTGTGTGTGTGATATCTGTAGTGTGTGTGTGTGTGTGGTATCTGTAGTGTGTGTGTGTGGTATCTGTAGTGTGTGTGTGGTATCTGTAGTGTGTGTGGTATCTGTAGTGCGTGTGTGTGTGATATCTGTAGTGTGTGTGATATCTGTAGTGTGTGTGTGTGTGGTATCTGTAGTGTGTGTGTGTGTGTGGTATCTGTAGTGTGTGTGTGTGTGGTATCTGTAGTGTGTGTGTGTGTGGTATCTGTAGTGTGTGTGGTATCTGTAGTGTGTGTGTGTGTGGTACCTGTAGTGTGTGTGTGGTACCTGTAGTGTGTGTGTGGTATCTGTAGTGTGTGTGTGTGTGTGTGGTATCTGTAGTGTGTGTGTGTGTGGTATCTGTATGTGTGTGTGTGTGGGGTATCTAGTGTGTGTGGTATCTGTAGTGTGTGTGTGTGGTATCTGTAGAGTGTGTGTGTGTGGTATCTGTAGTGTGTGTGTGTGTGTGGTATCTGTAGTGTGTGTGTGTGGTATCTGTAGTGTGTGTGTGGTATCTGTAGTGTGTGTGTGGTATCTGTAGTGTGTGTGTGGTATCTGTATGTGTGTGTGTGTGTGGTATCTAGTGTGTGTGGTATCTGTAGTGTGTGTGTGTGGTATCTGTAGTGTGTGTGTGTGTGTGGTATCTGTAGTGTGTGGTATCTAGTGTGTGTGTGGTATCTGTAGAGTGTGTGTGTGTGTGTGGTATCTGTAGTATGTGTGTATGTGTGATATCTAGTGTGTGTGTGTGGTATCTGTAGTGTGTGTGTGTGGTATCTGTAGTGTGTGTGGTATCTGTAGTGTGTGGTATCTGTAGTGTGTGGTATCTGTAGTGTGTGGTATCTGTAGTGTGTGTGTGTGGTATCTGTAGTGTGTGTGTGTGTGTGGTATCTGTAGTGTGTGTGTGTGTGTGTGGTATCTGTAGTGTGTGTGTGTGTGTGTGTGTTATCTGTAGTGTGTGTGTGGTATCTGTAGTGTGTGTGTGGTATCTGTAGTGTGTGTGTGTGTGGTATCTGTAGTGTGTGTGTGTGTGTGTGTGTGTGTGGTACCTGTAGTGTGTGTGTGGGTGTGGGTGGGTGGTATCTGTAGTGTGTGTGTGTGTGGTACCTGTAATGTGTGTGGTATCTGTAGTGTGTGTGTGTGTGTGGTACCTGTAGTGTGTGTGTGTGGTATCTAGTGTGTGTGTGGTATCTGTAGTGTGTGTGTGTGGTATGTATCTAGTGTGTGTGTGGTATCTGTAGTGTGTGTGTGTGGTACCTGTAGTGTGTGTGTGTGTGTGTGGGTGGTATCTGTAGTGTGTGTGTGTGTGTGATATCTGTAGTGTGTGTGATATCTGTAGTGTGTGTGGTATCTGTAGTGTGTGTGTGTGTGTGTGTGTGTGTGTGTGTGTGTGTGTGTGTGTGTGTGTGTGTGTGTGGTATCTGTAGTGTGTGTATATGTGTGTGTGTGTGATATCTGTAGTGTGTGTGTGGTATCTGTAGTGTGTGTGTGGTATCTGTAGTGTGTGTGTGTGTGGTATCTGTAGTGTGTGTGTGTGTGTGTGTGGTACCTGTAGTGTGTGTGTGGGTGGGTGGTATCTGTAGTGTGTGTGGTACCTGTAATGTGTGTGGTATCTGTAGTGTGTGTGTGTGTGTGGTACCTGTAGTGTGTGTGTGTGGTATCTAGTGTGTGTGTGGTATCTGTAGTGTGTGTGTGTGTGGTATGTATCTAGTGTGTGTGTGGTATCTGTAGTGTGTGTGTGTGGTACCTGTAGTGTGTGTGTGTGTGTGTGGGTGGTATCTGTAGTGTGTGTGTGTGTGTGATATCTGTAGTGTGTGTGATATCTGTAGTGTGTGTGGTATCTGTAGTGTGTGTGTGTGTGTGTGTGTGTGTGTGTGTGGTATCTGTAGTGTGTGTATATGTGTGTGTGTGTGATATCTGTAGTGTGTGTGTGGTATCTGTAGTGTGTGTGTGGTATCTGTATGTGTGTGTGTGTGTGGTATCTAGTGTGTGTGGTATCTGTAGTGTGTGTGTGTGGTATCTGTAGTGTGTGTGTGTGTGATATCTGTAGTGTGTGTGTGGTATCTGTAGTGTGTGTGTGGTATCTGTAGTGTGTGTGTGATATCTGTAGTGTGTGTGATATCTGTAGTGTGTGTGTGTGTGGTATCTGTAGTGCGTGTGTGTGTGTGGTATCTGTAGTGTGTGTGGTATCTGTAGTGTGTGTGGTATCTGTAGTGTGTGTGGTATCTGTAGTGTGTGTGTGGTATCTGTAGTGTGTGTGTGTGTGGTATCTGTAGTGTGTGTGTGTGGTATCTGTAGTGTGTGTGTGGTATCTGTAGTGTGTGTGTGGTATCTGTAGAGTGTGTGTGTGTGTGGTATCTGTAGTGTGTGTGTGTGGTATCTGTAGTGTGTGTGTGTGTGGTACCTGTAGTGTGTGTGTGTGTGTGTGTGGTACCTGTAGTGTGTGTGTGGTATCTGTAGTGTGTGTGTGTGGTATCTGTAGTGTGTGTGTGGTATCTGTAGTGTGTGTGTGTGTGGTATCTGTAGTGTGTTTGTGTGTGTGCGTGTGTGTGTGTGATATCTGTAGTGTGTGTGTGTGGTATCTGTAGTGTGTGTGTGATATCTGTAGTGTGTGTGTGTGTGGTATCTGTAGTGTGTGTGTGTGGTATCTGTAGTGTGTGTGGTATCTGTAGTGTGTGTGTGTGGTATCTGTAGTGTGTGTGGTATCTGTAGTGCGTGTGTGTGATATCTGTAGTGTGTGTGTGTGGTATCTGTAGTGTGTGTGTGTGGTATCTGTAGTGTGTGTGGTATCTGTAGTGCGTGTGTGTGTGTGATATCTGTAGTGTGTGTGTGTGTGTGGTATCTGTAGTGTGTGTGTGTGGTATCTGTAGTGTGTGTGTGGTATCTGTAGTGTGTGTGTGGTATCTGTAGTGTGTGTGTGTGGTATCTGTAGTGTGTGTGTGGTATCTGTAGTGTGTGTGGTATCTGTATGTGTGTGTGTGTGTGTGGTATCTGTAGTGTGTGTGGTATCTGTAGTGTGTGTGGTATCTGTAGTGTGTGTGTGTGTGTGGTATCGTGTGTGTGTGTGGTATCTGTAGTGTGTGTGTGTGGTATCTGTAGTGTGTGTGTGTGGTATCTGTAGTGTGTGTGTGTGGTATCTGTATGTGTGTGTGTGTGTGGTATCTGTAGTGTGTGTGGTATCTGTAGTGTGTGTGTGTGGTATCTGTAGTGTGTGTGTGTGGTATCTGTAGAGTGTGTGTGTGTGGTATCTGTAGTGTGTGTGTGTGTGTGGTATCTGTAGTGTGTGTGTGTGGTATCTGTAGTGTGTGTGTGTGTGTGTGATATCTAGTGTGTGTGTGTGTGTGGTATCTGTAGTGCGTGTGTGTGTGTGATATCTGTAGTGTGTGTGTGTGTGATATCTGTAGTGTGTGTGTGTGTGGTATCTGTAGTGTGTGTGTGTGGTATCTGTAGTGTGTGTGTGTGGTATCTGTATGTGTGTGTGTGTGTGTGGTATCTGTAGTGTGTGTGGTATCTGTAGTGTGTGTGTGTGTATGGTATCTGTAGTGTGTGTGTGTGTGTGGTATCTGTAGTGTGTGTGTGTGTGGTATCTGTAGTGTGTGTGTGGTATCTGTAGTGTGTGTGTGTGGTATCTGTAGTGTGTGTGTGTGGTATCTGTAGTGTGTGTGTGTGGTATCTGTAGTGTGTGTGTGTGGTATCTGTAGTGTGTGTGTGTGGTATCTAGTGTGTGTGGTATCTGTAGTGTGTGTGTGTGTGTGTGTGTGTGTGGTACCTGTAGTGTGTGTGTGGTATCTGTAGTGTGTGTGTGTGTGTGGTATCTGTAGTGTGTGTGTGTGTGGTACCTGTAGTGTGTGTGTGTGGGTGGGTGGTATCTGTAGTGTGTGTGTGTGTGTGTGTGTGTGTGGTACCTGTAGTGTGTGTGTGGTATCTGTAGTGTGTGTGTGTGTGGTATCTAGTGTGTGTGTGGTATCTGTAGTGTGTGTGTGTGTGTGTGTGGTACCTGTAGTGTGTGGGTGGTATCTGTAGTGTGTGGGTGGTATCTGTAGTGTGTGTGTGTGTGTGTGTGTGTTACCTGTAGTGTGTGTGGTATCTGTAGTGTGTGTGTGTGTGGTACCTGTAGTGTGTGTGTGGTACCTGTAGTGTGTGTGTGTGTGTGTGTGTGGGTGGTATCTAGTGTGTGTGTGTGTGTGGTATCTGTAGTGTGTGTGTGGTATCTAGTGTGTGTGTGTGTGTGTGTGTGTGGTACCTGTAGTGTGTGTGTGGCATCTGTAGTGTGTGTGTGTGTGTGGGTGGTATCTGTAGTGTGTGTGTGTGTGTGTGTGTGTGGTATCTGTAGTGTGTGTGTGTGTGGTACCTGTAGTGTGTGTGTGGTATCTGTAGTGTGTGTGTGTGTGTGGGTGGTATCTGTAGTGTGTGTTACTTGAGTGTGATCAGTGCTGTATTTTTTAGCATATTCTGCAGTGTGATAATAGTCTGGAGGCCGTCTGTGTTGATCTGATGTCTATTCCCCCTATGGCCACTGCAGGTTACATATATAAAGTGGTTTAACACATTTGATTCGTGTAACAAATAAAGCAAAAAAGTCGGCACAACCTGTCAGTGCTTTACGATTTGATTCTACGACACTCGTATGTGGGCTGGTGAATTTTTATTTGTGCCAGGGCTGCTTTTTGGTCCCAGTCCGGCCCTGACTCCAGCGCTGCAAGGCTGCTGTGCTAACCACTGTGCCACCGTGCTGCCCACATAATGCATATGTACCTAGAGGAATTGATGCTGTTTTGAAGGCAAAGTGTCTTCACACCAATTATTTGATTTAGTTTAGTTTTCTCCTTTATATTCTGTGAACAGACGCTCAGCAGTAGGAGAAGATACTGAACCAAGCCTGTCACTCAGGTCGGAGTGCCGCCCCTACCAACAGCAAGGCAGTGACAGGCTGGAGAGCTGTGTGCTGCTCCGGACATGTTCACAATAACTCTTCCGCTAACTGCAGGTCTTCAGTATTCTCTCTGCAGGATAGTCTTAAAACATGAGTTTTTTTATTTTGTTTTTCATAAACAGCCTATCACATTGGCCCAAGCTGGCCCACACCCCAATTTGCTTTATACCTCAGCAGCTAAGCACTTTCATTAATGGCCACTCCAGGTCTATGGCTGCCACATATCATCTGTCAGCTCTGATTTACAGTAGGGTCCTGAATGGGTAACCATCACCCCCCACACCATAGAATGTATATGGACATGGATTGCCTTCATTAGAAATACCCTTAAAGGGGTTTGCAGCACCTCTGTCTTGTACACAATCTGATATGAAACACTTCTCATGCCTGAAGAGATGGCGCTGTACTTTGGGTGAGATAGCTACTGAGGCAACTGTCCAATGCCTGTGATGTCTCGGGCACGTGTCCTTTTCTAAATAATGAGTGTCTCACTGTATCTTCTGGCCTCTCAGACAGTACTGTCTCTCCACAGCCAATGTGGGGTCACGTGAAGGAGTGCGGCACCGCACATCCGCTATGAGGGGCTAGATCCGGCCCTATACCAGCGATCTTGGGCTTGCAGCAGACTTTGTGCTGATATTTTATGTTATTGAATACATTGAAGAGTCTTGTTTCAGGCGTTACCAGCTTCGGGGCATTCAGTTATACACCACGGGATCCCAGTGCAGGCAGGAACTGCTCCGTTTGGCTGCAATGATTCTTTTCAGCAGACGCTGATCCTTTGCCCGCCAACTCTCCAAGGTATGTTATTAGCCATTATCGGACTGCGGTGCTGAAGCGGTCTGTGTCTCTTGTTTATTGCTTTATCTGACTGTTAATTTGATGATTGAATAAGGCTCCTTATTCTTGCAGGAATCCCACCAAATCACGGCAAGCCCACAAGTTATTCTGTGAGAGTAGATAATGCTTTACCATTAGTAACACAGGCTCCGGCCATTCAGCCCCTACAGATACGACCAGGTGTCCTTTCCCAGGTGAGCTTTTCTCCTAGAAAGCTTTATAAATTAGCAATAGTGTTTTTTATGCTACTTTTTTTTCTAATGTACCATTACAATTTCAGCACACATGGTCAAATGGAACACAACCAATATTGGTTCCCGCCTGGCAACAGGTGACAACTGTGGCGCCAACTACTACAACACTTGCCTCCGATACCATGGCTGGACCACAGAGATTGGGAGACTGGGGGTAAGTTCCTCGCATACTGGATCAGTCAGATTGGCTGGATTAGCATGTGTTAATCATGTGCCACTTCTGTCATCCAGCACTCCTCACTCAGAATAATGTCGGATACTGCTGGCTGAACCGCCGTGCGCTATAGGGGACTGACTGCACATTTTGGCACTTCCTTCCTTGGGAGCATGCACACTCCTGAGGTGCCAGCCCCCTGCAATCAGCAGCAATACCCCGGTTGCATAGGCACAGAGCCTGGGAAAAGTTAAGGATTTGGAGCCCACTTTTGATCATATTTATTGAACAGGACAGAAGAAACTTGCCAAATGCATCAATATGAAAAAGAACTGAACTTTAATTACTCGTTAAATCACCTTATTGCCAAAATTCAAATGGCAAACTCTAAAATGTAAAATAAATAATCATATTTAGTACCGCCGCTCAAAAAGCCAGCCACTACAAAACTGCTAGCCAAAAAATAAAAAACGTTCCAGCTCTCAGAATATGCTAGTTTTTATTTATATATTATTTTATTGATTGTTCCTTTCTTTGGTGGTGGGGAGTGTGTGGATGCGTTTTAAATATATATATTGATATAATTTTTTTTGTAAGTGTTTAAGAAGTAAAAGTAAATGATCAGTTCAGGAAGCAAAAGATCCAGATCTGTGATGAGCTACATTACCAAGCTGCCTAAAGAGGGACACAGCCCCGAATCAGTGCTGCAGGCCCTCACCTGATATCTGCCACATCTTCAAAACATCCGATTTACAAATGCCCAATCTGATGTTTCTCGCTTTGCCTTTGTGTTACAGAAAAGTGATTCAACATGGAAACCATTATAGCTCCATGATTCTGCAGCCTCTCCTTACCAACCAAATGGCGCTGTCAGCCCCTCAGCCTATCAGTTTAGGCATTGCACATGTGGTGTGGCCTCAGCCTGCAGCCAATAAAAGGAATAAAATCTGTCAAAACAGGTAGCGTCTCCCACCGCTGTAGAAAAGCCTTTACTGCCGGACATCGGTGTGCCTTCTAAACACCTGACCTTTTATTATTTGCTTATCTAACCTCTTGGTTTGTCTTACAGGAGTAACACAATACTGGACACTAATGTCCACAGAAAAGCACTTACCTCTCCAAAGATTTCAAATACCATCAAGACCACAGAGTCTCAAAGTTGTGCATTACCCCAGGACAATCAGAACTTGGAGGAGCAGGAGGAAGAATCTTGTAAGGCATCTGAAGAGCCGGCCCCAGATGTGTCAAATCAACAAAGGCAAGAGATTGTCATAGCCGATTCCCCCAGCCCTACGGCCAGCGTCATTACGATAAGCAGTGACACGGACGACGAGGACTCAGCACAGACTCACTCGCTGAGAGAGTACGTTTTCACACACAAATAGGAGACAGTGTATTATTATTTTTTAAGCAAAGATACTGTTTTGATTGATCTCTTTACCTAGATCTGTAATCCAGCGGTATAAATCCTTTCTCTGATTGATCTAGATGTAAAGGCAGCCTAGACTGTGAGGCCTGTCAGAGTACTCTGAATATTGATCGGGTCTGTTCCTTGAGTAGTCCAGACAGCAGCCTGAGCACCAGCTCCTCAGGGCAGTCCAGCCCCTCTCCCTGTAAGAGACCCAACAGGTAATGGAATCACTATAACCAAGGACAAATACATGCTACACCATATATAATACTTCTGCTGGCTGCTTAGAAAATTCTATACTGACTTGATAGCAAATGTATAGTTTCAAGCATGACCCTGAAGAAGGGACAAAAAGGGACAATGAGTGATTGACAGAGCAAGCTTTATAAGAGCACTCCCCCACTGTCCTTTTTTTTCAAAATGGTAAGAGGACTGTATAACTGCACCATATACTGTGGTCCTATTAGATGTACAGGTCCTTCTCAAAAAATTAGCATATAGTGTTAAATTTCATTATTTACCATAATGTAATGATTACAATTAAACTTTCATATATTATAGATTCATTATCCACCAACTGAAATTTGTCAGGTCTTTTATTGTTTTAATACTGATGATTTTGGCATACAACTCCTGATAACCCAAAAAACCTGTCTCAATAAATTAGCATATTTCACCCGTCCAATCAAATAAAAGTGTTTTTTAATAACAAACAAAAAAACCATCAAATAATAATGTTCAGTTATGCACTCAATACTTGGTCGGGAATCCTTTGGCAGAAATGACTGCTTCAATGCGGCGTGGCATGGAGGCAATCAGCCTGTGACACTGCTGAGATGTTATGGAGGCCCAGGATGCTTCAATAGCGGCCTTAAGCTCATCCAGAGTGTTGGGTCTTGCGTCGCTCAACTTTCTCTTCACAATATCCCACAGATTCTCTATGGGGTTCAGGTCAGGAGAGTTGGCAGGCCAATTGAGCACAGTAATACCATGGTCAGTAAACCATTTACCAGTGGTTTTGGCACTGTGAGCAGGTGCCAGGTCGTGCTGAAAAATGAAATCTTCATCTCCATAAAGCATTTCAGCCGATGGAAGCATGAAGTGCTCCAAAATCTCCTGATAGCTAGCTGCATTGACCCTGCCCTTGATGAAACACAGTGGACCAACACCAGCAGCTGACATGGCACCTCACACCATCACTGACTGTGGGTACTTGACACTGGACTTCAGGCATTTTGGCATTTCCTTCTCCCCAGTCTTCCTCCAGACTCTGGTACCTTGATTTCCAAATGACATGCAAAATTTGCTTTCATCAGAAAAAAGTACTTGGGACCACTTAGCAACAGTCCAGTGCTGCTTCTCTGTAGCCCAGGTCAGGCGCTTCTGCCGCTGTTTATGGTTCAAAAGTGGCTTTACCTGGGGAATGCGGCACCTGTAGCCCATTTCCTGCACACGCCTGTGCACGGTGGCTCTGGATGTTTCCACACCAGACTCAGTCCACTGCTTCCTCAGGTTCCCCAAGGTCTGGAATCGGTCCTTCTCCACAATCTTCCTCAGGGTCCGGTCACCTCTTCTCGTTGTACAGCGTTTTCTGCCACATTTTTGCCTTCCAACAGACTTACCATTGAGGTGCCTTGATACAGCACTCTGGGAACAGCCTATTTGTTGAGAAATTTCTTTCTGGGTCTTACCCTCTTGCTTGAGGGTGTCAATGATGGCCTTCTTGACATCTGTCAGGTCGCTAGTCTTACCCATGATGGGGGTTTTGAGTAATGAACCAGGCAGGGAGTTTTTAAAAGCCTCAGGTATCTTTTGCATGTGTTTAGAGTTAATTAGTTGATTCAGAAGATTAGGGTAATAGGTCGTTTAGAGAACCTTTTCTTGATATGCTAATTTATTGAGACAGGTTTTTTGGGTTATCAGGAGTTGTATGCCAAAATCATCAGTATTAAAACAATAAAAGACCTGACAAATTTCAGTTGGTGGATAATGAATCTATAATATATGAAAGTTTAATTGTAATCATTACATTATGGTAAATAATGAAATTTAACACTATATGCTAATTTTTTGAGAAGGACCTGTATAGTTAGAGCTCTGTGCTTCCACTGCCACCAGGCATTCACCCCCAAAACATTATATACGTGCATGTGGTGCTTTCATGGACAAGTCAAGCAATACCTTTACATGGCCAATACGATCACCCGTTGCTGAAATATCCATGTTTGAATTCATATGCAAATGAGTCTATAGATCTGAAGCCTCTGTCACTCCAGCTCTATTCCCAGCCCTGCACTGCTTCTTCCTGCTTGAATGACAGCTCCTTTGCCTGAAATCACACAACATAGAGACTGATTGGTCAGCCTCATTCAGGGGAAGAAGTACACACCCCCAGAGACACATCTCTGGTAACGCCCTGTTGAACTTTACATAAATTATAACTTAAACATTGCAAGCTAATGGAGCAGAGACATTACAATATAAAAACTACATTTTACTCGGCTCTGCAGCCATTATTGCATGATGTGGTCAATTTAACATGCACAAACTATTGAAAAGTTCTCTTTAAGGGAATTTACAGATACAGATTTTATTAGCCAAAAACTGCATAAAACTTTGTGCTAACTGTTTTGTTAATGGTAGAGATGCGAGAATATGAATGTAGTGTAGGCATGAGGGGCGCTTTCTTCATGACAGATCCTCTTGTGGATCTGGGTTGTCCCATGACTGTGACTGGTTGCGTTGCTTTTGCAGTATGTCTGATGATGAGCCTGAGAGTGGCTGCGACACTGTAGATGGATCCCCAAGCTCTGATTCATCTGGCCATGACAGCCCATTTGTGAAGAGCAGCTTTGTAAAGGATGCCAACCAGAATACAGAAAAACAGGCATTGGAGAAAACTGAGAATAAGCCAGCAGTGTGTACATTAGTGGTTCCACCTATCAGGATTGAAAACCGCAAGTTTAACTCACATTGGGCCACCAACAAAGGTAAAGTTGTCATATTGCGATGTCGCCTTAATGGAGATCAAAATGAAATTAATCCGTTTACTATTAGGTAGGACTTTATGGGAGCTCACAGTCCATCATGTGGGGCTTCCAAACAGCACTGTATTACAGAAATTCACCCTTACAAGCAATGCCTATGTCACTCTGTGTATATATAGTGGGGAAATTCCCACCTACAAACAATGGGAGAGGTCTGTAATTTTTACCGTAGATACAATTCAACTGTGAGAGACAGAATCTAAAAATAAAAAGCAGAAAATGAAATTGAATGTTTTTTTAAATAATTAAATTGCATTTTATTGCATTAAATAAGTATTTGATCATCTACCAACCAGCAAGAATTGTCTCACAGACCAGTTGATTGTTCTTTAATCCCATATGACGTACTATCCCGTCAAGGTGACCTGGGACTTAATTCCCAGTGACGGGATAGTACATCATATGCGATCGCGGCCGGGTGTCAGCTGACTATCGCAGCTGACATCCGGCACTATGTACCAGGAGCGGTCACGGACCGCCCCCGGCACATTAACCCCCGGCACACTGCGATCAAACATGATCGCAGTGTTCCGGCGGTATAGGGAAGCATCGCGCAGGGAGGGGGCTCCTTGCGGGCTTCCCTGAGACCCCCGGAGCAACGCGATGTGATCGCGTTGCTCCGAGCGTCTTACCTTCTCTCCCTGTAGGCCCCGGATCCAAAATGGCCGCGGGGCTGCATCCGGGTCCTGCAGGGAGGTGGCTTACCAAGCGCCTGCTCAGTGCAGGCGCTGGTAAGCCTGCGGCACTATAAGTCAGATCGCTGATCTGACAGAGTGCTGTGCAAACTGTCAGATCAGTGATCTGTGATGTCCCCCCCGGGACAAAGTAAAAAAGTAAAGAAAAAATTTCCACATGTGTGTATAAAAAAAAAAAAAAAAAATCCTAAATAAAGAAGAAAAAAAAATTATTCCCATAAATACATTTCTTTAAATGAAAAAAACTATAAAAGTACACATATTTAGTATCGCTGAGTCCGTGATGACCTGACATATAAAACTGTCCCACTAGTTAACCCTGTCAGTGAACACCGTAAAAATAAAAAGAGGCAAAAAACAACGCTTTATTATCATACTGCCAAACAAAAAGTGGAATAACACGCGATCAAAAAGACAGATATAAATAACCATGGTACTGCTGAAAACGTCATCTTGTCCCGCAAAAAACGAGCCGCCATACAGCATCAGCGAAAAAATAAAAAAGTTATAGTCCTCAGAATAAAGCGATGCCAAAATAATTATTTTTTCTATAAAATAGTCTTTATCGTATAAAAGCGCCAAAACATAAAAAAATGATATAAATGAGGTATCACTGTAATCGTACTGACCCGAAGAATAAAACTGCTTTATCCATTTTACCAAACGTGGAACGGTATAAACGCCCCCCCCAAAAGAAATTCATGAATAGTTGGTTTTTGGTCATTCTGCCTCACAAAAATCGGAATAAAAAGCGATCAAAAAATGTCACGTGCCCGAAAATGTTACCAATAAAAACGTCAACTCGTCCCGCAAAAAACAAGACCTCGCATGACTCTGTGGACCAAAATATGGAAAAACTATAGGTCTCAAAATGTGGAGACGCAAAAACTTTTTTGCTATAAAAAGCGTCTTTTAGTGTGTGACAGCTGCCAATCATAAAAATCCGCTATAAAAAAACGCTATAAAAGTAAATCAAACCCCCCTTAGTGAAAAATAATAAAATTAAAAAAATGTATTTATTTCCATTTTCCCGTTAGGGTTAGGGCTAGGGTTGGGGCTTGTAGATTGTAAGCTTGCGAGCGGGGACCTCACTCCTAATGTCACTGTTTAAATTGTCTTAACGTGCATTGATTTTGTCTGTACATGTCCCCGCTTAAAGGGCCACTGTCACCCCCCTCCAGCCGTTATAAACTAAAAGAGCCACCTTGTGCAGCAGTAATGCTGCATTCTAACAAGGTGGCTCTTTTAGTTTTAGGTTCAAGTATACCCCAAATAAAGCGTTTTTATACTTAGCCACAATTCCTGTCTCTAGCCAGGTAGGCGGGTCCTCACTCCCCAGCTTGGCCAGCTCCTCTGCCGTCACTCACATCTTCCTGCGTTTTTGGCGCCGCCCCCTCAGCGCTGTTATCGTTTCAAAACCGGCGCCTGCGCTGTGTACTGGTGTCCTGCGCAGACGCAGTAAGCTCTGGCCGTCTGATGTCCCAGCCAGGCTTGCACACTGCGCCTGCGTGGGCATTGCGGCCAGCCACCTTTGGAATCCCCGCCCCGCACTGTGTTATGCATTATGCACAGTGCGGGGCGGGGATTCCAAAGGTTCCACCTATACAGAATATTCCGTGTAATGGCTGATACCAGAGAACAAAAGACATCCACAGAACACCAGGATGGATCGCTGCACAGCAAATAGCTGTAGGACCTGCGATGACGTCACTGCCATGTGATTGCCCTAATCACATGGCAGTGACTTCATTGCAGGTCCTACAGCTATTTGCTGTGCAGCAGATCCATCCTGGTGTTCTGTGGATGTCTTTTGTTCTCTGGTATCAGCCATTACACGGAAAATTCTGTATAGGTGAAACATAAATATATACTGATAAGAAGACGTTTTCCGGGAATTCCAAAGGTGGCTGGCCGGTGGCCGCAATGCCCGCGCAGGCGCAGTGTGCAAGCCTGGCTGGGACATCAGACGGCCAGAGCTTACTGCGTCTGCGCAGGACACCAGTACACATCGCAGGCGCCGGTTTTGAAATAACAGCGCTGAGGGGGCGGCGCTGAAAGCGCAGGAAGATGTGAGTGATGGCAGAGGAGCTGGCCAAGCTGGGGAGTGAGGACCCACCTACCTGGCTAGAGACAGGAATTGTGGCTAAGTATAAAAACGCTTTATTTGGGGTATACTTGAACCTAAAACTAAAAGAGCCACCTTGTTAGAATGCAGCATTACTGCTGCACAAGTGGCTCTTTTAGTTTATAACGGCTGGAGGGGGGTGACAGTGGCCCTTTAATTGTAAAGTGCTGCGGAATATGTTGGCGCTATATAAATAAAAATTATTATTAAAGTTAGGGTTGGGGTTAAAGTTAGGGTTAGGGTTGGGGCTAAAGATAACGTTAGGGTTGGGGCTAAAGACAGGGTTAGGGTTTGGATTACATTTACGATTGGGATTAGGGTTGGGATTAGAGTTAGGGGTGGGTTAGGGGTGTGGTTAGGGTTACTGTTGGGATTAGGGTTAGGGACGTGTTAGGATTAGGGTTTCAGTTAGAATTGGGGAGTTTCCACTGTTTAGGCACATCAGGGGCTCTCCAAACGCGACATGGCTTCCGATCTCAATTCCAGCCAATTCTGCGTTGAAAAAGTAAAACAGTGCCCCTTCCCTTCCGAGCTCTCCCGTGCGCCCAAACAGGGGTTTACCACAACATATGGATTATCAGCGTACTCAGGACAAATTGGCCAACAACTTTTGGGGTCCAAGTTCTCTTGTTACCCTTGGGAAAATAAAAATTTGGGGGGCTAAAAATCATTTTTGTGGGAAAAAAATTTTTTTTACAAGGCTCTGCATTGTAAACTGTAGTGAAACACTTGGGGGTTCAAAGTTCTCACAACACATCTAGATAAGTTCCTTGGGAGGTCTAGTTTCCAATATGGGATCACTTATGGGGGTTTGTACTGTTTGGGTACATCAGGGGCTCTGCAAATGCAACGTGATGCCTGCAGACCAATTCATCTAAGTCTGCATTCCAAATGGCGCTCCTTCCCTTCCGAGCTCTGCCATGCGCCCAAACAGTGGTTTACCCCCACATATGGGGTATCAGCGTACACAGGACAAATTGGACAACAACTTTTGGGGTCCAATTTCAACTGTTACCCTTGTGTAAATACTAAACTGGGGGCTAAAAAATAATTTTTGTGAAAAAAAAAATAATTTTTATTTTCATGGCTCTGCCCTATAAACTGTAGTGAAACACTTGGGGGTTCAAAGCTCTCAAAACACATCTAGATGAGTTCCTTAGGGGGTCTACTTTCCAAAATGGTGTCACTTGTGGGGGTTTCAATGTTTATGCACATCAGTGGCTCTCCAAACGCAACATGGCGTTCCATCTCCATTCCAGTCAATTTTGCATTGAAAAGTCAAACGGCGCTCCTTCCCTTCTGAGCCCTGCCATGTGCCCAAACAGTCGTTTACCCCCACATATCGGGTATCAGAGTACTCAGGACAAATTGCACAACAACTTTTGTGGTCCAATTTCTTCTCTTACCCTTGGGAAAATAAAAAATTGGGGGCGAAAAGATCATTCTTGTGAAAAAATATGATTTTTTATTTTTACGGCTCTGCATTATAAACTTCTGTGAAGCACTTGTTGGGTCAAAGTGCTCACCACACATCTAGATAAGTTCCTTAAGGGGTCTACTTTCCAAAATGGTGTCACTTGTGGGGGGTTTCAATGTTTAGGGACATCAGGGGCTCTCCAAACGCAACATGGCGTCCCCTCTCAATTCCCATCAATTTTGCATTTAAAAGTCAAATGTCGCTCCTTCCCTCCCGAGCTCTGCCATGCGCCCAAACAGTGGTTTACCCCCACATATTGGGTATCGGCGTACTCAGGACAAATTGTACAACAACTTTTGGGGTCCATGTTCTCCTGTTACCCTTGGTAAAATAAAACAAATTGGAGCTAAAATAAATTTTTTGTGACAAAAAGTTAAATGTTCATTTTTATTTAAACATTCCAAAAATTCCTGTGAAACACCTGAAGGGTTACTAAACTTCTTGAATGTGGTTTTGAGCACCTTAAGGTGTGCAGTTTTTAGAATGGTGTCACACTTGGTTATTTTCTTTCATATAGACCCCTCAAAATGACTTCAAATGAGATGTGGTCCCTAAAAAAAAAAATGGTGTTGTAAAAATGAGAAATTGCTGGTCAACTTTTAACCCTTATAACTCCCTAACAAAAAAAAAAATTTGGTTCCAAAATTGTGCTGATGTAAAGTAGACATGTGGGAACTGTTACTTATTAAGTATTTTGTGTGACATATCTCTGTGATTTAAGGGCATAAAAATTCAAAGTGGGAAAATTGCGAAATTTTCAAAATTTTCGCCAAATTTCCGTTTTTTTTTTTTTCACAAATAAACGCAAGTTGTATCGAAGAAATTTTACCACTATCATGAAGTACAATATGTCACGAGAAAACAATGTCAGTATCGCCAGGATCCGTTGAAGCGTTCCAGAGTTATAACCTCATAAAGGGACAGTGGTCAGAATTGTGAAACTAGACCCGGTCATTAACGTGCACACCACCCTCGGGGCTTAAGGGGTTAAGGAGCCCTACTACTCTGCACTCAGTACCTGTATTAATTGCAGCTGTTTGAATTCATTACCTGTATAAGACACCTGTCCACGCACTCAATCACACTCCAACCTCCACCATGGCCAAGACCAAAGAGCTGTCTAAGCAGGCACACAATTTGCCAAAGGCAACTAAACATCCCTATTAAAGAACTTGGGGTAAAATGTAACTTTTATTCAGTTTGCAAGGGAAAACCCATTTAAAATTACAGGACTAGTGTGTGAATGTAAATGTCACTCAGAATTGAGTTTGTGACAAAATTGCTTGTGGATATACGACCTATAAGTTATTGTACTTCCCTCATTCTCTTTAGCTTTAAGGCATGGAGATCTTTTCACAGTTCGTGATACAGCTGTCACTTTGGGTTTCTGTCATGAATGTCTCTAACTCATCACTCTGGGGCAAATTTTACCCGAGGTTAATACAATTATGGCAACTTGATTTCCTTTAAGCTACTGGTAGATATTTACCGTATATACTCGAGTATAAGCCGAGATTTTCAGCCCAAATTTTTGGGCTGAAAGTGCCCCTCTCGGCTTATACTCGAGTCAAGGTCTGTGGCAGGGTCGGCGGGTGAGGGGGGAGAGGGCGCTGAGGCATACTTACCTAGACCCGGCGATCCTGACGCTCCCCCTGCCCGTCACACTGTCTTCGGGTGCCGCAGCTCTTCCCCTGTACAGCGGTCACATGGTACCACTCATTAAACTTATGAATATGGACTCCACTCCCATGGGGTGGAGCCGTATATTCATTTCTCTAATCAGCGGTGCCGGTGACCGCTGATTGAGGAAGAGTCTGCGGCACCCGGAGACCAGCTGTCCGGGGGAAGGAGCGGGACGCCGGGAGCAGGTAAGTATCGCATATTTACCTGTCCAAGATCCACACGCCGGGCGCCGCTCTGTCTTCCCGGCGTCTCTCCGCTCTGACTGTGCAGGTCAGAGGGCGCGATGACGCATATAGTGTGCGCGCCGCCCTCTGCCTGATCAGTCAGTGCGGAGAGACGCCGGGACCGGACGCTGGGGAGCTGCAAGCAAGAGAGGTGAGTGTGTTTTTTTTTTTTTTTTTATTGCAGCAGCGTTATATATGGCACAGATTTATGTGGAGCATCTATGGGGCCAAACTGAACGCTGCAGAGCATTCCATATGGGGCAGCTTTATAATGAGCATCTATGGGGCCAAACTGAACGGTGCAGAGCATATAGGGCACAGCTATATAAGGAGCATCTATGGGGCCAAACTGAACGCTGCAGAGCATTCCATATGGGGCAGCTTTATAATGAGCATCTATGGGGCCAAACTGAACAGTGCAGAGCATATAGGGCACAGATTTATAATGAGCATCTATGGGGCCAAACTGAACGGTGCAGAGCATATAGGGCACAGCTATATAAGGAGCATCTATGGGGCCAAACAGAACAGTGCAGAGCATATAGGGAACAGATTTATAATGAGCATCTATGGGGACAAACTGAACGGTGCAGAGCATATATGGCACAGCTTTATAAGGAGCATCTATGGGGCCATAATGAACGGTGCAGAGCATATATGGCACAGCTTTATAAGGAGCATCTATGGGGCCATAATGAACGGTGCAGAGCATTGTATATGGGGCACAGCTTTATATGGAGCATCTATGGGGCCATAATGAACGGTGCAGAGCATTCTATATGGCACAGCTATATATGGATAATATTTGGGGCACTAATCAATGGTATGGAGCATTATACAGGTCCTTCTCAAAAAATTAGCATATAGTGTTAAATTTCATTATTTACCATAATGTAATGATTACAATTAAACTTTCATATATTATAGATTCATTATCCACCAACTGAAATTTGTCAGGTCTTTTATTGTTTTAATACTGATGATTTTGGCATACAACTCCTGATAACCCAAAAAACCTGTGTCAATAAATTAGCATATCAAGAAAAGGTTCTCTAAACGACCTATTACCCTAATCTTCTGAATCAACTAATTAACTCTAAACACATGCAAAAGATACCTGAGGCTTTTAAAAACTCCCTGCCTGGTTCATAACTCAAAACCCCCATCATGGGTAAGACTAGCGACCTGACAGATGTCAAGAAGGCCATCATTGACACCCTCAAGCAAGAGGGTAAGACCCAGAAAGAAATTTCTCAACAAATAGGCTGTTCCCAGAGTGCTGTATCAAGGCACCTCAATGGTAAGTCTGTTGGAAGGCAAAAATGTGGCAGAAAACGCTGTACAACGAGAAGAGGTGACCGGACCCTGAGGAAGATTGTGGAGAAGGACCGATTCCAGACCTTGGGGAACCTGAGGAAGCAGTGGACTGAGTCTGGTGTGGAAACATCCAGAGCCACCGTGCACAGGCGTGTGCAGGAAATGGGCTACAGGTGCCGCATTCCCCAGGTAAAGCCACTTTTGAACCATAAACAGCGGCAGAAGCGCCTGACCTGGGCTACAGAGAAGCAGCACTGGACTGTTGCTAAGTGGTCCCAAGTACTTTTTTCTGATGAAAGCAAATTTTGCATGTCATTCGGAAATCAAGGTGCCAGAGTCTGGAGGAAGACTGGGGAGAAGGAAATGCCAAAATGCCTGAAGTCCAGTGTCAAGTACCCACAGTCAGTGATGGTGTGGGGTGCCATGTCAGCTGCTGGTGTTGGTCCACTGTGTTTCATCAAGGGCAGGGTCAATGCAGCTAGCTATCAGGAGATTTTGGAGCACTTCATGCTTCCATCGGCTGAAATGCTTTATGGAGATGAAGATTTCATTTTTCAGCACGACCTGGCACCTGCTCACAGTGCCAAAACCACTGGTAAATGGTTTACTGACCATGGTATTACTGTGCTCAATTGGCCTGCCAACTCTCCTGACCTGAACCCCATAGAGAATCTGTGGGATATTGTGAAGAGAAAGTTGAGAGACGCAAGACCCAACACTCTGGATGAGCTTAAGGCCGCTATTGAAGCATCCTGGGCCTCCATAACATCTCAGCAGTGTCACAGGCTGATTGCCTCCATGCCACGCCGCATTGAAGCAGTCATTTCTGCCAAAGGATTCCCGACCAAGTATTGAGTGCATAACTGAACATTATTATTTGATGGTTTTTTTGTTTGCTATTAAAAAACACTTTTATTTGATTGGACGGGTGAAATATGCTAATTTATTGAGACAGGTTTTTTGGGTTATCAGGAGTTGTATGCCAAAATCATCAGTATTAAAACAATAAAAGACCTGATAAATTTCAGTTGGTGGATAATGAATCTATAATATATGAAAGTTTAATTGTAATCATTACATTATGGTAAATAATGAAATTAAACACTATATGCTAATTTTTTGAGAAGGACCTGTATATGGCACAGCTTTATATGGAGCATCTATGGGGCAATAATGAATGGTATGGAGCATCTATTTTTATTTTTGAAATGCACCGGTAGCTGCTGCATTTTCCACCCTAGGCTTATACTCGAGTCAATAAGTTTTCCCAGTTTTTTTGTGGCAAAATTAGGGGGGTCGGCTTATACTCGAGTATATACGGTATATACAGTTATATGAAAAAGTTTGGGCACCCCTATTAATCTTAAGCTTAATGTTTTATAAAAATTGTTTTTTTTTTGCAACAGCTATTTCAGTTTCATATATCTAATAACTGTTGGACACAGTAATGTTTCTGAGTTGAAATTAGTACAATAAACCTAACAGAAAATGTGCAATCTACATTCAAACAAAATTTGACAGGTGCATAAGTATGGGCACCCTTATCATTTTCTTGTTTTAAATACTCCTACCTACTTTTTACTGACTTACTAAAGCACTTTTTTTGGTTTTGTAACCTCATTGAGCTTTTAACTTCATAGCCATGCAAATCATGAGAAAAGCTACTTAAAGTGGCCACTTGCTAGTTGTTCTCCTGTTTGAATGTCCTCTGAAGAGTGGCATCATGGGCTCCTCAAAACAACTGTCAAATGATCTGAAAACAAAGATTATTCAACATAGTTGTTCAGGGGAAGGATACAAAAAGCTGTCTAAGAGATTTAACCTGTCAATTTCCACTGTGAGGAACATAGTAAGGAAATGGAAGAACACATGTACAGTTCTTGTTAAGGCCAGAAGTGGCAGGCCAAGAAAAACATCAGAAAGGCAGAGAAGAAGAATGGTGAGATCAGTCAAGGACAATCCTCAGACCACCTCCAGAGAGCTGCAGCATCAACTTGCTGCAGATGGTGTCACTGTGCATCTGTCAACTATACAACACACTTTGCACAAGGAGAAGCTGTATGGGAGAGTGATGCTAAAGAAGCCGTTTCTGCAAGCACGCCACAAACAGAGTCAGCTGAGGTATGCAAAAGCACATTTGGAGAAGCCAATTTCTTTTTGGAAGAAGGTCTTGTGGACTGATGAAACCAAGATTGAGTTGTTTGGTCATACAAAAAGGCGTTATGCATGGCGGCAAAAAAACCACAGCATTCCAAGAAAAACACTTGCTACCCACAGTAAAATTTGGTGGAGGTTCCATCATGCTTTGGGGCTGTGTGGCCAATGCCGGCACCGGGAATCTTGTTAAAGTTGAGGGACGCATGGATTCCTCTCAGCATCAGCAGATTCTTGACAATAATGTTCATGAATCAGTGACAAAGTTGAAGTTACGCAGGGGATGGATCTTTCAGCAAGACAATGATCCAAAACACTGCTTGAAATCTACTCAGGCATTCATGCAGAGGAACAATTACACTGTTCTGGAATGGCCATGCCAGTCCCCAGACCTGAATATCATTGAACATCTGTGGGATCATTTGAAGAGGGCTGTCCATGCTCGGCGACCATCAATCTTAACTGAACTGGAATTGTTTTGTGGTCAAAAATACCTTCATCCAGGATCCAGGAACTCATTAAAAGCTACAGGAAGCGACTAGAGGCTGTTATTTTTGCAAACGGAGGATCTACTAAATATTAATGTCATTTTTCTGATGAGGTGCCCATACTTATGCACCTGTCAAATTTTGTTTGAATGTAGATTGCACATTTTCTGTTAGTACAATAAACCTCATTTCAATGCAGAAACATTACTGTGTCCAACAGTTATTAGATATATGAAACTGAAATAGCTGTTGCAAAAAAAACAATTTTTATAAAACATTAAGCTTAAGATTAATAGGGGTGCCTAAACTTTTTCATATAACTGTACGAGAGGCAGTAGGTCGCACTATCTCTTTAAGATAATGGTAGAGATAAGGGAAGGGAGGAAGGGGGTCACAGATTGTAATCCTAATTAGGTCTCTCACCACTTTATTATAATACAGATCTGTATTATCATCAATTAACAGATGGTCAGCTAATATTAGATACTGAGTGAATAATAAGTTATAGGTAGACGTTAGTATTGTTATTGTACCAGGATCATACAGTCAGATTCCTAAAGAGGTCTTTTCTTATAGAATCATACACTTAGATCTGCAGCAGTGGTGCAAGCGGGGAAGTCTGACATCTGCATACTGTTACACCTAATGTTGGAAAGGGGTTAATAGATCTTGGAGTAATACTAATTTCCACAATTGGATGTGTTTAAACAAACTGCTCCTGTGCTGAGATAATCTTATACATGTGCCCTGCTGTGTGCTGTGTAATGTCTGACCGTACAGGGACATGGTCTGATCATACACAGCTCCTGGGCAGGGAAGAAGCAAAGGAGAATATACCGACAGGACAGCAGGGGGATCACATCTGATTCTTTATGTGACATAAAACCTTTCCCTGCCTGTTTTTAAAAGATGTTTTACCTCAAAGAAAGAATCAGCTGTGATCCCCTGGTGTTCTTATTCTCTTTTTTGCTTCCCCCCTACCCAGGAGCTGTGTATGATCAGACCATGTCCCTGTACGGTCAGACATTACACAGCACACAGAAGGGCACATGTATAAGATTATCTCAGCACAGGAACATTTTATTTAAACACATATAATTGTGGAAATTATTGTTATTCCAGGACCTATTAATTAAAATGTACTTTGTTCGTGGGTCAACCCCTTTAAATGAAACTGAGTGTTATTTCCAACCATTGAGTGGCTGGGAGCGCAGCAGTGCGGGGTAAAATGGTGCAAAGATCACAACTGTAAGCCAGCTGTGCTGGTCCTTCATCCATATAGTTACCGGGGGTTCCAGCACCAGATGTCAGGCCTCCACCAGTCATAAAGTGATGGCATATTCAGGCTGCAGGCCATAGACTGGAGTAAGAAAGCTGCCAACCTAAAGTGGTGGGTGACCCAGCACTGCTGCCGCTCTCACAGCAGATGTGACAGATGTGTTCGCCTTTCATGGTCCGCAGTATTTCTTTTGGATGGAAGGTACTTTGATTGAAGTGACATAGAAGTTAAGATTTATTTTCAATATTAATTATTATCAATTTCAATAATTTGCAGAAACTTAGCCCCCTGCCAGTTTCCCAGTAAAAAAATGTTAATAAGTTTAACAAGGTTTGAACTTTGTTCCCAGATGTGGCTTGCCATCCCTTAATAAAAGGTCGTTCAACCCCAGGGAGAAAGAACCATCCTACAAGCCTTGGGAATCGCCAGCAGAAAGTGACCTCAGCATTCCAGCAGCAGCCTCTGAGCTTCAGCCAGGTGAGTGCCCCGTGAGGTGGCATCTCCTTCATACTGTCCACTTCACTCTTCCCATGGCACATTCATTAAATAATCTCACGCACACATTTGATAACAAATGTAAAATTCCTGTCTCTTAGATGCAACATTTTGGAACAGGACATCAAGAATGGAATGGAAACTATGGGCACAGGAGACAGCAGGCATTTATCGCAACTACTGTTGCCAGTCATCCTTTTACCCTTCAGCATGGAAGCCCAAATCACAGTGCGATGCATGCTCATCTTGGCGGGCAGCCTGCTATCCTGTCATATCCACACTCTGCACCCCTGTCCACAGCAGCACCCGTGGCCCACCTCCTTGCGTCACCGTGTACCTCAAGACCGATTTTACAGCATCCGGCTTACAGTCTCTCTCATCCCAGTGGCATCGTTCATCAGGTCGCAGTGGGCATCAACCACAGGCTTTTACCTTCTCCCACCATGCACCAGACTCAGTACAAACCGATTTTTCCATCCCACTCGTACATCGCTGCCTCCCCGGCCTACACAGGATTTCCAATGAGCCCAACGAAACTCAACCAGTATCCGTACATGTGAGACCTTGAGAACCTGCAAAGGAAGCGCAAAGATTCAAACACTTGGTTTGAAGGAGAATGAAAGCAAAATTTAAAAAAAAAAACAACAAAAAAACATGGCTTTTGATAATGAAATAAAAAATCAAATGGCCATGGCACAAGAAGACAAATATTTTTGAATCATGTAGACTTGGGTGCAATTTAAAACAATCTTGAGCTTTAAAAAAAAATGAAAAAGAAAAATTCACTTTTAATGTGTTTTGCACATTTGGTATATATCGTCTCTGGTTCTGTTCTCTTCTATAGTAACTCTTAGACAGGTGACTTACGGGAGCAGATGTTCACTTTCTCTCCTGCTATTTTTTTATACAATTGCCTTCTAACTAGTGCAAGACACGTCTTTGGGAAGCCATTCAGCGTACAGGTTTAGCGCAACAAATGCACATAATGTCAGTAGTACGGGGTACTTCGTGTACGTTGTTTCCGTTCTCGTATGTCTTGGTGTTTCAGTGTTGGGTCACATGGCTACTGAGTTGATGTTCACACTGCATGTGTCTTTTGCATGGGCAGAAGGAAAAACAACGTTGCCTAGACCTTGCTATTCAATGTTGTCGTCCTAATATTCCGCTGCATCGTAAACTGTTCCCACACACAGTGCCTTAAATATTTGAGGTTGTTAATGTTACTACTTAATATATTAATGTAAATTTCAGCACTTAATCTTCAACTCTGCTGATATATAAATATCTATTTTTTCGAATAACTTGAGTATTTGCTCAATCTAGGGGTTTGTTAATTTGGTTGTGTGCTTTGATTTTAGGTTTAGAAGTTTTACTTACCAAGAGAACACCATGGATTTTTTCTTTAATTTTTCAATCCATGTTGCTGTAGATCTTATTTTTTTTGTGTTCATTTTGTTTTGTTTTCTTTTAAAGATCACCTAGATATTCAGTGAGCAGTACGTAGCCTGAAGCGCTTTTGAAGACTTTTTTTTTTCTTTGTTTTTGAGGGGAGGGGAGTTTTTTTTTTTTTTTTTTTCCTTTCTTAGATTTTTTGCTAGTTGCATGTTGTTCAGTAATCACACAGTTGACGGAAACTGCAATATTGTCTGATAAGTGAATTCTTCACTTTTTATTGTCACTGCGTTTGTCCAATTGGCTGGATTTTGTAGTAGCTATTAACCAGTGTAGTAAGGCATGAGTCATGGTCAGGTTTAGGGGAAAGTAACATTTTGACCTCTTTCAGGCTCGGCTGAGGCTGCACATTTTGCTGGGCAATGTCTTGCAGGCCCTTCCAGCACTGAAGAGGTTAACACTGTAACACATGACTGCGTTGGACAAACCGCACAGTATTCATTATATTATCAAGAAATATTTACTATAGCAGTTTGATAAGATGTGAGATTTTTAATTTTTCTTTTTGTGCGTGCAATTTTTAGCTTTGATTTTATGCATGTCTATTTTCAAGCCTACTTTACATTATATTTTATTTTTATTTTTTCTCTGAGTGGTGACTGCTTATTTAATACATTCCGTCAGGGACATGAAATTATGTGCATATTTCAATTTTTTTTTATTTTATTTTACCAATTTCTAAATAGTGCATCGTCCATATCAAGTTAATTTATCCAGCACCAAAGACTTTGGAAATCATCCATTTCTAAATATGAAATGTTTAAAAAAAGAAAAAAAAGATATATATAAAATAAATGGTAGCTACATTTTTTGCATAGACCTAAATTATACTGTAGTATAGTGGTGGGCTTTAAGAAAAATGATATTAAGACTAATGTTTTTAGCTTTGAGCAAGTAATAATTCTATCATTTATCTTGAATGTATAATAGATAAGCTGCTACATATAACAGACGCCACTTTTGATAGCTGTGAACTTTAGCTTCATATCCCGTTTATACATAGTCGCCTTACTTCTGTTTTTGAGTCTAATTTTATATGAAAGTGTAGTGGGGTTTTCCGATTTATTATTATTATTATTATTTTGTATTTCGATTTACTTTCATGTTTGGCGTGTCTTTGTAACTACTGTATTGTAATTTATGGAATCCTAATTGCATATGTTATTTTTCGGGTGTGTGTTTATGCATCAGTATTCTATCTCCATAAATTTTAAGCTCATTACTGCATATAAGTGGGTGTATCAATGTAAGTTAATTTTTTATGTTTTCATATTGCTGTTGTGAACGCTTTTAAAGAAGAAAAGAAATGTATATTTTTCTTTACATCTGATCTATATAAAGGTATATAAGCCAGTGACTGGAATGATGAAATGTTATAGGCTGGAGGTAGTATGGATGTGAATAGCATTTATGTTGTGTAACCCATTAACACCACTATATACAGCACTTGCCCGACTGTCCATAAGTTTTCATTGCTCTTGTCCCCAGTAACATTTGCGGGGGGGGGGGGTTATGTACTTGCCTCGCCTGTCACTGGATGGTGTTAACACAAGCAGTGTTTTATTGAATGAATGTTTCAACAAAAATGTGCCTATACCTAAATTTTCTAAAACAGAGAAAGGTTTCATAAAAATACACAGCAGTGTTAATGAAAAATTCTAAAAAATGGGCTTTAGATCCAGTTTTACTTATCTATATAGGACATGTTTCCCTGCAAGGGAAAACTCACTATGTATCATGGGCTATACTCTGTTTGTTATTACACCCCTGTCGGAATGATGTCCTTATTTGATTTACAGATATATTAAGCATATGCGCAAGGGGATAGTCTCACCTTAAATATTTGTGACATGTCCACTGGTTATTTCATATATGACTGAAGTATGTGGGCCCCGTTTTTGAGACCTGACTTTATCTCTAAGGTCCTGCTTTTCTGGCCTCTGACTTCTACGTCCAGAAAGAGTGAATGCGAATTGCAGAAACTGCTGATCAGTGACTCCCACAAGAGTGAATCTAGTGAATTACGCATGCGTAGAGTTGGTGTGAATCACTGTGCATGACCTGGTCCATAATATGTGTCTTCTGCTCTGCAGTTGTGTGTGCTGCCTCTTACTTGATGGCATGCGCATCGATTAACCAGCCTGGCACAAAGTCATTATAGTGGTGTGACACCGCACCAGGCTACTAATCAGAAGAAGAGCTGCAGATGCCATCAGGTAAAAGGCGGTTCTCATGGCTGCCCATCCAGCAACCACAGACTGCTGAGTAGACCAATGGATTGGTTTCACACCAACTCTTGTGGTCGCCTCTCTATTCACTTCCCATCTGGATATTGTGGCCACCTCCGAGGACTTGTCGAGCATGTCCCAAGGTTGAGACCTGCAAATATGGTACACATGTTTAAGATGGGAAAACATTTTGTAAAACAATGTCTGGTCCTGGCTCATCCATCTAGTAAATACTTGTACTTTCCATACAGTACAATGCTAGAGCAGAACTGTGTATTGTGCTATTCCTCCTCTCAGGACCCCCCACTTTTAGGCAGAACGTAGAGCTGCTGCTATTCTGGGAGACCTGACTCTTCCTCACATTACATTGATGACCATTCATCTGAATGGCCAATATGTAGTTCCGAATTTCTCCCACAATGGTTACTGCATGGAAATATTGGCACATCTGGAAGACTGGGACGGTCATCCCACAGTTACATTTGAAAGGAGTTGTGTATGAGAGAACTTCTGTAAAGTTTACCTGTCATTGCACAAAGAAGTACAAAAAGTGCAGCTCTCTGCATATAGTAGGTATGGAGCCCCGTAAACCGAACAGTGGACTTCTCATTAGTAACAGTCTATTCCCAATGTCCTGAAACGAAGTGAAGACAGGGAAAGGCCTCTCATCCTGGCTTCACTCAGACACCGGGCCCAATTAATCATTTGGGTTCTTTTTAAATAACTTTTGTTTGTTTTGTAGTATTTAACATTTTTGTCCTAAATTCTTCAAAATGGTGTACTTGGTTCATGTACATCGTGCAAAATAAAAAATGTTTTTTTCACCTCTATTGTGGCTTTTAAATGCAAAAAGGTCACATTTTCCATATATATCTATATCTCTGTCTCTACGTAAATCTCGGTCTCTAGCTCTCTCCATCTCTCTCTCTCATATATATATATATATATATATATATATATATATATTTTTTTTTTCTCTCTCTCTCCCTCTGTGTATGTGTGTGTGTGTATATATATATATATAATTTCTCTCCCTCTGTGTGTGTGTGTGTGTGTGTGTGTGTGTGTGTGTGTGTGTGTTTGTGTGTGTATATATATATATATATATATATATATATATGTATATAGATATATATTCATATCTGTCTCCATCTCTACTTGTCTCTATCTCTATCTTTCCATCTGTGTCTCTCTATCTCTCTCTAATTCGAAAATGACACTGGGAAAGAACTGGAGTACATTTGCAGCAAAACTTTGTAACTTTTTAAAAGTTGCAATTGATGAATCAGCCGAAAACAACTGGAAAGCCCAAACCCTGCCCTAGTTAAACATAAGATTTCTTCAAAAAACACAAATTAAAAGACAGATAAGGAGCAAATTAAAATTGGGCAAAAAACACCCAAAACTTAAAGGGAAAAATGTCACAAAATTGTGAAGCGTTCCTACAGTAGCATGTGTGTGGGCTGTGTGGTGTTAGGTGCACTGCAGAGGGTAGGGGTCCTCATCATATCTTCATACTCAACCTGGACTGAGCAGAGTAGGGAGAGAACATAGAAACAGAAGGCCCCATTAATTATTGCACTGGCGCATGTTTTGTTTGTTCATTATTTGCTGATTTGCAACTTTTTTTCGTACCTTTTTCACCTTTCCATTTGCACCTTTGTCTATTTTATGTATTTGCCTGTTTTTTTTTTCTTTTGCTGCATGGGGCGATGTAGCTTAAAGTTTCAGTTGTTTTTGCTTGATTCATCATTTGAGACTTTACAAAAAGTTGCAAAACTTGTCACAAATGTTTGGTGTGATTTTATGTATGCTAGTGTTTTTATTTTTTAAGACGTTGAAAAAGATAGGACATTGTGCTTTTAAAGTTGCAAGAATAGTTAAAAATTACAACTTATGAACCACTTGCACAATTTTGATGATTTTGGATTAATAACTATCAGCGAATATCGCAAGATAAAAAAAATGGGCTAAAAAACAAAACTGCAAATTATGAATATGCTTCAAAATCTACAGGGCTGGAGAAAAAGGGATAAGGACAGCAATTAGGGAGAAGCAGAATGCAGGAAGGAGGCAGAATCGGGCCAGAAATTACAAAAATCTACAGGGCTGGGGAAAAAAAGGGATAGGGGCAGCAATTAGGGAGGAGCAGAATGCACGAAGGAAGCAGAAACGAACCCCAAATTACAAAAATCTACAGGACTGGGGGAAAAAAAGGGATGGGGCAGCAATTAGGGAGGAGCAGAATGCAAGAAGGAGGCAGAATCGGGCCTGAAATTACAAAAATATACAGGGCTGGGGAAAAAGGGATAGGGGCAGCAATTAGGGAGGAGCAGAATGCATGAAGGAGGCAGAATCGAACCCAAAATTACAAAAATCTAAACGACAGTGACTGAAACTGCGTATTATATCTGGAAAAAGCGAGTGAAAGTAATTGTTACCCTGTGCTTTATTGCCAAATTATCAAAACTGGTCCCTTCAGCCATTATTTTGTGTGATAAGCACTCTGACTCAGATACTCAGGATTTGGGTCATGGCATAACTGTGGCAGTAGAATTACTTACAATAGTTTATACCTGGTGTACTACAAGTCCTAGAGTTCCTCCCTGCCGACACCATTCCTCCTTTACTGTGATGTGACCCTGTAAGCTGTCAGTGTGGGGGCACACACTATTGGCAAGAAGAATTACAGTACAGTTATTAATACAATTCTGGGGGAATGGCACAATACACAGAGGTTATTATTGGGGGTAAATGAGTATGCTAACATGTCAGGAAATCAAGCAGATCTATTTTAATGCATTTTTTCTGATTGTCACTAGGTTATAACTCCCAATATCCTTTTGGGCCTCTATGTGATTTTATGTAAAGGGCTTCTGAAGTGTGTTCCTTCTATGAAATGATCGTATGGATACTCATGTACAACTTTTCATTCTTGGTTATCCTTATTTATTCTTCATTACATATGAAGTTGTTTTGTGAAAGGTCCTTCTAATAAACCCTTTCTATTAAGCAGTAGGATCCCCTTTGTATGTCTGACTTTGTGCACCCTTTGCGATTTGTCAACATCGCTGGGGGAAATGCTCAAATCTGCTTATTCTTCTAAAATGGCATCATATACCATCCATTCACATGATTCACTATAATGGGCAGCAGCTATAGCCGAACCTGATTGTGGGGCCCACCTCTACTACCACCACATGGTGTCTAATGAACGCTGATGGGTATGGCCATGACCAGCTAGCAGCTTTACCTTAAGTCAGACAGAAGGAAAACTTGATAAATGTAGTGCTGGCTACTCTGTGTGGAGGTTGTCCTTTGATACGACAACGCTTGCAACATTTGTATTATTATGTATACCTCTGAAATATTTAGGGGTGATGGTGGGGTTTACCATTTTGGGGTATTTACTTGGCACACAATGGATGGTGGACCCTCGCTGGCCTTCATGGGTGGTAAGATCTGTAAGATCGCACTGTTACCAGCAGGTGGATACAAAGTTATTCTTCCGACCATTGACAGCCAAGTTTGGTCACAAGTGTAACTTGAGTCCACAAAGTGTTTCCGAGTAGGTTTTTCAAATGTATATCTTGTGAAAAGGCTTTGTTATTGGCGTAATACGTTGGACACGATGTCTTTAAAAATGTGAGATTATTGTGGGGTCAGTTAGGCGGTCTGATGAGAATGTAGCAGCATCATAAGAATGACTAAACCACACACTGAAGCCCCTCTACAGCTTATGGGATTGCAGTATGTTGCCCTTCCTTGTGATTGATGGCTGGCGTCAGATGTAATGGTGGTTGGTTCTAATTCTACTCGTGCTGCATTTAGGGCTGTAGGAATGGTTGTGCATGTCAGACAAGTGCCCACCTAATACTGTATGTGATAAAGAAGAACAGTCGTGTAGAGCTAAATTAGGGGGACACTAAACATAAAGTGTACACACACGCACTGGTGTCAGCCTTTAATGCTGGTACATTTACATGCATGTGTGTGAATATTTGTAGCTTTTAGTATTAGCTTCTTATGTTTATTGTCCCTTTATGCCATTTCTGCTAAGTGCAGGTGTATGGCTCCCCCAGCAGCGGTATGGCTCCCCCGGCTGTAACCCTGTGCTGCAGTGACAAATCTGAGTGAACTCTACTGTGCTCCTAGTTATAGAATGAGCTTCTCCCACATTATCATAACCCAACGTGTGTATGTATTCTTGGTATAACCTGTATAGCTCTGATCATGTCCACAGCACTTTACATTTAATGCAAAGCAGTTTCAGCTTCTATTATTACCATTGTCATTAACAAAGCTGAGCCAACACACAGTACATCATCATGGCAGCGACCTCTTTGCCCATCCTGTAGGTCTGAAGAGATGTGATCAGTCATGTAATACCTTCTCTTTCACCCTGATATCAGCCTTAATGAATGCACAGTGATGCTGCAGTGCAGTGAAATGCCCAGTAGGCCCCAACAGGTGGTGCCAGCACAATGCTTACCGGGGCTGGTGCACATACTTGGCGCAGCACAGCACAGTAGTGGAATTATAGGATACATAGGATCCAGCACGCCTCCTTACACAGCAAATCCTGCCACCTATGTCCTCTTCTAGGTCCTTTGCTCTATAACTGTGAAAGATAAGACTTTCACCTCCTCAATAAGAATGTGCCAGAGAAGTTGCCCCTGGCATGTCACTAAGCAAGGCTACAATATTGCCGCACGATGCAGAAATAATATATTTATTGCCAAGGGCGCAGTAGGCTTCTAATGTAGGCAATTAATTCACAAAATACCCATATTAACTCATAAACTAGGCAAACTCTTTACAACATTGTATCAAAAAAGAGGAGTATATTGGCCAAAAATATCTGTATTACAAACTCATATTTGATATATACAGAGTTTTATTATAAAACACAGAGACTGTCAAACAATGGTGCAGGGATCAAAACCAAGTAATACTACACATAGTACTGTGCCTCAATAATCAGTAATAAGGTGCTACACGAGCTACCACAATAATAAACCGTACAGGCACTAAAATCAAGTTAAAGTAAGACAAGGCACTTACTAGAAATTAAGTGTAGTTGATCCCTGCCGCCCCAACACACGTTTCGTGGCAAACTTCTTCAGGAGGCGCCTCCTGTTTATTATTGTGGTAGCTCATGCAGCACCTTTACGTGTTTTATAATTAAATTGTGTATATATCAAATATGAGTTTGTAATCAAGATAATTTTTTGGCTTCTAATGTAGGCAGTCTGTCCCGGCCTTCACTCTACATGTGTGCATCATCAAAGTATACCCTTGTTGTGACTTGCGTTCCATCTACTGGTGTCACACTATTTACTGGCCCAACATTAGTTTTGGTGCTGATCTGGTCTTCAGTATGACAGAGAGTAACGTTACTTTCCTGTATTGCATCTTACTGAGGGTATATTTGTGTATTTTACATGGATAACTGTACTGCTGGTTCAAATAATTGTGATGTCACAGTAAGGCCATGTTCACATGTTGCGTTTTTTTCTCTTCTTTTAAATCAAATGAAAAGCTGCTTTTACAGTACCAGCTAAAACTGACATTTCAGAAATCTCATGCACATGCTTATTTTTTTCCTGACTGAATTGAAAAACTTGCTTGTTTTAAATCTTTACCCATCACCCATAGGAAGCAATAAGTAAGTGCAAAATCGCTGCTATCAGGTTTTGCCTCGTTTTTAGTGACAAACAGGATGTGAAACCCATATATTTTTGCAATTGTCTCAAGTGTAAACCATAATGTCTTGGTATTGTCACATGAGCATGGAGGATCCACGTTTAAGCATTTTTATACTTTATTTATTTTGTATTGTAATGTAACTTGCATTCATTTTTTTTAAGCAATCCTTGTCATTAAATTAGTGATGAGTTAAAATAAACAATTCTCTACTAATTTATCTTACCCCGCTATTTGTACACTTGCAATTGTGTATTTTTTCATGCAGTCTTTTAATGTTAGTTCACTGCTCTGCTTCAGCTTGTTCAGAAGTCACCAGTAATTGTTTTTTACTACTAGTCATCCTATTATTAATAGTAATAATACTAATAGTTATCCTATTTCTGATTAGTAATATTAATATACTAATAGTTATCCTATTACTGATTAGTAATATTAATATACTAAGTTATCCTATTTCTGATTAGAAATATTATACTAATAGTTATCCTATTTCTGATTAGTAGTATTATTATACTAAGTTATCCTATTTCGATTAGTCATACTATTATACTGATAGTTATCTATCTTCTGATTAGTAATACTACTATTACACTACTAATAGTTCTTTCAGACTAAAGGTACCTTCACACTGAACTATATCGCTAGCGATCCGTGACGTTGCAGCGTCCTGGCTAGCGATATCGTTGAGTTTGACAGGCAGCAGCGATCAGGATCCTGCTGTGCCATCGTTGGTCGGAGCAGAAAGGCCAGAACTTTATTTCGTCGCTGGATCTCCCGTAGACATCGCTGAGTCGGCGTGTGTGACGCCGAATCAGCGATGTCTTCAGTGGTAACCAGGGTAAACATCGGGTTACTAAGCGCAGGGCCGCGCTTAGTAACCCGATGTTTACCCTGGTTACCAGCGTAAACGTTAAAAAAAAAAAAAAAAAAAACAGTACATACTTACATTCCGGTGTCTGTCCCCCGGCGCTGTGCTTCTCTGCACTGTGTAAGCGCCGGCCGGCCGGAAAGCAGAGCACAGCGGTGACGTCACCGCTGTGCTTTCCGGCTGGCGCTTACACAGTGCAGAGAAGCACAGTCCCAGGGGACAGACACCGGAATGTAAGTATGTAGTGTTTGTTTTTTTTTTAACGTTTACGCTGGTAACCAGGGTAAACATCGGGTTACTAAGCGCGGCCCTGCGCTTAGTAACCCGATGTTTACCCTGGTTACCAGGGGACTTCGCATAGTTGGTCGCTGGAGAGCTGTCTGTGTGACAGCTCTCCAGCGACGCTGCAGCGATCGGGATCGTTGTCTAGATCGCTGCAGCGTCGCTAAATGTGACGGTACCTTAAACTAGCCCCACTTTTTCTTGTGAAATCCTTTTTTTTTTTCTCCCTACTCAGTTTAATTGAATTAGTGATAACTAAATTACTGTATGTAAAGTCAACCATGCCATACCAGATAAACCTTTTTTACATCAACCTTTTTTATCATAAATAAATCAAATTGTCCTTCTTTGTAAAATGTTTTGTTTTTCACATAGGCCAAGCGGTAACACCTTGTATTGTTCATGCTTGCAAGGTAGAAGCGAAGGTGAACTTTGAGATCCTGAAAAACACAGCAAGAAAATGAGCAAAAAACGCAGCAAAGCCTGAGTTTTAGCTGCAGCCTTTTTACTGCCTGGAGATCAGGTTTCAGCTACAGAAAAATACACAACATGTGAACATAGCCTAAAGGCCCCGTCTCACATAGCGAGATCGCTAGCGAGATCGCTGCTGAGTCACAAGTTTTGTGACGCAACAGCGACCTCAGTAGCGATCTCGCTATGTGTGACACGTACCAGCGATCAGGCCCCTGCTGCGAGATCGCTGGTCGTGTCGGAATGGCCTGGACCTTTTTTTGGTCGTTGAGGTCCCGCTGACATCGCTGAATCGGTGTGTGTGACACCGATCCAGCGATGTCTTCACTGGTAACCAGGGTAAACATCGGGTTACTAAGCGCAGGGCCGCGCTTAGTAACCCGATGTTTACCCTGGTTACCAAAAAAAACAAACAGTACATACTCACCATCTGTTGCCCGTCAGGTCCCTTGGCGTCTGCTTCCTGCTCTGACTGCCGCCGTAAAGTGAGAGCACAGCAGTGACGTCAACGCTGCGCTCTGCTCTCTCACTGTACGGCGGCACACAGAGCAGGAAGCGGACGGCAAGGGACCTGACGGGCAACAGATGGTGAGTATGTAGTGTTTGTTTTTTTTGGTAACCAGGGTAAACATCGGGTTACTAAGCGCGGCCCTGCGCTTAGTAACCCGATGTTTACCCTGGTTACCCGGGTGCTGCAGGGGGACTTCGGCATCGTTGAAGACAGTTTCAACGATGCCGAAGTCGTTCCCCTGATCGTTGGTCGCTGGAGAGAGCTGTCTGTGTGACAGCTCCCCAGCGACCACACAGCGACAAAACAGCGACGCTGCAGCGATCAGCATCGTTGTCTGTATCGCTGCAGCGTCGCTGTGTGAGACGGGGCCTTAACACTGCAGCAGTGCCAGACCATAAGAGAAGGAAAAGTCACTGTGATCCAGGGTCCTTGTCCTACAATGGTATGGGCACATAGGTGGCCAAGTGGTTGTCTTTGTTGGATTGTTCCTGTAATTCTTCAGGGTCTCAACGTTTGAGTGCTGTTTATTTTGGCAAGCTAAGGTAAAATCTGAAATCAGGGCTATGTGTATGTCTTTCACTACCCAGAGGCAGGATCCCTAGTCATATACTCAACCCTAGTCATCCATACGTGGGACTATTGGTTCTGCAGTAACTTGGTTCTTTCAGACAATCTTCAAATTAAACTCCTTGTCATCTACAACAAAGAAATCTAAGGGTACCGTTACACAAAACGATTTACCAACGATCACGACCAGCGATACGACCTGGCCGTGATCGTTGGTAAGTCGTTGTGTGGTCGCTGGAGAGCTGTCACACAGACAGCTCTCCAGCGACCAACGATGCCGAAGTCCCCGGGTAACCAGGGTAAACATCGGGTTACTAAGCGCAGGGCCGCGCTTAGTAACCCGATGTTTACCCTGGTTACAAGCGAACGCATCGCTGGATCGGTGTCACACACACCGATCCAGCGATGACAGCGGGAGATCCAGCTACGAAATAAAGTTCCAAACGATCTGCTACGACGTACGATTCTCAGCAGGATCCTTGATCGCTGCTACGTGTCAGACACAGCGATATCGTATGGATATCGCTGGAACGTCACGGATCGTGCCGTCGTAGCGACAAAAGTGCCACTGTGAGACGGTACCCTAAGGGTGCGTTCACATTGGGTTGTATGTCCCGCCTGGGCATACGTCCAAAATCCTCTGCAAGACTGTGTACAGACGAATGCGCTAACAGGGCCACAGACTTCAGTGGTGATGGCAGAGCGAGCGTAAGCTCTGCCTTGCACTGTTTTCAGGAGTGTACTCCTACAAGAGATGGACACTCTGACGCAGTGTCGGGTATTTCGGGCTTATGCCCCGTCAGGGACATCATGCAATGTGAAAGCACCCTAAGAGTGGAGGCTCATATTCTTTTAACAGCAGCTGGCTTCTGTAATCCATATATAGCATTTACCAGACCTACTAAATTAGCTGCTGCTTAAAGGGGTTGTACACGTTTGGAGCATTTTTGCCTCAATTTTATGCAATTGTTACAAGAAAAATCAATCTCAAAGGTGGACAACCCCCTTAAGAACATGTGACCGTATGTACTGTATTTTCTACTATTAAAGAGTACTTACAGGTAATTCTTTGGGGTAACGTTTCTCCTTATGGAGAGTGACATACCAGCTGGCTTGTCAAGGTAAGGATGCTTATTCGCCGTGCAATGCTCCTCTGGGAATTTAAATATGCAAATTGCCTCTGCTGAAAAAAAGAGGACATAACTCTATAGCGCCACCTATTGGAAGTAGCGATCCTACAAGTCACAATCAACCCTTTAACGAGTCGTGGAATTATTGCACGACTCGTTAAAGGGTTGATTGTGACTTGTAGGATCGCTACTTCCAATAGGTGGCGCTATAGAGTTAAGTCCTCTTTTTTGTAATTCTTTGTGATGTTTCGTACATTAAGGCCTCGCTTCATGTCAAGCAATGATTTCTATATTATACTATATTCTCTCCTTCCAGCATAGGGCGCTGGCGTGTTGCATTGCATCACACTGGCCCCTCTACCTAGAGATCAGTGTTAACCCCTTGTGATGCAGGGGCAGGACGTAGTTCAGGCTGCGCTGTGGCTCGGAGCTGCTCTGACAGTGAGGCATCGCCCAGCTGCTCTGTATATGCTCTCGCTCCCTGGTGATAGGATGTAGTTAACACCGCGCTTTGGCTTGGAGCTGCGCTAACAGTGAGGCATCACCCAGCTGCTGTGTATATGCTCTCCCTCCCTGGTAATGTGCAGTATAATTTGGTGTCCTTGCAGGAAACTCCACACTGGCTGCCAGATTAGTTAATAGAGGTCACACTTTTGGTTGCAAGCACGGTGCAGATGACCTTTCACATAACCTCTGCACGGCTGCAGAGAGGCTTCTTCACAGCAGTTTCTTATTTATTTTCTGCGGGTTCATTGTATTTAGAGGACTCATTCAGGGTGTTATTATGTATGCTACTGTACTAATGGATTTGGTTTGGGGTTTGAATTAACTGTATTTACTGCGTTACTTGTGATTTACTTTGGCGTCCGACAGATAGTTAATCATACTGCAAGTTGTAGGACTGTCTAGAATCCACCTTCGTATTTCATTTGATTACAGAAGTTTGAATTGTTACTGTTTAATAAATGGTAGTTTTGTGGCTTTCATTTTTTTTTTTTTTATCATTATTTGTTTTAATTTCTTTTTCTTTGATTTTTGGGTTTTGATTTTGATGCTACACTAGTTTGCCATGTAGCAGTTGCACTGTGCAATATTCTAATATGAGGACTGGGAAACATTTTTATGGATGTATGTCTTGTTACAGTTTGCGATAGTATTTCTCTCTAGTTCTCAGTGATTTTCAATGTGACCAAGGCTTCTGTACTTTGTCACAAAAAGCGGGTTTTCCAGGTAACTATTTTGGTGAGTGTCAAAATATGAATTTATGGTGTATTATTGTCTAAATTCACTTTGAATTAAAATATATATTGCAGCAATTCCAACACTTGTTCTGTGTCATTTATGTTGCTTAATAAAGAATAATAAATAATCTTTATTTTTATATAGCGCTAACATATTCCACAGCGCTTTACAATTTGCACACATTATCATCCCTGTCCCCGATGGGGCTCACAATCTAGATTCCCTATCAGTATGTTTTTGGAATGTGGGAGGAAACCAGAGTACCCGGAGGGAACCCACGCAAACACTGGGTGAACATACAAACTCCTTGCTTAAGATCTGAAGCTACAATACATACATGGTATGATACACCTGACCAGAAGCCATAATGCCAATAACCTCCTTACAATGGTGCAATATTGGAAAAAAGTAAACCCAGAAGATGCCTGGTTCAATCACTGGTCACTTGTGGCCATCATCCTGGCAGGTTACAAGCATTGTACAACTGGTGGCATCTCATATCCTCATGGCTTCACACAGCATTGACCATGTCACCAGTTCATTGTGACTAGTGGACAAGCAAGACAAGTTTGGACCTTGCATAGCATTTGTCACGGATTCTGCAAGGAGATAGAAAGTCCATGAGAAGAACCTCCTGGGTGGCCAATCAAAGCACAAACCGCTTTATAAAAATATGAGGGGGTCATAGTTGGTTCCACTGCTTTGTTATATACACACGTGGTCAAAATTGTTGGTACCCCTCGTTTAATGACAGAAAAACCCACAATGGTCACAGAAATAACTTTAATCTGACAAAAGTAATAATAAATGATTATGAAAATGAACAAATGAAAGTCAGACATTGCTTTTCAACCATGCTTCCACGGAATTTTTTTAAAAATACAACTCATGAAATAGGCTTGGACAGAAATGATGGTACCCTTAACTTAATATTTTGTTGCACAACCTCTTGAGTCAATCACTGCAATCAAACGATTCCTGTAACTGTCAATGAGACTTCTGCACCTCTCGACAGGTAGTTTGGCCCACTCCTCAAGAGCAAACTGCTCCAGTTGAATGGGCTGACGCTATTCCTGCCACCCATAATCCTGAACAAACTTTTGAGTGAGCGCTCAGCCCAGCAAGATGGTGAATTTACACTGAACCACTTGTGGCTCTTACACAATGTAGCTCTGGCCTGACTTGACCTTATCAAACTTATAGCTTGATGGTAGAACTTTCTTTCATGAGATATAACCTGCAAAAGACCACGTGAGCAACTGGAGAGGAGAGATGGAATATAGGATAACTCCTCTGACCCACGACTTGCTAAAGGTCCATTGACATGAACCAACCGAAAACCTTAACCCCTTTCTACCATTGGACGTACTATTCCGTCCATGTGGGGTGGGCCCTGCTTCCCAAGGATGGAATAGTACGTCTAGAGCGATCAGCCGCGCTCACTGGGGGAACGCGGCCGGGTGTCAGCTGACAATCGCAGCTGACATCCGGCACTATGTGCCAGGAGCGGTCATGGACCGCCCCCGGCACATTAACCCCCGGCACACTGCGATCAAACATGATCGCAGTGTTCCAGCGGTATAGGGAAGCATCGCGCAGAAAGGGGGCTCCCTGCATGCTTCCCTGAGACCCTCGGAGCAGCGCGATGTGATCGCGTTGCTCCGAAGGTCTCTTACCTCCTCCTCCCTGCAGGCCCGGATCCAAAATGGCCACGGGGCTGCATCCGGGTCCTGCAGGTAGGTGGCTTACCAGCGCCTGCTCTGAGCAGGCTCCGGGAAGCCTCCCTGCTGTGCCTGTGTGATCGCTGATCTGACACAGTGCACAGCAAAGTGTCAGATCAGCGATCTGTCAATATAATGTGATGCCCCCCCTGGGGAAAAGTTATAAAAAAAATAAATTCCTAAATAATAATAAAAAAAAATATTGTTCCAATAACTACATTCCTTCATCTAAATAAAAAAAAAAATACAAATACACATATTTAGTATCGCCGCATCCGTAACGACCCGACCTATAAAACTGTCCCGCTAGTTAACCCCTTCAGTGAACACCGTAAAAAAAGGCAAAAAACGCTTTATTATCATACCGCCGAACAAAAAGTGGAATAACACGCGATCAAAAAGACGGATATAAATAACCATGGTATCGCTGAAAACACCATCTTGTCCCGCAAAAAAACGAGCCGCTATACAGCAGCAGCAAAAAATAAGTTATAGTCCTCGGAATAAAGCGATGCAAAAATAATTATTTTTTCTATAAAAGTTTTTATTGTATAAAAGCGCCAAAACATAAAAAAAGATATAAATGAGGTATCGCTGTAATCGTACTGACCCGAAGAATAAAACTGCTTTATCCATTTTACCAAACGCAGAACGGTATAAACGCACCGCCCCCCCCCCCCCCCCCCCAAAAGAAATTCATGAATAGCTGGTTTTTGGTCGTTCTGCCTCACAAAAATCGGAATAAAAAGCGATCAAAAAATGTCACGTGCCCGAAAATGTTACCAATAAAAACGTCAACTCGTCCCGCAAAAAACAAGACCTCACATGACTGGACCAAAATATGGAAAAATTATAGCTCTCAAAATGTGGTAACGCAAAAAATATTTTTTGCAATAAAAAGTGTCTTTTAGTGTGTGACGGCTGCCAATCATAAAAATCTGCTAAAAAACCCGCTATAAATAGTAAATCAAACCCCCCTTCATCACCCCCTTAGTTAAGGAAAAATTTAAAAAGTTAAAAAATGTATTTATTTCCATTTTCCAATTAGGGTTAGGGCTAGGGTTAGGGCTACAGTTAGGGTTGGGGATAAAGTTAGGTTTAGGGTTGGGGCTAAAGTTAGGGTTGGGGCTAAAGATAGGGTTAGGGTTTGGATTACATTTACGGTTGGGAATACGGTTGGGATTAGGGTTAGGGGTGTGTCAGGTTTAGGGGTGTGGTTAGGATTACCATTGAGATTAGGGTTAGGGGTGTGTTTGGATTAGGGTTTGTTATAATTGGGGGGTTTCCACTGTTTAGGCACATCAGGGGCTCTCTAAACGCGTCATGGCATCCGATCTCAATTCCAGCCAATTCTGCATTGAAAAAGTAAAACAGTGCTCCTTCCTTTCCAAGCTCTCCCGTGCGCCCAAACAGGGGATTACCCCAACATATGGTGTATCAGCGTACTCAGGACACATTGGACAACAACTTTGGGGGTCCAATTTCTCCTGTTATTCTTGGGAAAATACAAAACTTGGGGCTAAAAAATAATTTTTTCTTTTCACGGCTCTGCGTTATAAACTGTAGTGAAACACTTGGGGGTTCAAAGTTCTCACAACACATCTAGATAAGTTCCTTGGGGGTCTAGTTTCCAATATGGGGTCACTTGTGGGGGGGTTCTACTGTTTAGTTACATGAGGGGCTCTGCAAATGCAACGTGACGCCTGCAGACCAATCCATCTAAGTCTGCATTACAAATGGCGCTCCTTCCCTTCCGAGTTCTGCCATGCTCCCAAACGGTGGTTCCCCCCACATATTGGGTATCAGCGTACTGAGGACAAATTGGACAACAACTTTTGGGGTTCAATTTCAACTGTTACCCTTGGAAAAATACAAAACTGGGGGGCTAAAACATAATTTTTGTGGAAAAAAAAAAGGATTTTTTATTTTCACGGCTCTGCGTTATAAACTGTAGTGAAACACTTGGGGGTTCAAAGTTCTCACAACACATCTAGATAAGTTCCTTGGGGAGTCTAGTTTCCAATATGGTGTCACTTGTGGGGGGTTTCAATGTTTAGGCACATCAGTGGCTCTCCAAACGCAATATGGCGTCCCATCTCAATTCCTGTCAATTTTGCATTGAAAAGTCAAATGGCGCTCCTTCCCTTCTGAGCTCTCCCTTGTGCCCAAACAGTGGTTTACCCCCACATATGGGGTATCGGCGTACTCAGGACAAATTGTACAACAACTTTTGGGGTCCAATTTCTTCTTTTACCCTTGGGAAAATAAAAAATTGGGGGCAAAAAGATCATTTTTGTAAAAAAATGATTTTTTATTTTTACGGCTCTGCATTATAAACTTCTGTGAATCACTTAATGGGTCAAAGTGCTCACCACACATCTAGATAAGTTCCTTAGGGGGTTTACTTTCCAAAATGGTGCCACTTGTGGGGGGGTTCCAATGTTCAGGCACATTAGGGGCTCTCCAAACGCAACATGGCGTCCCATCTCAATTCCAGTCAATTTTGCCTTGAAAAGTCAAATGGCGCTCCTTCGCTTCCGAGCTCTGCCATGCGCCCAAACAGTGGTTTACCCCCACATATGGGGTATCGGCGTACTCAGGACAAATTGTACAAGAACTTTTGCGGTCCACTTTCTCCTGTTACCCTTGGTAAAATAAAACAAATTGGAGCCGAAGTAAATTTTTTGTGAAAAAAAGTTAAATGTTAATTTTTATTTAAACATTCCAAAAATTCCTGTGAAACACCTGAAGGGTTACTAAACTTCTTGAATGTGGTTTTGAGCACCTTGAGGGGTGCAGTTTTTAGAATGATGTCACACTTGGTTATTTTCTATCATATAGACCCCTCAAAATGACTTCAAATGAGATGTGATCCCTAAAACAAAAAATGGTGTTGTAAAAATGAGAAATTGCTGGTCAACTTTAACCCTTATAACTCCCTGACAAAAAAAAAATGTTGGTTCCAAAATTGTGCTGAAGTAGACATGTGGGAAATGTTACTTATTAAGTATTTTGTGTGACATATCTCTGTGATTTTTTAATTGCATAAAAATTCAAAGTTGGAAAATTGCAAAATTTTCAAAATTTTCACCAAATTTCTGTTTTTTTTCACAAATAAACGCAGGTAATATCAAAGAAATTTTACCACTATCATGAAGTACAATATGTCACGAGAAAACAATGTCAGAATCACCGGGATCCGTTGAAGCGTTCCACAGTTATAACCTCATAAAGAGACAGTGGCCAGAATTGTAAAAATTGGCCTGGTCATTAACGTGCAAACCACCCTTGGGGGTAAAGGGGTTAAACGATCACCAATCAACAACTGTTTGCACTGGCAGAATGATTAGTAGGTTATGGGATGGACCTCTGTCTACTTTCAGCCTTAACTCTAAAAATGCTCTGCGTATAGGTTGCTATTATTCTAGGCGATGTATGTCTGTTTCCACATGGCAATGCGTCGCCAAGAATAATTATTTTTAACCCTAGTATGCGTGACATCAGAAATCCTCATATGTATTGGGGGCCTTTTAGGCCCCCATGCAAATCATATGGAAAAACACACTTATATAACTTTTACAAGTTTATTTTAAAACTGCTAAATAAAATACGATTAGTAAACAAAATTTTAATTATATTTTTTCACCGAAAACACCCCCCAAAATTTTTTTTTCAAAATTTCACACAAACATATGAAAAAACGCATAGAAACCTATACCAATCTAGCTGCAGCTACATTTGTATTGTTTCTTTTCTATTATATTAGTCTTCCAAACAATTTGACAAGTTATTATTTCGGAAGTATGTTCTTTGCAGACATTTTCCTTACAAATTGAACAAAATCTCTGTTTTCCTTTTTCTTTCTGCTGGCCCTGGAATCATCTGAATTTGTACGCCACACTGTTTCATTGCTTCTTTAGTTTGCTTTAGCAAGCCTTTCACGTTGCTTCGCTGTATCATGTGAGGCATGCATTACAAGTTCATGACAAAGGTCCTTCAAAAATAGGTTTCTCCTGTCCTTCCTCTGTGCATGGAATTCTGGATGAGTTTCTGTATAAATGATGAATGAATTTAGGCCTGCTACATCAAGCATATTTGAAAAAAGTACTACAGGCCATCGTTTTGTTTGCCTCTTGCTTGAATATTCTCCCACCATCTCATCCATTTTGTCTACACCTCCTTTTGTTTTATTGTAATGCAGGATGATTTCTGGTTTTAATTTTCTGTCAATACTGCAATTGTGATGCATGGTAATGAGTAAAATCACTGATTTTTCCTTTTTCGCTTTGTAAGATACCAAAGTCGCTTTGTTATTGAATCCAAAGACACGCTCATAAAGTGCTCGCTGACGATTGTGTTTGTGCTTCTGGAATTTCTCGTCGGTTTGGCTTGATAGTACCAACAAGTGTAATAGCTTTTTGAAGCACAAAATTGCCGAGTTCAACATTGGTGAAATAATTGTCCATGGTAATGTTTCTACCCGAATTGAATATTGGAACAGCAAGAGTTCTGTACTGGTGCACCAACCTCTTTGCCAAAGTAGATTACGCCATTTATGCCATAACAATTTGCAGAATCGCACATCGAGAAGATTTTGATTCCATATTTGGCTGGCTTGCTGGGCATGTATTGTATGAACTTGCAGCGTCCTCTGAACGGTACAAGTTGCTCATCTACTGTAACATTAGTTCTAGGATTGTAAAGTTTGGTGCAAAATTTTTATAAATATGTTCCAGATATAACTGATAGGGGCTAATTTATCTGTTTCAAACCTCAATGCGTGTGTTTGCTTATCAAATCGAATGTGTCTTCTAATTTCCTCATATCTGTCCACTGACATTGTCGTCTTATAGTGTGGATCAGAAAGTGGGTCCAGAAACAATTCTTTTATTGGAACAACATACGATTCTTGACTCCCTGCCAGCAGTAAAAGTCCAATGTATGCATAAAGTTCCTCTTCTGAGATACTTTTCCAGGACTTATTTTTTGCAGAAGCGATACGTCTTCCTTCTAGGTTTGAACATAAAAGGACCTCTTCTGCAATATTGTCCGAAAAAAAAGTACAAAATACGTCTTTAGGGGAAAAGTAACTGGTACTTCCCACAGCTCCTTGAGCCTGTCTCACAATATTATGGATTGCAGTACGTCCGACTAATGTAGGATTACTGTCCCAAAAAAAATTTGTTTTGGAGGTTCTACTTATCACTTCTTGAGGATCCACTGTATTCACTTCTTCATCAGAAGAAGAATCACTTGAGGATGTTTGATTCTCTGGCAAGTACTCGTTATTGGACAAAGATCACTTTCATCATCACTTTGAAACACAATTGCTTCAATCTCTTGGTCACTCAGACGCTTGGAGGAAGACTGTGCCATTGCTGACTAGATGTTAGCAAACTAAAAGAAAAAACAATAAACACAATCAGGGTTGTCCACTCTTTGCTTGTGTGTGACACACTGTAAGGGTACCGTCTCAGTACCGTCTCACAGTGGCACTTTGGTCGCTACGACGGCACGATCCGTGACGCTCCAGCGATATACTTACGATCTCGCTGTGTCTGACACGCTACTGCGATCAGGGACCCTGCTGAGAATCGTACGTCGTAGCAGATCGTTTGAAACTTTCTTTCGTCGTCAAGTGTCCCGCTGGGGCGGCATGATCGCATCGTGTAACAAAGGTGTGCACGATATTGTCATTGTCATGATGATATTGTCATCGCAAATACGTCATGAAATTATCGCTCCAGCGCCGTGCATTGTGAAGTGTGACCGCAGTCTACGACGCTGGAGCGATAATTGAGCGACGCTGGAGCGTCACGGATCGTGCCGTCATAGCGACCAAAGTGCCACTGTGAGACGGTACCCTTAGTGTAAATTGCCCCCTCCCTCCTCTCACCCTCAGCACCTCTTACCTTTTAATACTTTCTTTTAGGTGTTGTACAATTCTCTGGATGTCTAGCTCAATAGCTTTACCCTTTGCAGGCTTCTTAGAATCAGAGAAACTGAAACTGAATCAGACTTTCTCTCAACATCTTATCTTATCTCAGGTCCTTCACAATTAGCTCACAGTGTATACTGTCCTCATTACTCTCTACACAGCTCATTACTGTGTTCAGAAGGACCTGAGATGATGTCATGGCTTTATCTCTCCCTCCAAAAATCACATGACATCCTCATATGGCATTATCCACACCCTGGCCCCTCCACCAGCATTACTGAGTACAAATAAAGTAACTTGAGACACAAACACTACTGAGAACATGATATAAAATACATGGGGGGCCTAAAAGGCCCCCAATCCGTACAGATGTGGTCTTCACCAAAAAAGCATTGTTACACTGAAATGCCTATGAAAAAAATTATATGAACTGGATATTACCAACAATTACATACTTAAGGATTACCTGGAGTTTCAAAATTCCAACTTAAGTAATTTTGCAGATAATAGCAAAAAAGTAAGCATAGGGGCCTAAAAGGCCCCCCATACACATGCTAGGGTTAAGCAAGCTTAAAAATAATTTCTCCAATGAGCAAGTGTTTTGCTCATTCATCACATGATTGCTAGGCTGTTTACACAGATTTTCATGAATGAGCATTCTTAAGAACACTCGAGTGTCCATGATAATCTTATAGTGTAAATGCAGCTTTAGACATGACCAACCTATTATAAACGCCTTTGAAATTATATTACAGAAAAACAATGATTGGCATCCCAGAAAAAGGGCCAACCGGTACTGGACACGTTAGAATATAGTGTCACAACTAACTTGTTGCAGAGGTTTGGTTCTTTCTCTACGTTGTGGAGAGCGCCTACAGTATTCCTCACGGCTATTGCCACCTAGGCGCCTCCATGGCCAATTCTTTTTAAATTGCTCCACTATCAGGACAGACAACAAACTCGAGCATCTGGAAGTAGAGAGATCATAGTTAATGGTAGAACATTAATAAGGGCACTATAGAAGCCCAACACCCAGAGTATAGGAAACCATACCATAAATCTTTAATGATAAATAATAAAAATCGACAACATTAAAATTACAACATAGTGCTGCTAGAAAATGCAATCAATCATACCTATAGGATTAAATATAATCTGGCTAGAAAACCCATGCATGCAATTTAACCTTTAACCCCTTCACGACATGTGCCGTACAAGTACGGCGCATGTCTGGTTCCCCCTTTTGGTGAGGGCTCCGGTGCTGAGCCCATATCTTTCCCAGCACATGTCAGCTGATTTGAACAGCGGAACCGCGATCCACCCACTGCCGTTAACCTGTTAAATGCCACTGTCAATCTTGGACAGCCGCATTTAACACGAACGCGCCAGAAGAGTGTCACTAATCCCGCACATCAGCGCTCGTGTCACATGACTGCTGGTCGCCGATGGATTGGCATGACAACCCGAGGTCTGCAGCAGACCCCTGTGATTGTCATTGCCAGATTGTTATGAGATTGCTATGAGCCCCATCCAGCAGTTGGCGTGCATAGCAACTGAGCATTTCTGCTACACAGAGGGCTGCACGTACAGATAATCGCAGCTTCTAGTCTCCCACCGAGACTATTGAAGCAAGCATAAAGTAAAAAAAAGTTCTAAAAAATATTTTTAAAAAGGTTAACCCCTTCCCGACCTGTAACACAGCGTATGTCATGAAAGTCGGTGCCAATCCGACCTGTTACGCATATGCTGTGTCATAGAACGATCCTGCAGGTAAAGTGAAAGGGTTAACTCTAATTTGACCCGACCTGCAGGGACAGGGGGAGTAGTACTTGAGCCCAGGAGGGGTGGCTTAGCCCCCCCATGGCTACGATCGCTCTGATTGGCTGTTGAAAGTGACATTACACTTTCAATAAGAGCAATCGTAATATTTCACCAATGAAAATTGGTGAAATATTACAATCCAGCCATGGCCGATGCTGCAATATCATCGGCCATGGCTGGAGACTGCGGTCTGCCCCCTCCACGATCCACCACCCCTGTCCTCTGTCCTGTCCTCTGTTGTCCTCCCCTCCGTCCTCCTGTCCGCTCCCCCCGCAGTCCGATCTCACCCCCCATGGTCCAATCCCACCCCCGCATACTTACCGAGCTCCGGTGTCCGTCCATCTCCATGGGAGCCGCCATCTTCCAAAATGGCGGGCGCCAAATCGGCCGGCCGGCCGGCAGATTCATTCTAGGTACATTTTGATCGCTGTGATAGGTTCTATCACAGTGATCAAAATAAAATAATAAATAACCCCCATTTATCACCTGCATAGGTAGGGAACATAATAAAATTTTGAAAATATATTTACTTTTATTTTTCCACTAGGGTTAGGGTTAGAACTAGGTTTAGGGTTGCAATTAGGGTTAGGGTTGCAATTAGGGTTAGAATTAGGGTTGCAATTAGGGTTAGGCTTGCAATTAGGGTTAGTGTTGCAATTAGGGTTAGAATTAGGATTACAATTAGTGTTAGGGTTGCAATAAGGGTTAGGGTTGCAATTAGGGCTAGGGTTGCGGTTAGAGTTAGAATTAGGGTTAGAATTAGGCTATGTGCACACGGTGCTGATTTGGTTGCGGATCCGCAGCGGATTGGCCGCTGCGGATTCGTAGCAGTTTTCCATCACGTTTACAGTACCATGTAAATCTATGGGAAACCAAATCCGCTGTGGCCATGGTGTGGAAAATACCGCGCGGAAACGCTGCACTGTATTTTCTGCAGCATGTCAATTCTTTGTGCAGATTCCGCAGCGTTTTACACCTGTTCCTCAATAGGAATCTGCAGGTGAAATCCGCACAAAAAACACTGGAAATCCGCAGTAAATCTGCAGGTAAAACGCTGTGCGTTTTACCTGCAGATTTTTCAAAAACTGTGGAAAAATCCTCACACGATTCCGCAACATGGGCACACATAGCCTTAGGGTTAGGGTTGGAAATAGGGTTAACCCCTTTACCCCCAAGGGTGGTTTGCACATTAATGACCAGGCCAATTTTTACATTTCTGACCACTGTTCCTTTATGAGGTTATAACTCTGGAACGCTTCAACGGATCCCGGTGATTCTGACATTGTTTTCTCGAGACAGTGGTAAAATTTCTTTGATATTACCTGCGTTTATTTGTGAAAAAAACGGAAATTTGGCGAAAATTTTGAAAATTTCGCAATTTTCCAACTTTGAATTTTTATGCCCTTAAATCACAGATATGTCACACAAAATACTTAAGTAACATTTCCCACATGTCTACTTTACATCAGTACAATTTTGGAAACAAAATTTTTTTTTGTTAGGGAGTTATAAGGGTTAAAAGTTGACCAGCAATTTCTCGTTTTTACAACACCATTTTTTTTAGGGACCACGTCACATTTGAAGTCATTTTGAGGAGTCTATATGATAGAAAATAACCAAGTGTGACACCATTCTAAATACTACAACCTTCAAGGTGCTCAAAACCACAATCAAGAAGTTTATTAACCCTCCAGGTGTTTCACGTGAATTTTTGGAATGTTTTAAAAAAAAAAAAATGAACATTTAATTTTTTTCACAAAAAATTTACTTCAGCTCCAATTTGATTTATTTTACCAAGGGTAACAGGAGAAAATGGACCCCAAAAGTTGTTGTACAATTGGTCCTGAGTACCCGGATACCCCATATGTGGGGGTAAACCACTGTTTGAGCGCATGGCAGAGCTCGGAAGGGAAGGAGCGCCATTCGACTTTTCAATGCAAAATTGGCTGGAATTGAGATGGGATGCCATGTTGCGTTTGGAGAGCCCCTGATGTGCCTAAACATTGAAACCCCCCACAAGTGACACCATTTTGGAAAGAAGACCCCCTAAGGAACTTATCTAGATGTGTAGTGAACACTTTGACCCACCAAGTGCTTCACAGAAGTTTATAATGTAGAGCCGTAAAAATAAAAAATATTTTTTCACAAAAATGAACTTTTCGCCTACAATTTTTTATTTTCTCAAGGGTAACAGGAGAAATTGTACTCCAAAAGTAGTTGTTCAATTTGTCCTCAGTACGTTGATACCCCATATGTGGGGGGAACCACCGTTTGGGCGCATGGCAGAGCTCGGAAGGGAAGTAGTGCCATTTGGAATGCAGACTTAGATGGAATGGTCTGCAGGTGTCACATTGCGTTTGCAGAGCCCCAATGTACCTAAACAGTAGAAACCCCCCACAAGTGACCCCATATTGGAAACTAGACCCCCCAAGGAACTTATCTAAATGTGTTGTGAGAACTTTGAACCCCCAAGTGTTTCACTACAGTTAATAACGCAGTGCCGTGAAAATAAAAAAAAAAAAATTCCACAAAAATTTTGTTTTAGGCTGGTTTCACATTTGCGTTTCCCTCTGCGGACGGCTGTGGACTTTCTCCGTGAAGCCCCGCCCTCGGCCGCACTTCCGCCGCTAGCTCCGCCTACATCTGCATGCCGCCCGCATGCGGCCTGCGTACCTATCTTTAACATTAGGTACGCAGATCGTGCGGCTGTATGCGGAGGCTGCCGCGTGCGTCGTTTTGACACTGAGGATAAAAAAAAAAATGCTACAGGCTGCGTCCTACGCTGGTCGCCGCAGCGTCAAAACGATGCATGCGCCAGCCTCCGCATACAGACGCACGACCTGCGTACCTAATGTTAACGATGGGTATGCAGGCCGCATGTGGGCGGCATGCAGAAGTAGGCGGAGCTAGCGGCGGAGGTGCGGCCGAGGGCGGGGCTTCACGGAGGAAGTCCGCAGATCAGGATGTGAAACCAGCCTAACACCCAGTTTTGTATTTTCCCAAGGATAACAAGAGAAATTGGTCCCCAAAATTTGTTGTCCAATTTGTCCTGATATCAATATCCACTTATAGTATTACTGAACATGGTACATAACTAATAATACAAATATTTATTGTACCCACAGATAGGACTATATAACACCCTATCATCAAATATTATAACCATACCAAAAAAAAGATGACATAGGGGAAGATTAGAATATAAAACACAATACTTTATTGATTAAAACATTAACCACTCGTGATTGCAGGCAATAGAATGAAAAAAAACAAACAGTACATACTCACCTTCTGCTGTCTGTCACACGTCCCTCGCCATCTGCTTCCCGCACGGACTGTGAGTGCCGGCCGTAAAGTAAAAGCAGAGCACAGCGGTGACGTCACCGCTGTGCTGTGCTTTACGGCCGGCACTCACAGTCAGTGCGGGAAGCAGACGGCGAGGGACGTGTGACAGACAGCAGAAGGTGAGTATGTACTGTTTGGTATTTTTACTTTTACAATGGTAACCAGGGTAAATATCGGGTTACTAAGCGCGGCCCTGCGCTTAGTAACCCGATGTTTACCCTGGTTACCCGGGGACCTCGGCATCGTTGGTCGCTGGAGAGCTGTCTGTGTGACAGCTCCCCAGCGACCACACAACGACTTAGCAACGATCACAGCCAGGTCGTATCGCTGGTCGTGATCGTTGGTAAATCGTTTAGTGTGTAGGTACCTTAATACTGTGTTCATGACAAAATCAATAAATAAATAATCGTTAGGCTCCCTGACGAAGGCTGTTTGGCCAAAACGCACGTTGGGGCGGAGGCAGGTTCGTGGAAGGTCCCTGCACTGCGGTGGGTAAGCCTAACGATTATTTATTTATTGATTGATTTTGTCATGAACACAGTATTACTATGCTGGTGGCACATATAGCGGCAGCATAACCATTTGTGAGTATACTTGCTGGCCGCTCTTACATCTGGTGATTACCCCGCATGTTGGACTTGGTAACCTCTGGTCCTACCATTTGCTTCCAATTTTATGGGAGTTGGCATCCCGCCGGTTGTAATAGTTGTTATTATGTGGGGATTCTACTCTTTCTATTGTTGGATTATGCATTAGGACCTCTTACCAACCTGTCTCCTGCCATTGTTTTGTGACACTCAGTTGTTTTTGTTCATTCTATTGCCTCCAATCACGAGTGGTTATTCATGTTTTAATCAATAAAGTATTGTGTTTTATTTTCTAATCTTCCCCCTATGTCATCTTTTTTTTGGTATGGTTACAATTTGTCCTGAGTACGCTGATACCCCATATGTGGGGGGAACCCCTGTTTGGGTGCACGGGAGAGCTCGGAAGGGAAGGAGCACTGCTTTACTTTTTCAACACAGAATTGGCTGGAATTGAGATTGGACGCCATGTCGTCTTTAGAGTGCCCTGATGTGCCTAAACAGTGGAAACCCTCAATTCTAACTGAAACCCTAACCTAAACACACCCCTAATCCCAACCACACCCCCAACCCTAACCACACCCCTAACTCCAACACAACCCTAATCCCAACCGTAAATGTAATCCTAACCCTAGCCCCAACCCTAATGGGAAAATGGAAATAAATACATTTTTTTAATTTTTTATTTTTCCCTAACTAAGGGGGTAATGAAGGGGGGTTTGATTTACTTTTATAGCGGGTTTTTTAGCGGATTTTTATGATTAGCAGCTGTCACACACTAAAAGACGCTTTTCATTGCAAAAAATATTTTTTTGCATTACCACATTTTGAGAGCTATAATTTTTCCATATTTTGGTACACAGAGTCATGTGAGGTCTTGTTTTTTGCGGGACGAGTTGACGTTTTTATTGGTAACATTTTCGGACACGTGACATTTTTTTATCACTTTTCCGATTTTTTTGAGGCAGTATGACCAAAAACCAGCCATTCAAGAATTTCGTTTGGGGGGGGTGCGTTTATACCGTTCCGCGTTTGGTAAAATAGATAACGCAGTTTTATTCTTCGGGTCAGTACGATTACAGCGATACCTCATTTAGATTATTTTTTTATGTTTTGGCGCTTTTATACGATAAAAACTAATATATAAAAAATAATTATTTTTGCATCGCTTTGTTCTGAGGACTATAACTTTTTTATTTTTTCACTGATGACGCTGTATTGGCGGCTCGCTTTTTGCGGGACAAGATGATGTTTTCAGCGGTACAATGGTTATTTATATCTGTCTTTTTGATCGCATGCTATTCCACTTTTTGTTCGGCGGTATGATAATAAAGGGTTGTTTGCCTCTTTTTTTTTTTTTTTTTTACGGTGTTCACTGAAAGGGTTAACTAGTGGGACAGTTTTATAGGTCGGGTCGTTACGGAAGCGGCGATACTAAATATGTGTACTTTTATTTATTTTTATTTTTTTTAGATAAAGGAATGTATTTATGGGAGCAATATATATATTTTTTTTTTCTTTATTTAGGTTTTTTTTTTTTACACATCTGAATATTTTTTTTTGTTTACTTTATAACATTGCCCCAGAGGGGGGGGGCATCATGTTATAGTGTCAGATCGCTGATCTGACACACTGCAGAGCACTGTGTCAGATCAGCGATCTGACATGCAGGGCTGCAGGCTTACCAGCGCTTGCTCTGAGCAGATGCTGGTAAGTCACCTCCCTGCAGGACCCGGATGCAGCCCCACGGCCATTTTGGATCTGGGGCCTGCAGGGAGGAGATGCTCGGTACAAGGTGAGCACATCGCCTTGTACCGAGGGTCTCAGGGAAGCCCGCAGGGAGCCCCCTCCCTGTGCGATGCTTCCCTATGCCCCCGGAACACTGCGATCATGTTTGATCGCAGTGTGCAGGGGGTTAATGGGGAGGTCCATGACCGCTCCTGGCACATAGTGCCGGATGTCAGCTGCGATAGTCAGCTGACACGCGCTCCCCCCGTGAGCGCGGCTGATCGCTATGACGTACTATCCTGTCGGGGGGGAATACAGGCCCACCCCACCTCGACGGGATAGTACGTCTGATGTCAAAAAGAAGTTAAGATTAGAGTTAGGGGTGTGTTGGGGTTAGGGTTAGGCTAGTGGTTAGGGCTGTGATTAGGCTTAGGGGTGTGTTGGGGTTAGGGGTGTGTTGGAGTTAGAATCGAGGGGTTTCCACTGTTTAGGCGCATCAGGGGTCTCCAAACGCGACTCGGCGCCACTATTGATTCCAGCCAATCTTGCGTTCAATAAGTCAAATGGTGCTCCATCTCTTCCAAGCTCCGACGTGTGCTCCAACAGTGGTTTACCCAAACATATGGGGCATAAGCGTACTCAGGAAAGATTGCACAACAACTTTGGGGGTCTAATTTCTCCTGTTACCCTTGGGAAAATAAAAAATGGGGGCTAAAAACGTATTTTTGTGGGAAAAAAATTTTTTATTTTCACAGCTCTGCATTATAAATTTCTGTGAAGCACTTGGGGGTTCAAAGTGCTCACCACACATCTAGATAAGTTCCTTGGGGGGTCTAGTTTGCAAAATGGGGTCACTTGTGGGGGGTTTCTACTGTTTAGGCGCATCAGGGTCTCTTCAAATGCATCGTGACGCCCGCAGACCATTCTATCAGTCTGCATTTCAAAACGTCACTACTTCCCTTCCGAGCCCCGACGTGTGCCCAAACAGTGGTTCCCCCCACATATGGGTTATTAGTGTACTCAGGACAAACTGGACAACAACTATTGGGGTTCAATTTCTCCTGTTACCTTTGTGAAAATAAAAAATTGCTTGCTAAAAAATATTTTTTGAGGAAAGAAAAGATATTTTTTTATTTTCACGGCTCTACATTATAACTTCTGTGAAGAAATTGCCCAACAAATTTTAGGATCCATTTTATCCTGTTGCCCATGTGAAAATGAAATAATTGAGGCTAAAATATTTTTTTTGTGAAAAAAAGTACTTTTTCATTTTTACAGATCAATTTGTGAAGCACATGGGGGGTTCAAAGTGCTCACTATGCATCTAGATAAGTTCCTTGGGGGTCTAGTTTCCAAAATGGGGTCGCATGTGGGGGAGCTCCAATGTTTAGGCACACAGGGGCTCTCCAAACGCGACATGGTGTCCGCTAAAGATTGGAGCCGATTTTTCATTCAAAAAGTCAAATGGCGTTCCTTCCCTTCCAAGCCCTGCCGTGCGCCCAAACAGTGGTTCCCCCCCACATATGGGGTATCGGCGTACTCAGGAAAAATTGTACAATAACTTTTGGGGTCCAGTTTCTCCTTTTACCTTTGGGAACATAAAAAAAATTGTTGACAAAAGATCATTTTTGTGACTAAAAAGTTAAATGTTCATTTTTTCCTTCCATGTTGCTTCTGCTGCTGTGAAGCACCTGAAGGGTTAATAAACTTCTTGAATGTGGTTTTGAGCACCTTTAGCGGTGCAGTTTTTAGAATGGTGTTACTTTTGGGTATTTTCAGCCATATAGACCCCTCAAACTGACTTCAAATGTGAGATGGTCCCTAAAAAAGATGGTTTTGTAAATTTTGTTGTAAAAATGAGAAATCGCTGGTCAAATTTTAACCCTTATAACTTCCTAGCAAAAAAAAATTTTGTGTCCAAAATTGTGCTGATGTAAAGTAGACATGTGGGTAATGTTATTTATTAACTATTTTGTGTCATTTAACTCTCTGGTTTAACAGAATAAAAATTTGAAAATTGCGAAGTTTTCAAAATTTTCGCCAAGTTTCCGATTTATTAACAAATATCCGCAAAAATTATTATCGACCTAAGTTTACTACTAACATGAATCCCAATATGTCACAAAAAAACAATCTCAGAATCGCTAGGTTCCGTTGAAGCGTTCCTGAGTTATTACCTCATAAAGGGACACTGGTCAGAATTGGAAAAAAAATGGACAGGTTATTAAGGTCAAAATAGGCTGGGTCATGAAGGGGATAAATCACCCCCCTTTTGCCCCATTCAAAATAAAACAATTCAAAGTAAATAAAAAATACCCATATTTGGTATCGTCGTGTTTAGAATCTCCCGATCTATCAATATATAAAAAGAATGAACCCGATCGTTAAATGGCGTAACAAGAAAAAGGTAAAAACACCAGAGTTACGTTTCTTTGGTTGCCGCAACATTGCATTAAAATGCAATAACGGGAGATCAAAAGATCGTATCTGCACCAAAATGATAGCAACAAAAACGACAGCTCGGTGCTCAAAAAATAAGCCCTCACCTGACCTGAGATCACAATAAATGGAACCCACTATGAGTCTCGGAAAATTTTATTTATTTATTTTTATTTGTTTTAACAAATTTTGGATTTTTTTCACCACTTAACCCCTTTACCCCCAAGGGTGGTTTGCATGTTAATTACCAAACCAATTTTTACAAGTCTGACCACTGTCCCTTTATGAGGTAATACCTCTGGAATGCTTCAATGGATCCTGGTGATTCTGACATTTGTCTTTTTGTGACATATTGTACTTCATGTTAGTGGTAAAATTTCTTTGATATGACTTGCAATTATTTGTGAAAAAAATTCGCAAATTTCCAACTTTGAATTTTTATGCCCTTAAATCACAGAGATATGTCACACAAAATACTTAATAAGTAACATTTCCCACATGTCTACTTTACATCAGCACAATTTTGGGACTAACATTTTTTTGTTAGGAAGTTATAAGGGTAAAAATGAGAAACTTTTCACAAGACTTTTTTTTTTTTTTAACGACCACATCACATTTGAAGTCACTTTGAGGGGTCTATATGATAGCAAATACCCAAAAGTGACACCATTCTAAAAACTGCTCCCCTCAAGGTGCTCAAAACCACTTTCAAGACATTTATTAACCCTTCAGGTGCTTCACAGAAATTTTTGTAATGTTTAACCACTTTCTGACCTCGGACGGAATAGTACGTCCGAGGTCAGAAGCCCCTCTTTGATGCGGGCTCCGGCGGTGAGCCCGCATCAAAGCCGGGACATGTCAGCTGTTTTGAACAGCTGACATGTGCCCATAATATGCGCGGGCAGAAACACGATCTGCCCGCACCTATTAACTAGTTAAATACCACTGTAAAACGCATTTAACCTGCTCTTCCGGCTGGGCGGCCGGAAGTGAGCGCATCGCCGACCCCCGTCACATGATCAGAGGTCGGCGATGCTTGTACATTGTAACCATAGAGGTCCTTGAGACCTCTATGGTTACTGATCCCCGGCAGCTGTGAGCGCCACCCTGTGGTCGGCGCTCACAGCACACCTGATTTTCTGCTGCATAGCAGCGAACAGCAGATCGCTGCTATGTAGCAGAGGCTATCGTGCTGTGCCTGCTTCTAGGCTATAGAAGCATGGCAAAAGTAAAAAAAAAAAAAAAAATGTGAAAAAAATAAAAAAATATAAAAGTTTAAATCACCCCCCTTTCGCCCCAATCAAAATAAATCAATAAAAAAAAAATCAAACCTACACATATTTGGTATCGCCGAGTTCAGTATCGCCCGATCTATCAATAAAAAAAAGCATTAACCTGATCGCTAAACGGCGTAGTGAGAAAAAAATTTGAAACGCCAGAATTTCGTTTTTTTGGTCGCCGCGACATTGCATTAAAATGCAATAACGGGCGATCAAAAGAACTTATCTGCACCGAAATGGTATCATTAAAAATGCCAGCTCGGCACGCAAAAAATAAGCCCTCAACCGACCCCAGATGGAGACGCTACGAGTATCGGAAAATGGCGCAATTTTTTTTTATTTATTTATTTTTTTAGCAACGTTTGGAATTTTTTTTCACCACTTAGATAAAAAATAACCTAGTCATGTTAGGTGTCTATGAACTCGAACTGACCTGGAGAATCATAATGGCAGATCAGTTTTAGCATTTAGTGAACCTAGCAAAAAAGCCAAACAAAAAACAAGTGAGATTGCACTTTTTTTGCAATTTCGCCTCACTTGGAATTTTTTTCCTGTTTTCTAGTACATGACATGGTAAAACCAATGATGTCTTTCAAAAGTACATCTCATCCCGCAAAAAATAAGCCCTCACATGGCCAAATTGACGGAAAAATAAAAAAGTTATGGCTCTGGGAAGGAGGGGAGCGAAAAACGAACACGGAAAAACGGAAAATCCCAAGGTCATGAAGGGGTTAAAAAAATTAACATAACTTTTTTTCACAAAAAATGTATTTCCGATCCAAATTTTTTCATTTTACCAAGGGTTGCTCACTGATTGGCATCCGGTCCGGATCAAATATGAAACCCCTTAGGGACACACCGTGTTACAGCCCCCCGAAGAAGCCCATGCGAAACACTTGTCGGGGCTGCATTTGACATCACATCATGCAGGCATTCATATGGGTAAGCTGTCCTTACACTAGATTACTTCTTTAGGGTATGTGCACACGATGCAGATTTAGTGCAGAATTGGTGCAGAACTGCAGCAGATTTTTCTGCTGCAGAAACGCTGCAGAACTGCACTGTGATTTACAGTACAATGTAAATCAATGGGAAAAAAAAAAAAGCTGCACATGGTGCAGAAAAATCTGCGCAGAAACGCTGCAGATTTCAAAGAAGTGCACGTCGCTTCTTTTGTGCAGTTCTGCAGCGTTTCTGCTGCAGATTTTTCTGCACCATGTGCACAGCTTTTTTTTTTCCCCATTGATTTACATTGTACTGCACAGAAACTGCATAGAAACTGCATAGAAACTGCACAGAAACTGCATAGAAACTGCATAGAAACTGCATAGAAACTGCATAGAAACTGCACAGAAACTGCGCAGAAACTGCATAGAATCTGCGCAGAATCTGCATAGAATCTGCATAGAATCTGCATAGAATCTGCATAGAAACTGCATAGAAACTGCACAGAAACTGCATAGAAACTGCACAGAAACTGCATCAAATCTGCAGATGCAGATTTAGTGCAGAAAATTCTGCACCACATTTCCTACGTGTGCACATAGCCTTTACTTGCCTGGTGCTTTATTTGGTTGTATGAGCAGTGCAATTAGGTGGGGTATGTGCATCGCACATTTTTCTTGATCAGGGCACATGTGCAATAGTCTATGATGGCTAGAGCAGGTCAATTATCTCTTTTCTGACTCACTTGGCATTTGCTGCTGTATTTCATTTGCACCAAGCACTTTATGTTGCTATTTAATTTTGGAGAGACAGCTTCTTCTGACCCTGTTTACTCATTGTGATGTGTTTTTGTCCTCACACCTGAGCCTTTTTTCTGTTTGTATCGTATATTTTTTGTTTTATCTTTTATGCCTCATTACTTAATAAACTCATTTTAAGGCTGGAGTCACACACAACGTATAAAAAATCGGTCCGTTTTTCCCGGACGAGAATCAAACAAATGTTTAATAAACAGTGATCCGTGTGTAATGCATGGATGCGATTTATATATATACACAGTACAGACCAAAAGTTTGGACACACTTTCTCACTTAAAGATTTTTCTGTATTTTCATGACTATGAAAATTGTACATTCACACTGAAGGCATCAAAACTACGTGGAATTATATACTTAACAAAATAGTGTGAAACAACTAAAATTATGTCTGATATTCTAGGTTCTTCAAAGTAGCCACCTTTTGCTTTGATGACTGCTTTGCACTCTTGGCATTCTCTTGATGAGCTGGACCGCAGAGTGAAGGCAACAGGGCCAACAAGTGCTAAGCATCTCTGGGAACTCCTTCAAGATTGTTGGAAGACCATTCCCGGTGACTACCTCTTGAAGCTCATCAAGAGAATGCCAAGAATGCAAAGCAGTCATCAAAGCAAAAGGTGGCTACTTTGAAGAACCTAGAATATAAGACATAATTTCAGTTGTCTCACACTTTTTTGTTTAGTATATAATTCCACATGTGTTAATTCATAGTTTTGATGACTTCAGTGTGAATGTACAATTTTCAAAGTCCTGAAAATACAGAAAAATCTTTAAATGAGAAGGTGTCCAAACTTTAAGTCTGTACTGGAAATAATAATAATAACTAGATGGGTATTTCCTGAAGGAACTACAGATAGTGCTTTGGAATGGTGCCCGGGCTGCCCCTGCAAGACTTTCACACTTGAGTACCCCTCAGGCGCTGGTTTGGTAGTTGTAGCCCCTCAGGGTTGAGGCTTGGTGGGCCGGGTCACTCTGGGTCCGATTTGGTGGGCCGGATCACTCTGGATCCGATTTGGTGGCCCGGGTCACTCTGGGTCCGATTTGGTGGGCCGGGTCACTCTGGGTCCGATTTGGTGGGCCGGGTCACTCTGGGTCCGATTTGGTGGGCCGGGTCACTCTGGGTCCGACTTGGTGGGCCAGGTCACTCTGGGTCCGACTTGGTGGGCCGGGTCACTCTGGGTCTGACTTAGTGGGCCGGGTCACTCTGGGTCCGACTTGGTGGGCCGGGTCACTCTGGGTCCGACTTGGTGGGCCGGGTCACTCTGGGTCCGACTTTGTGGGCCGGGTCACTCTGGGTCCGACTTGGTGGGCCGGGTCACTCTGGGTCCGATTTGGTGGGCCGGGTCACTCTGGGTCCGATTTGGTGGGCCGGGTCACTCTGGGTCCGATTTGGTGGGCCGGGTCACTCTGGGTCCAATTTGGTGGGCCGGGTCACTCTGGGTCCAATTTGGTGGGCCGGGTCACTCTGGGTCCGATTTGGTGGACCGGGTCACTCTGACTGACAGCAGGACAAGGGAATGGCTGATAACAGAGAGAATAGACTGACAGCAGGACGGGGAATGGCTGATAACAGAGAGAATAGACTGACAGCAGGACAGGGGAATGGCTGATAACAGAGAGAAATAGACTGACAGCAGTACGGGGAATGGCTGATAACAGAGAGAAATAAACTGACAGCAGGATAGGGGAATGGCTGATAACAGAGAGGAGCTGATATTATCTGACTGACAAAACCTGTATCCTAGTGGGCTCGTAGGCATTGGCATAGTAACTGGATCTGACTGCGCATATCAATGAGCTAATCAGCCAGGTGGCAGTTGGCAGTTATTTTTAGAAATTGCCTCAGAAACCAGCCCACTATAAACGTATAGGAAAATTTCCCTATTGAAATGCATTGAGACAATGCTTTCCAATGAGGGGAAAACAATTTTAAAATGCAAATTGCGCCAAAACTACAAATCCGATCGACACGAAAAATACTTAGCACACCTCTCGTGGACGCTGGCTTCGAAATGACGCCTCACTGGAGTCTGTGAGTGCAGCGGTATGGGCCTCTTTAATTGCGGAAAAAAGCCTAATAATAATAATAATAACTAGATGGGTATTTCCTGAAGGAACTACAGATAGTGCTTTGGAATGGTGCCCGGGCTGCCCCTGCAAGACTTTCACACTTGGGTGCCCCTCAGGCGCTGGTTTGGTAGTTGTAGCCCCTCAGGGTTGAGGCCACTCTGGGTCCGATTTGGTGGGCCGGGTCACTCTGGGTCCGATTTGGTGGGCCGGGTCACTCTGGGTCCGATTTGGTGGCCCGGGTCACTCTGGGTCTGATTTGGTGGCCCGGGTCACTATGGGTCCGATTTGGTGGCCCGGGTCACTCTGGGTCCGCTTTGGTGGCCCGGGTCACTCTGGGTCCGATTTGGTGGCCCGGGTCACTCTGGGTCCGATTTGGTGGGCCGGGTCACTCTGGGTCCGATTTGGTGGGCCGGGTCACTCTGGGTCCGATTTGGTGGGCCGGGTCACTCTGGGTCCGATTTGGTGGGCCGGGTCACTCTGGGTCCGATTTGGTGGGCCGGGTCACTCTGGATCCGATTTGGTGGGCCGGGTCACTCTGGGTCTGATTTGGTGGCCCGGGTCACTCTGGGTCCGATTTGGTGGCCCGGGTCACTCTGGGTCCGATTTGGTGGCCCGGGTCACTCTGGGTCCGATTTGGTGGCCCGGGTCACTCTGGGTCCGATTTGGTGGCCCGGGTCACTCTGGGTCCGATTTGGTGGGCCGGGTCACTCTGGGTCCGATTTGGCGGGCGGCACCACTCTGGGTCCGATTTGGCGGGCGGCGCCACTCTGGGTCCGATTTGGCGGGCGGCGCCACTCTGGGTCCGAATTGGTGGGCGGCGCCACTCTGGGTCCGAATTGGTGAGCGGGGCAATAATTATAATATGACTACAGATAGTGCTTTGGAATTGTGCTGTGCTGTCACTTTAAGAGCTGATATTATCTGACAAAATTTATGTGCTGGACTCATGTAGAGTTCATAGGCGTTGGCATATTAACTGGGTCTGACTGCGCTGTATACTGCGCAGCTCTGCGCTGTATACTGCGCGGCTCTGCGCTTTATACTGCTTGGCTCTGCGCTGTATACTGCAAGGCTCTGCGCTGTATACTGCGGGGCTCTGCGCTGTATGCTGCGGGGCTCTGCGCTGTATGCTGCGGGGCTCTGCGCTGTATGCTGCGGGGCTCCGCGCTGTATGCTGCGCGGCTCTGCGCTGTATGCTGCGGGGCTCTGCGCTGTATGCTGCGGGGCTCTGCGCTGTATTCTGCGGGGCTCCGCGCTGTATGCTGCGGGGCTCCGCGCTGTATGCTGCGGGGCTCCGCGCTGTATGCTGCGGGGCTCCGCGCTGTATGCTGCGCGGCTCCGCGCTGTATGCTGCGCTGCTCCGCGCTGTATAATGCGCGGCTCTGCGCTGTATACTGTGCGGCTCTGCGCTGTATACTGCGGGGCTCTGCACTGTATGCTGCGCGGCTCTGCGCTGTATACTGCGCGGCTCTGCGCTGTATACTGCGCGGCTCTGCGCTGTATGCTGCGCGGCTCTGCGCTGTATGCTGCGCGGCTCTGCGCTGTATACTGCGGGGCTCTGCGCTGTATACTGCGGGGCTCTGCGCTGTATGCTGCGGGGCTCTGCGCTGTATACTCTAATAATCATAAGACTACAGATAGTGCTTTGAAATTGTGCTGTGCTGTCACTTTAAGAGCTGATATTATCTGACAAAACTGTGACCTGGTGGAGTTGGTAGGCGTTGGCATAGTAACTGTGTCTGACTGCGCATATCAATGAGCTAATCAGCCAGGTGGCATTTGGCAGTTAAGTTATTTTTAGAAATTGCCTCAGAAACCAGCCCATTTTAAACGTATAGGAAAATTTCCCTATTGAAATGCATTGAAACAATGCTTTCCAATGAGGGGGAAACAATTTTCAAATGCAAATTGCACCAAAACTACAAATCCGATCGACATGAAAGTAACTTAGCACACCTCTCGTGGATGCTGGCTTCGAAATGACACCTCACTGGATTCTGTGCGTTCAGCGGTTCGGGCCGCATTAACTGCGAAAAAAAGCCTAATAATAATAATAATAATAACTAGATGGGTATTTCCTGAAGGAACTACAGATAGTGCTTTGGAATGGTGCCCGGACTGCCCCTGCAAGACTTTCACACTTGGGTGCCCCTCAGGCACTGGTTTGGTAGTTGTAGCCCCTCAGGGTTGAGGCCACTCTGGATCCGGTTTGGTGGCCCGGGTCACTCTGGGTCCGATTTGGTGGCCCGGGTCACTCTGGGTCCGATTTGGTGGCCCGGGTCACTCTGGGTCCGATTTGGTGGCCCGGGTCACTCTGGGTCCGATTTGGCGGGCGGCGCCACTCTGGGTCCGATTTGGCGGGCGGCGCCACTCTGGGTCCGATTTGGCGGGCGGCGCCACTCTGGGTCCGATTTGGCGGGCGGCGCCACTCTGGGTCCGATTTGGCGGGCGGCGCCACTCTGAATCAGATTTGGCGGGCGGCGCCACTCTGGGTCCGATTTTGCAGGCGGCGCCACTCTGGGTCCGATTTGGTGAGCGGGGCAATAATAATTATAATAAGACTACAGATAGTGCTTTGAAATTGTGCTGTGCTATCACTTTAAGAGCTGATATTATCTGGCAAAACTGTGCTGGTGTGGTCATGTACAGTTCGCAGGCGTTGGCATAGTAACTGGGCCTGACTGCACATATCAATGAGCTAATCAGCCAGGTGGCAGGTACATTTCAAATTGCCTCAGAAACCCGGCCATTATAACCTATGGGAAAATTTCCCTATTGAAATGCATTACAATGAGGGGAAAAAACATTTTCAAACGCAAATTGCGCCAAAACTACAAATCCGATCGACACGAAAAATACTTAGCACACCTCTTGGGGACGCTGGCTTCGAAATGACACCTCACTGGAGGCTGTGAGTGAAGCGGTTCGGGCCGCATTACGTGCGGACTGAATAATAATAATAACTAGATGGGTAATTCCTGAAGGAACTACAGGTAGTGCTTTGGAATGGTGCCCGGGCTGCCCCTGCAAGACTTTCACACTTGGGTGCCCCTCAGGCGCTGGTTTGGTAGTTGTAGCCCCTCAGGGTTGAGGCCGCCTACTCTGGGTCCGATTTGGTGGGCGGGGCCACTCTGGGTCCGATTTGGCGGGTGGCACCACTCTGGGTCCGATTTGGCGGGCGGCGCCACTCTGGGTCCGATTTGGCGGGCGGCGCCACTCTGGGTCCGATTTGGCGGGCGGCGCCACTCCGGGTCCGATTTGGCGAGCGGCGCCACTCTGGGTCCGATTTGGCGGGCGGCACCACTCTGGGTCCGATTTGGCGGGCGGCGCCACTCTGGGTCCGATTTGGCGGGCGGCGTCACTCTGGGTCCGATTTGGCGGGCGGCGCCACTCCGGGTCCAATTTGGCGAGCGGCGCCACTCTGGGTCCGATTTGGCGGGCGGCACCACTCTGGGTCCGATTTGGCGGGCGGCGCCACTCCGGGTTCGATTTGGCGGGCGGCGCCACTCTGGCGGGCGGCGCCACTCCGGGTCCGATTTGGCGGGCGGCGCCACTCCGGGTCCGATTTGGCGGGCGGCGCCACTCCGGGTCCGATTTGGCGGGCGGCGCCACTCCGGGTCCGATTTGGCGGGTGGCGCCACTCCGGGTCCAATTTGGCGGGCGGCGCCACTCCGGGTCCGATTTGTCGGGCGGCGCCACTCCGGGTCCGATTTGGCGGGCGGCGCCACTCTGGGTCCGATTTGGCGGGCGGCGCCACTCCGGGTCCGATTTGGCGAGCGGCGCCACTCTGGGTCCGATTTGGCGGGCGGCGCCACTCTGGGTCCGATTTGGCGGGCGGCGCCACTCTGGGTCCGATTTGGCGGGCGGCGCCACTCTTGGTCCGATTTGACGGGCGGCGCCACTCCGGGTCCGATTTGGCGAGCGGCGCCACTCCGGGTCCGATTTTGCGGGCGGCGCCACTCCGGGTCCGATTTGGCGGGTGGCGCCACTCCGGGTCCGATTTGGCGGGCGGCGCCACTCCGGGTCCGATTTGGCGGGCGGCGCCACTCCGGGTCCGATTTGGCGGGCGGCGCCACTCCGGGTTCGATTTGGCGGGCGGCGCCACTCTTGGTCCGATTCGGCGGGCGGCGCCACTCTGGGTCCGATTCGGCGGGCGGCGCCACTCTGGGTCCGATTTGGCGGGCGGCGCCACTCTGGGTCCGATTTGGCGGGCGGCGCCACTCCGGGTCCGATTTGGCGGGCGGCGCCACTCCGGGTCCGATTTGGCGGGCGGCGCCACTCTGGCGGGCGGCGCCACTCCGGGTCCGATTTGGCGGGCGGCGCCACTCCGGGTCCGATTTGGCGGGCGGTGCCACTCCGGGTCCGATTTGGCGGGCGGCGCCACTCTTGGTCCGATTTGGCGGGCGGCGCCACTCTGGGTCCAATTTGGCGGGCGGCGCCACTCTGGGTCCGATTTGGCGGGCGGCGCCACTCTGGGTCCGATTTGGCGGGCGGCGCCACTCCGGGTCTGATTTGGCGGGCGGCGCCACTCTGGCGGGCGGCGCCACTCCGGGTCCGATTTGGCATGCGGCGCCACTCCGGGTCCGATTTGGCGGGCGGCGCCACTCCGGGTCCGATTTGGCGGGTTGCGCCACTCCGGGTCCGATTTGGCGGGCTGCGCCACTCCGGGTCCGATTTGGCGGGCGGCGCCACTCCGGGTCCGATTTGGCGGGCGGCGCCACTCCGGGTCCGATTTGGCGGGCGGCGCCACTCCGGGTCCGATTTGGCGGGCGGCGCCACTTTGGGTCCGATTTGGCGGGCGGCGCCACTCTGGGTCCGATTTGACGGGCGGCGCCACTCTGGGTCCGATTTGGCGGGTGGCGCCACTCTGGGTCCGATTTGGCGAGCGGCGCCACTCTGGGTCCGATTTGGCGGGCGGCGCCACTCTGGGTCCGATTTGGTGAGCGGGGCAATAATTATAATAAGACTACAGATAGTGCTTTGAAATTGTGCTGTGCTATCACTTTAAGAGCTGATATTATCTGGCAAAACTGTGCTGGTGTGGTCATGTACAGTTCGCAGGCGTTGGCATAGTAACTGGGCCTGACTGCGCATATCAATGAGCTAATCAGCCAGGTGGCAGTTATTTTTAGAAATTGCCTCAGAAATCAGGCCCATTATAAACGTATTGGAAAATTTCCCTATTGAAACGCATTGAGACACTTTTTTCAAACGCAAATTGCGCCAAAACTACAAATCCGATCGATACGAAAAATACTTAGCACACCTCTCAGGAACGCTGGCTTCGAAATGACACCTCACTGGAGTCTGTGAGTTTAGCGGTTCGGGCCGCATTACGTGCGTACTGAATAATAAGAAGAACTAGATGGGTATTTCCTGAAGGAACTACAGATAGTGCTTTGGAATGGTGCCCGGGCTGCCCCTGCAAGACTTTCACACTTGGGTGCCCCTCAGGCGGTCCGATTTGGTAGGCGGAGTAACTCTGGGTCTGATTTGGTGGGTTGGGTCAATCTGGGTCAGGTTTGGCGGGCGGCGCCACTCTGGGTCCGATTTGGCGGGCGGCGCCACTCTGGGTCCGATTTGGCGGGCGGCGCCACTCTGGGTCCGATTTGGCGGTCGGCGCCACTCTGGGTCCGATTTGGCGGGCGGCGCCACTCTGGGTCCGATTTGGCGGGCGGCGCCACTCTGGGTCCGATTTGGCGGGCGGCGCCACTCTGGGTCCGATTTGGCGGGCGGCGCCACTCTGGGTCCGATTTGGCGGGCGGCGCCGCTCTGGGTCCGATTTGGCGGGCGGCGCCACTCTGGGTCCGATTTGGCGGGCGGCGCCGCTCTGGGTCCGATTTGGAGGGCGGCGCCGCTCTGGGTCCGATTTGGCGGGCGGCGCCGCTCTGGGTCCGATTTGGCGGGCGGCGCCGCTCTGGGTCCGATTTGGCAGGCGGCGCCACTCTGGGTCCGATTTGGCGGGCGGCGACGCTCTGGGTCCGATTTGGCGGGCGGCGCCACACTGGGTCTGATTTGGCGGGCGGCGCCACTCTGGGTCCGATTTGGTGGGCGGCGCCACTCTGGGTCCGATTTGGCAGGCGGCGCCACTCTGGGTCCGATTTGGCGGGCGGGGCAATAATTATAATATGACTACAAATAGTGCTTTGGAATTGTGCTGTGCTGTCACTTTAAGAGCTGATATTATCTGACAACACTTGTGTGCTGGACTCATGTAGAGTTCATAGGCGTTGGCATAGTAACTGGGTCTGACTGCGCGGCTCTGCGCTGTATACTGCGCGGCTCTGCGCTGTATACTGCGCGGCTGTGCGCTGTATGCTGCAAGGCTCTGCGCTGTATGCTGCGGGGCTCTGCGCTGTATGCTGCGGGGCTCTGCGCTGTATGCTGCGGGGCTCTGCGCTGTATGCTGCGGGGCTCTGCGCTGTATGCTTCGCGGCTCCGCACTGTATGCTGCGGGGCTCTGCGCTGTATGCTGCACGGCTCTGCGCTGTATGCTGCGCGGCTCTGCGCTGTATGCTGCGCGGCTCTGCGCTGTATGCTGCGCGGCTCTGCGCTGTATACTGCGGGGCTCTGCGCTGTATGCTGCGGGGCTCTGCGCTGTATGCTGCGGGGCTCTGCGCTGTATGCTGCGGGGCTCTGCGCTGTATGCTGCGGTTCACTGCGCTGTATAATGCGCGGCTCTGCGCTGTATACTGCGCGGCTCTGCGCTGTATGCTGCGGGGCTCTGCGCTGTATGCTGCGGGACTCTGCGCTGTATCCTGCGCGGCTCTGCGCTGTATGCTGCGGGGCTCTGCGCTGTATGCTGCGCGGCTCTGCGCTGTATGCTGCGCGGCTCTGCGCTGTATAATGCGCGGCTCTGCGCTGTATGCTTCGCGGCTCCGCGCTGTATACTGCGCGGCTCCGCGCTGTATACTGCGCGGCTCTGCGCTGTATGCTGCGGGGCTCTGCGCTGTATGCTGCACGGCTCTGCGCTGTATGCTGCGCGGCTCTGCGCTGTATGCTGCGCGGCTCTGCGCTGTATAATGCGTGGCTCTGCGCTGTATACTGCGGGGCTCTGCGCTGTATGCTGCGGGGCTCTGCGCTGTATGCTGCGGGGCTCTGCGCTGTATAATGCGGGTCTCTGCGCTGTATGCTGCGGAGCTCTGCGCTGTATGCTGCGGGGCTCTGCGCTGTATGCTGCGGGGCTCTGCGCTGTATGCTGCGCGGCCCTGCGCTGTATGCTGCGCGGCCCTGCGCTGTATGCTGCGCGGCTCTGCGCTTTATGCTGCGCGGCTCTGCGCTGTATGCTGCACGGCTCTGCGCTGTATGCTGCGCGGCTCCGCGCTGTATAATGCGCGGCTCCGCGCTGTATACTGCTCGGCTCTGCGCTGTATACTGCGGGGCTCTGCGCTGTATGCTGCGGGACTCTGCGCTGTATGCTGCGGGGCTCTGCGCTGTATGCTGCGGGGCTCTGCGCTGTATGCTGCGGGGCTCTGCGCTGTATGCTGCGGGGCTCTGCGCTGTATACTGTAATAATAATAAGACTACAGATAGTGCTTTGAAATTGTGCTGTGCTGTCACTTTAAGAGCTGATATCTGACAAAACTGTGACCTGGTGGAGTTGATAGGCGTTGGCATAGTAACTGTGTCTGACTGCGCATATCAATGAGCTAATCAGCCAGGTGGCATTTGGCAGTTAAGTTATTTTTAGAAATTGCCTCAGAAACCAGCCCATTTTAAACGTATAGGAAAATTTCCCTATTGAAATGCATTGAAACAATGCTTTCCAATGAGGGGGAAACAATTTTCAAATGCAAATTGCGCCAAAACTACAAATCCAATCGACATGAAAAATACTTAGCACACCTCTCGTGGACGCTGGCTTCGAAATGACACCTCACTGGAGTCTGTGCGTTCAGCGGTTCGGGCCGCATTAACTGCGAAAAAAAGCCTAATAATAATAACTAGATGGGTATTTCCTGAAGGAACTACAGATAGTGCTTTGGAATGGTGCCCGGGCTGCCCCTGCAAGACTTTCACACTTGGGTGCCCCTCAGGCGCTGGTTTGGTAGTTGTAGCCCCTCAGGGTTGAGGCCACTCTGGGTCCGATTTGGTGGGCCGGGTCACTCTGGGTCCGATTTGGTGGGCCGGGTCACTCTGGGTCCGATTTGGTGGCCCGGGTCACTCTGGGTCCGATTTGGTGGCCCGGGTCACTCTGGGTCTGATTTGGTGGGCCGGGTCACTCTGGGTCCGATTTGGTGGCCCGGGTCACTCTGGGTCCGATTTGGTGGGCCGGGTCACTCTGGGTCCGATTTGGTGGGCCGGGTCACTCTGGGTCCGATTTGGTGGCCCGGGTCAGTCTGGGTCCGATTTGGTGGCCCGGGTCACTCTGGGTCCGATTTGGTGGGACGGGTCACTCTGGGTCCGATTTGGTGGCCCGGGTCACTCTGGGTCCGATTTGGTGGCCCGGGTCACTCTGGGTCCGATTTGGTGGGCCGGGTCACTCTGGGTCCGATTTGGTGGGCCGGATCACTCTGGGTCCGATTTGGTGGGCCGGGTCACTCTGGGTCCGATTTGGTGGGCCGGGTCACTCTGGGTCCGATTTGGTGGGCCGGGTCACTCTGGGTCCGATTTGGTGGGCCGGGTCACTCTGGGTCCGATTTGGTGGGCCGGGTCACTCTGGGTCCGATTTGGTGGGCCGGGTCACTCTGGGTCCGATTTGGTGGGCCGGGTCACTCTGGGTCCGATTTGGTGGGCCGGGTCACTCTGGGTCCGATTTGGTGGCCCGGGTCACTCTGGGTCCGATTTGGTGGCCCGGGTCACTCTGGGTCCGATTTGGTGGGCCGGGTCACTCTGGGTCCGATTTGGTGGGCCGGATCACTCTGGGTCCGATTTGGTGGGCCGGGTCACTCTGGGTCCGATTTGGTGGGCCGGGTCACTCTGGGTCCGATTTGGTGGGCCGGGTCACTCTGGGTCCGATTTGGTGGGCCGGGTCACTCTGGGTCCGATTTGGTGGCCCGGGTCACTCTGGGTCCGATTTGGTGGGCCGGGTCACTCTGGGTCCGATTTGGTGGGCCGGGTCACTCTGGGTCCGATTTGGTGGGCCGGGTCACTCTGGGTCCGATTTGGTGGGCCGGGTCACTCTGGGTCCGATTTGGTGGCCCGGGTCACTCTGGGTCCGATTTGGTGGCCCGGGTCACTCTGGGTCCGATTTGGTGGGCCGGGTCACTCTGGGTCCGATTTGGTGGGCCGGGTCACTCTGGGTCCGATTTGGTGTGCCGGGTCACTCTGGGTCCGATTTGGTGGGCCGGGTCACTCTGGGTCCGATTTGGTGGGCCGGGTCACTCTGGGTCCGATTTGGTGGGCCGGGTCACTCTGGGTCCGATTTGGTGGGCCGGGTCACTCTGGGTCCGATTTGGTGGGCCGGGTCACTCTGGGTCCGATTTGGTGGGCCGGGTCACTCTGGGTCCGATTTGGTGGGCCGGGTCACTCTGGGTCCGATTTGTGGGCCGGGTCACTCTGGGTGCGATTTGGTGGGCCGGGTCACTCTGGGTCCGATTTGGTGGCCCGGGTCACTCTGGGTCCGATTTGGTGGTCCGGGTCACTCTGGGTCCGATTTGGTGGCCCGGGTCACTCTGGGTCCGATTTGGTGGGCCGGGTCACTCTGGGTCCGATTTGGTGGGCCGGGTCACTCTGGGTCCGATTTGGTGGGCCGGGTCACTCTGGGTCCGATTTGGTGGGCCGGGTCACTCTGGGTCCGATTTGGTGGGCCGGGTCACTCTGGGTCCGATTTGGTGGGCCGGGTCACTCTGGGTCCGATTTGGCGGGCGGGGGCACTCTGGGTCCGATTTGGCGGGCGGGGGCACTCTGGGTCCGATTTGGCGGGCGGGGGCACTCTGGGTCCGATTTGGCGGGCGAGGGCATTCTGGGTCCGATTTGGCAAGCGGGGGCACTCTGGTCCGATTTGGTGGGCTGGGTCCGATTTGGTGAGCGGGGCAATAATGATAAGACTACAGATAGTGCTTTGTAATTGTGCTGTACTGTCACTTTAAGAGCTGATATTATCTGACAAAACTTGTGACATGGTGGGCTGATGTAGAGTTTATAGGCGTTGGCATAGTAACTGGGTCTCACTGCGCATATCAATGAGGTAATCAGCCAGGTGGCAGTTATTTTTAGAAATTGCCTCAGAAATCAGGCCCATTATAAACGTATTGGAAAATTTCCCTATTGAAATGCATTGAGACACTTTTTTTCAAACGCAAATTGCGCCAAAACTACAAATCCGATCGACACGAAAAATACTTAGCACACCTCTCAGGAACGCTGGCTTCGAAATGACACCTCACTGGAGTCTGTGAGTTTAGCGGTTCGGGCCGCATTACGTGCGGACTGAATAATAAGAAGAACTAGATGGGTATTTCCTGAAGGAACTACAGATAGTGCTTTGGAATGGTGCCCGGGCTGCCCCTGCAAGACTTTCACACTTGGGTGCCCCTCAGGTGCTGGTTTGGTAGTTGTAGCCCCTCAGGGTTGAGGCCACTCTGGGTCCGATTTGGTGGGCCGGGTCACTCTGGGTCCGATTTGGTGGGCCGGGTCACTCTGGGTCCGATTTGGTGGGCCGGGTCACTCTGGGTCCGATTTGGTGGCCCGGGTCACTCTGGGTCCGATTTGGTGGCCCGGGTCACTCTGGGTCCGATTTGGTGGCCCGGGTCACTCTGGGTCCGATTTGGTGGCCCGGGTCACTCTGGGTCCGATTTGGTGGCCCGGGTCACTCTGGGTCCGATTTGGTGGCCCGGGTCACTCTGGGTCCGATTTGGTGGGCCGGGTCACTCTGGGTCCGATTTGGTGGGCCGGGTCACTCTGGGTCCGATTTGATGGGCCGGGTCACTCTGGGTCCGATTTGGTGGCCCGGGTCACTCTGGGTCCGATTTGGTGGCCCGGGTCACTCTGGGTCCGATTTGGTGGCCCGGGTCACTCTGGGTCCGATTTGGTGGCCCGGGTCACTCTGGGTCCGATTTGGTGGCCCGGGTCACTCTGGGTCCGATTTGGTGGCCCGGGTCACTCTGGGTCCGATTTGGTGGCCCGGGTCACTCTGGGTCCGATTTGGTGGCCCGGGTCACTCTGGGTCCGATTTGGTGGCCCGGGTCACTCTGGGTCCGATTTGGTGGCCCGGGTCACTCTGGGTCCGATTTGGTGGCCCGGGTCACTCTGGGTCCGAGTTGGTGGCCCGGGTCACTCTGGGTCCGATTTGGCGGGCGGCGCCACTCTGGGTCCGATTTGGCGGGCGGCGCCACTCTGGGTCCGATTTGGCGGGCGGCGCCACTCTGGGTCCGATTTGGCGGGCGGCGCCACTCTGGGTCCGATTTGGCGGGCGGCGCCACTCTGGGTCCGATTTGGCGGGCGGCGCCACTCTGGGTCCGATTTGGCGGGCGGCGCCACTCGGGGTCCGATTTGGCGGGCGGCGCCACTCGGGGTCCGAATTGGTGAGCGGGGCAATAATTATAATATGACTACAGATAGTGCTTTGGAATTGTGCTGTGCTGTCACTTTAAGAGCTGATATTATCTTACAAAACTTGTGTGCTGGACTCATGTAGAGTTCATAGGCGTTGGCATAGTAACTGGGTCTGACTGCGCTGTATACTGCTCGGCTCTGCGCTGTATGCTGCGGGGCTCTGCGCTGTATACTGCGCGGCTCTGCGCTGTATACTGCGCGGCTCTGCGCTGTATGCTGCGGGGCTCTGCGCTGTATGCTGCGGGGCTCTGCGCTGTATGCTGCGGGGCTCTGCGCTGTATGCTGCGGGGCTCTGCGCTGTATGCTGCGGGGCTCTGCGCTGTATGCTGCGGGGCTCTGCGCTGTATGCTGCGGGGCTCTGCGCTGTATGCTGCGGGGCTCTGCGCTGTATGCTGCGGGGCTCTGCGCTGTATGCTGCGGGGCTCTGCGCTGTATGCTGCGGGGCTCTGCGCTGTATGCTGCGGGGCTCTGCGCTGTATGCTGCGGGGCTCTGCGCTGTATGCTGCGGGGCTCTGCGCTGTATGCTGCGGGGCTCCGCGCTGTAAGCTGCGCGGCTCCGCGCTGTATGCTGCGCGGCTCCGCGCTGTATGCTGCGGGGCTCTGCGCTGTATGCTGCGCGGCTCTGCGCTGTATGCTGCGGGGCTCTGCGCTGTATGCTGCGGGGCTCTGCGCTGTATACTGTAATAATAAGACTACAGATAGTGCTTTGAAATTGTGCTGTGCTGTCACTTTAAGAGCTGATATTATCTGACAAAACTGTGACCTGGTGGAGTTGGCAGGCGTTGGCATAGTAACTGTGTCTGACTGCGCATATCAATGAGCTAATCAGCCAGGTGGCATTTGGCAGTTAAGTTATTTTTAGAAATTGCCTCAGAAACCAGCCCATTTTAAACATATAGGAAAATTTCCCTATTGAAATGCATTGAAACAATGCTTTCCAATGAGGGGGAAACAATTTTCAAATGCAAATTGCACCAAAACTACAAATCCGATCGACATGAAAATAACTTAGCACACCTCTCGTGGACGCTGGCTTCGAAATGACACCTCACTGGAGTCTGTGCGTTCAGCGGTTCGGGCCGCATTAACTGCGAAAAAAAGCCTAATAATAATAATAAGAAGAAGTTTACCACGATGGAATAACAGTATAGTGCTTTGTTCCAAAGCACTATAATAATAAGAAGTTTACCACGGTGGAATAACAGTATAGTGCTTTGTTCCAAAGCACTATAATAATAAGAAGTTTACCACGGTGGAATAACAGTATAGTGCTTTGTTCCAAAGCACTATAATAAGAAGTTATCCACGTTCGGATTACAATATAGTGCTTTGTTCCAAAGCACTATAATAAGAAGAAGTTATCCACGGTGGAATAACAGTATAGTGCTTTGTTCCAAAGCACTATAATAATAATAAGAAGTTTACCACGGTGGAATAACAGTATAGTGCTTTGTTCCAAAGCACTATAATAAGAAGAAGTTATCCACGATGGAATAACAGTATAGTGGTATAGTGCTTTGTTCCAAAGCACTATAACTAGATGGGCATTTCCTGAAGGAAATACATGGTGCTTGAACAGCGCTGCCAGCTGCCAATGAACCTCAGGAGCAAGTCTGGCATGCAGGGCCCTGCCCCTGGGTATCCAATTTGGCCCCTTGGTAGCCACTTTGATGTGCGGGGCCCCTTGTTAGCAACTTTGGCCCCTTGGTAGCCATTTTGGCTACATCCTCTTATATACAAACATCACTCCTATATACAGACACCACTCCTATATACAGACATCCCTCTATATACAGACACCACTACCATATACAGAGATCCCTCTATATACAGATACCACTCCTATATACAGACATACCCCTATATACAGACATCACTACAATATACAGAAATCCCCCTATATACAGACACCACTTCTATATAAAGACATCCCTCTATATACAGACACCACTCCTATATACAGACACCACTCCTATATACAGACACCACTCCTATATGCAGGCACCTCTCCTATATACAGACATCCCTCTATATACAGACACCACTCCTATATACATACATCCCCCTATATACAGACACCACTCCTATATTCAGACATCCCCCTATATACAGACATCCCCTATATACAGACATCTCTACTATATACAGATATCCCCCAATATAGAGACACCACTCCTACATACAGACATCCCTCTATATACAGACATCTCTCCTATATACAGACATCCCACTATATACAGACACCACTCCTATATACAGACACCACTCCTATATGCAGGCACCTCTCCTATATACAGACATCCCTCTATATACAGACACCACTCCTATATACAGACATCCCCCTATATACAGACACCACTCCTATATACAGACATCCCCCTATATACAGACACCACTCCTATATACAGACATCCCCCTATATACAGACACCACTCCTATATGCAGACATCCCTCTATATACAGGCACCACTCCTATATACAGACATCCCTCTATATACAGACACCACTCTTATATACAGACATCCCTCTATATACAGACACCACTCCTATATACAGACATCCCTCTGTATACAGACACCACTCCTATATACAGACATCCCTCTATATACAGACACCACTCCTATATACAGACATCCCTCTATATACAGACACCACTCCTATATACAGACATCCCCCTATATACAGACACCACTCCTATATACAGACATCCCTCTATATACAGACATCTCTCCTATATACAGACATCCCTCTATATACAGACACCACTCCTATATACAGACATCCCTCTATATACAGACATCTCTCCTATATACAGACATCCCCTATATACAGACACCACTCCTATATACAGACACCACTCCTATATACAGACATCCCCCTATATACAGACACCTCTCCTATATACAGACATCCCCCTATATACAGACACCACTCCTATATACAGACATCCCTCTATATACAGACACCACTTCTATATACAGACATCCCTCTATATACACACATCTCTCCTATATACAGACATCTCTCCTATATACAGACATCCCCCTATATACAGACACCACTCCTATATACAGACATCCCTCTATATACAGACACCACTCCTATATACAGACATCCCTCTATATACAGACATCTCTCCTATATACAGACATCCCTCTATATACAGACACCACTCCTATATACAGACATCCCTCTATATACAGACACCACTCCTATATACAGACATCCCTCTATATACAGACACCACTCCTATATACAGACATCCCTCTATATACAGACACCACTCCTATATACAGACATCCCCCTATATACAGACACCACTCCTATATACAGACATCCCTCTATATACAGACATCCCTCTATATACAGACATCTCTCCTATATACAGACATCCCTCTATATACAGACACCACTCCTATATACAGACATCCCTCTATATACAGACATCTCTCCTATATACAGACATCCCCTATATACAGACACCACTCCTATATACAGACACCACTCCTATATACAGACATCCCTCTATATACAGACACCACTTCTATATACAGACATCCCTCTATATACAGACATCTCTCCTATATACAGACATCCCCCTATATACAGACACCACTCCTATATACAGACATCCCTCTATATACAGACACCACTCCTATATACAGACATCCCTCTATATACAGACATCTCTCCTATATACAGACATCCCTCTATATACAGACACCACTCCTATATACAGACATCCCTCTATATACAGACACCACTCCTATATACAGACATCCCTCTATATACAGACACCACTCCTATATACAGACATCCCTCTATATACAGACACCACTCCTATATACAGACATTCCCCTATATACAGACACCACTCCTATATACAGACATCCCTCTGTATACAGACACCACTCCTATATACAGACATCCCTCTATATACAGACACCACTCCTATATACAGACATCCCTCTATATACAGACACCACTCCTATATACAGACATCCTTCTATATACAGACATATCTTCTATGTTCAGACATCCCCCTATATAGAGACACCACTCCTATATACAGACATCCCTCTGTATACAGACACAACTCCTATATACAGACATCCCTCTATATACAGACACCACTCCTATATACAGACATCCCTCTATATACAGACACCACTCCTATATACAGACATCCCTCTATATACAGACATCTCTCCTATATACAGACATCCCTCTATATACAGACACCACTCCTATATACAGACATCCCTCTATATACAGACATCTCTCCTATATACAGACATCCCTCTATATACAGACATCTCTCCTATATACAGACATCCCTCTATATACAGACACCACTCCTATATACAGACATCCCTCTATATACAGACATCTCTCCTATATACAGATATCCCCCTATAAACAGACACCACTCCTATATACAGACATCCCCCTATATACAGACACCACTCCTATATACAGACATCCCTCTGTATACAGACACCACTCCTATATACAGACATCCCTCTATATACAGACACCAATCCTATATACAGACATCCCTCTATATACAGACACCACTCCTATATACAGACATCCCCCTATATACAGACACCACTCCTATATACAGAAATACCTCTGTATACAGACACCACTCCTATATACAGACATCCCTCTATATACAGACACCACTCCTATATACAGACATCTCTCCTATATAGAGACATCCCTCTATATACAGACACCACTCCTATATACAGACATCCCCCTATATACAGACACCACTCCTATATTCAGACATCCCCCTATATACAGACATCCCCCTATATACAGACACCACTCCTATATACAGACATCCCTCTGTATACAGACATCCCTCTATATACAGACACCACTCCTATATACAGACATCCCTCTATATACAGACACCACTCCTATATACAGACATCCCCCTGTATACAGACACCACTCCTATATACAGACATCCCTCTATATACAGACACCACTCCTATATATAGACATCCCTCTGTATAGAGATACCACTCCTATATACAGACATCCCTCTGTATACAGACACCACTCCTATATACAGACATCCCTATATATACAGACACCACTCCTATATACAGACACCACTCCTATATACAGACATCCCTCTGTATACAGACACCACTCCTATATACAGACATCCCTCTATATACAGACATCTCTCCTATATACAGACATCCCTCTATATACAGACACCACTCCTATATACAGACATCCCTCTATATACATACATCTCTCCTATATACAGATATCCCCCTATAAACAGACACCACTCCTATATAGACATCCCCCTATATACAGACACCACTCCTATATACAGACATCCCTCTGTATACAGACACCACTCCTATATACAGACATCCCTCTATATACAGACACCAATCCTATATACAGACATCCCCCTGTATACAGACACCACTCCTATATACAGACATCCCTCTATATACAGACACCACTCCTATATATAGACATCCCTCTGTATACAGATACCACTCCTATATACAGACATCCCTCTGTATACAGACACCACTCCTATATACAGACATCCCTTTATATACAGACACCACTCCTATATACAGACACCACTCCTATATACAGACACCACTCCTATATACAGACATCCCTCTGTATACAGACACCACTCCTATATACAGACATCCCTCTATATACAGACATCTCTCCTATATACAGACATCCCTCTATATACAGACACCACTCCTATATACAGACATCCCTCTATATACAGACATCTCTCCTATATACAGATATCCCCCTATAAACAGACACCACTCCTATATAGACATCCCCCTATATACAGACACCATTCCTATATACAGACATCCCTCTGTATACAGACACCACTCCTATATACAGACATCCCTCTATATACAGACACCAATCCTATATACAGACATCCCTCTATATACAGACACCACTCCTATATACAGACATCCCCCTATATACAGACACCACTCCTATATACAGACATACCTCTGTATACAGACACCACTCCTATATACAGACATCCCTCTATATACAGACACCACTCCTATATACAGACATCCCCCTATATACAGACACCACTCCTATATACAGACATACTTCTGTATACAGACACCACTCCTATATACAGACATCCCTCTATATACAGACACCACTCCTATATATAGACATCCCTCTGTATACAGATACCACTCCTATATACAGACATCCCTCTGTATACAGACACCACTCCTATATACAGACATCCCTTTATATACAGACACCACTCCTATATACAGACATCCCTCTGTATACAGACACCACTCCTATATACAGACATCCCTCTATATACAGACACCACTCCAATATACAGACATCCCTCTATATACAGACACCACTCCTATATACAGACTTCCCTCTATATACAGACACCACTCCTATATACAGACATCCCCCTATATACAGACACCTCTCCTATATACAGACATACCTCTGTATACAGACACCACTCCTATATACAGACATCCCTGTATATACAGACATCTCTCCTATATAGAGACATCCCTCTATATACAGACACCACTCCTATATACAGACATCCCTCTATATACAGACACCACTCCTATATACAGACATCCCCCTATATACAGACACCTCTCCTATATACAGACATACCTCTGTATACAGACACCACTCCTATATACAGACATCCCTCTATATACAGACACCACTCCTATATACAGACATCCCTCTATATACAGACACCACTCCTATATACAGACATCCCTCTATATACAGACACCACTCCTATATACAGACATCCCTGTATATACAGACATCTCTCCTATATAGACATCCCTCTATATACAGACACCACTCCTATATACAGACATCCCCCTATATACAGACACCACTCCTATATACAGACATGCCCCTATATACAGACATCCCCCTATATACAGACACCACTCCTATATACAGACATCCCTCTGTATACAGACATCCCTCTATATACAGACACCACTCCTATATACAGACATCCCTCTATATACAGACACCACTCCTATATACAGACATCCCCCTGTATACAGACACCACTCCTATATACAGACATCCCTCTATATACAGACACCACTCCTATATATAGACATCCCTCTGTATACAGATACCACTCCTATATACAGACATCCCTCTGTATACAGACACCACTCCAATATACAGACATCCCTTTATATACAGACACCACTCCTATATACAGACACCACTCCTATATACAGACATCCCTCTGTATACAGACACCACTCCTATATACAGACATCCCTCTATATACAGACATATCTCCTATATACAGACATCCCTCTATATACAGACACCACTCCTATATACAGACATCCCTCTATATACAGACATCTCTCCTATATACAGATATCCCCCTATAAACAGATACCACTCCTATATACAGACATCCCCCTATATACAGACACCACTCCTATATACAGACATCCCTCTGTATACAGACACCACTCCTATATACAGACATCCCTCTATATACAGACACCAATCCTATATACAGACATCCCTCTATATACAGACACCACTCCTATATACAGACACCACTCCTATATACAGACATCCCCCTATATACAGACACCACTCCTATATACAGACATACCTCTGTATACAGACACCACTCCTATATACAGACATCCCTTTATATACAGACACCACTCCTATATACAGACATCCCTCTATATACAGACACCACTCCTATATACAGACATCCCTCTATATACAGACACCACTCCTATATACAGACATCCCTGTATATACAGACATCTCTCCTATATAGAGACATCCCTCTATATACAGACACCACTCCTATATACAGACATCCCCCTATATACAGACACCATTCCTATATACAGACATCCCCCTATATACAGACATCCCCCTATATACAGACACCACTCCTATATACAGACATCCCTCTGTATACAGACATCCCTCTATATACAGACACCACTCCTATATACAGACATCCCTCTATATACAGACACCACTCCTATATACAGACATCCCCCTGTATACAGACACCACTCCTATATACAGACATCCCTCTATATACAGACACCACTCCTGTATATAGACATCCCTCTGTATACAGATACCACTCCTATATACAGACATCCCTCTGTATACAGACACCACTCCTATATACAGACATCCCTTTATATACAGACACCACTCCTATATACAGACACCACTCCTATATACAGACATCCCTCTGTATACAGACACCACTCCTATATACAGACATCCCTCTATATACAGACACCACTCCTATATACAGACATCCCTCTATATACAGACACCACTCCTATATACAGACATCCCTCTATATACAGACACCACTCCTATATACAGACATCCCTGTATATACAGACATCTCTCCTATATACAGACATCCCTCTATATACAGACACCACTCCTATATACAGACATCCCCCTATATACAGACACCACTCTTATATACAGACATCCCTCTATATACAGACACCACTCCTATATACAGACATCCCTCTGTATACAGACACCACTACTATATACAGACATCCCTCTATATACAGACACCACTCCTATATACAGACATCCCTCTATATACAGACACCACTCCTATATACAGACATCCCTCTATATACAGACATCTCTCCTATATACAGACATTCCTCTATATACAGACACCACTCCTATATACAGACATCCCTCTATATACAGACATCTCTCCTATATACAGACATCCCTCTATATACAGACATCTCTTCTATATACAGACATCCCTCTATATACAGACACCACTCCTATATACAGACATCCCTCTATATACAGACATCTCTCCTATATACAGATATCCCCCTATAAACAGACACCACTCCTATATACAGACATCCCCCTATATACAGACACCACTCCTATATAAAGACATCCCTCTGTATACAGACACCACTCCTATATAGACATCCCTCTATATACAGACACCAATCCTATATACAGACATCCCTCTATATACAGACACCACTCCTATATACAGACATCCCCCTATATACAGACACCACTCCTATATACAGACATACCTCTGTATACAGACACCACTCCTATATACAGACATCCCTCTATATACAGACACCACTCCTATATACAGACATCCCTCTATATACAGACACCACTCCTATATACAGACATCCCTCTATATACAGACACCACTCGTATATACAGACATCCCTGTATATACAGACATCTCTCCTATATAGAGACATCCCTCTATATACAGACACCACTCCTATATACAGACATCCCCCTATATACAGACATCCCCCTATATACAGACATCCCCCTATATACAGACATCCCCCTATATACAGACATCCCCCTATATACAGACACCACTCCTATATACAGACATCCCTCTATATACAGACACCACTCCTATATACAGACATCCCTCTATATACAGACACCACTCCTATATACAGACATCCCCCTGTATACAGACACCACTCCTATATACAGACATCCCTCTATATACAGACACCACTCCTATATATAGACATCCCTCTGTATACAGATACCACTCCTATATACAGACATCCCTCTGTATACAGACACCACTCCTATATACAGACATCCCTTTATATACAGACACCACTCCTATATACAGACATCCCTCTGTATACAGACACCACTCCTATATACAGACATCCCTCTATATACAGACACCACTCCTATATACAGACATCCCTCTATATACAGACACCACTCCTATATACAGACATCCCTCTATATACAGACACCACTCCTATATACAGACATCCCTGTATATACAGACATCTCTCCTATATACAGACATCCCTCTATATACAGACACCACTCCTATATACAGACATCCCCCTATATACAGACACCACTCTTATATACAGACATCCCTCTATATACAGACACCACTCCTATATACAGACATCCCTCTATATACAGACACCACTCCTATATACAGACATCCCTCTATGTACAGACACAACTCCTATATACAGACATCCCTCTATATACAGACATCTCTCCTATATACAGACATCCCTCTATATACAGACACCACTCCTATATACAGACATCCCTCTATATACAGACACCACTCCTATATACAGACATCCCTCTATATACAGACATCTCTCCTATATACAGACATCCCTCTATATACAGACACCTCTCCTATATACAGACATTCCTCTATATACAGACATCTCTCCTATATACAGATATCCCCCTATATACAGACACCACTCCTATATACAGACATCCCCCTATATACAGACACCACTCCTATATAAAGACATCCCTCTGTATACAGACACCACCCCTATATACAGACATCCCTCTATATACAGACACCACTCCTATATACAGACATCCCTCTATATACAGACACCACTCCTATATACAGACATCCCTCTATATACAGACACCACTCCTATATACAGACATCCCTGTATATACAGACATCTCTCCTATATAGAGACATCCCTCTATATACAGACACCACCCCTATATACAGACATCCCCCTATATACAGACACCACTCCTATATACAGACATCCCCCTATATACAGACATCCCCCTATATACAGACACCACTCATATATACATACATCCCTCTGTATACAGACACCACTCCTATATACAGACATCCCTCTATATACAGACACCACTCCTATATACAGACATCCCCATATATACAGACACCACTCCTATATACAGATATCCCCCTATTAACAGACACCACTCCTATATACAGACATCCCCCTATATACAGACACCACTCCTATATACAGACATCCCTCTGTATACAGACATCCCTCTATATACAGACACCAATCCTATATACAGACATCCCTCTATATACAGACACCACTCCTATATACAGACATCCCCCTATATACAGACACCACTCCTATATACAGACATACCTCTGTATACAGACACCACTCCTATATACAGACATCCCTCTATATACAGACACCACTCCTATATACAGACATCCCTCTATATACAGACATCCCTCTATATACAGACACCACTCCTATATACAGACATCCCTGTATATACAGACATCTCTCCTATATAGAGACATCCCTCTATATACAGACACCACTCCTATATACAGACATCGCCCTATATACAGACACCACTCCTATATACAGACATCCCCCTATATACAGACATCCCCCTATATACAGACACCACTCCTATATACAGACATCCCCCTATATACAGACATCCCCCTATATACAGACACCACTCCTATATACAGACATCCCCCTATATACAGACACCACTCCTATATACAGACATACCTCTGTATACAGACACCACTCCTATATACAGACATCCCTCTATATACAGACACCACTCCTATATACAGACATCCCTCTATATACAGACACCACTCCTATATACAGACATCCCTGTATATACAGACATCTCTCCTATATAGAGACATCCCTCTATATACAGACACCACTCCTATATACAGACATCCCCCTATATACAGACACCACTCCTATATACAGACATCCCCCTATATACAGACATCCCCCTATATACAGACACCACTCCTATATACAGACATCCCTCTGTATACAGACATCCCTCTATATACAGACACCACTCCTATATACAGACATCCCTCTATATACAGACACCACTCCTATATACAGACATCCCCCTGTATACAGACACCACTCCTATATACAGACATCCCTCTATATACAGACACCACTCCTATATATAGACATCCCTCTGTATACAGATACCACTCCTATATACAGACATCCCTCTGTATACAGACACCACTCCTATATACAGACATCCCTTTATATACAGACACCACTCCTATATACAGACATCCCTCTGTATACAGACACCACTCCTATATACAGACATCCCTCTATATACAGACACCACTCCTATATACAGACATCCCTCTATATACAGACACCACTCCTATATACAGACATCCCTCTATATACAGACACCACTCCTATATACAGACATCCCTGTATATACAGACATCTCTCCTATATACAGACATCCCTCTATATACAGACACCACTCCTATATACAGACATCCCTCTATATACAGACACCACTCCTATATACAGACATCCCTCTGTATACAGACACCACTACTATATACAGACATCCCTCTATATACAGACACCACTCCTATATACAGACATCCCTCTATGTACAGACACCACTCCTATATACAGACATCCCTCTATATACAGACATCTCTCCTATATACAGACATCCCTCTATATACAGACACCACTCCTATATACAGACATCCCTCTATATACAGACATATCTTCTATGTTCAGACATCCCCCTATATAGAGACACCACTCCTATATACAGACATCCCTCTGTATACAGACACAACTCCTATATACAGACATCCCTCTATATACAGACACCACTCCTATATACAGACATCCCTCTATATATAGACATCTCTCCTATATACAGACATCCCTCTATATACAGACACCTCTCCTATATACAGACATTCCTCTATATACAGACATCTCTCCTATATACAGATATCCCCCTATATACAGACACCACTCCTATATACAGACATCCCCCTATATACAGACACCACTCCTATATAAAGACATCCCTCTGTATACAGACACCACTCCTATATACAGACATCCCTCTATATACAGACACCACTCCTATATACAGACATCCCTCTATATACAGACACCACTCCTATATACAGACATCCCTCTATATACAGACACCACTCCTATATACAGACATCCCTGTATATACAGACATCTCTCCTATATAGAGACATCCCTCTATATACAGACACCACTCCTATATACAGACATCCCCCTATATACAGACACCACTCCTAGATACAGACATCCCCCTATATACAGACATCCCCCTATATACAGACACCACTCCTACATAGAGACATCCCTCTGTATACAGACACCACTCCTATATACAGACATCCCTCTATATACAGACACCACTCCTATATACAGACATCCCCATATATACAGACACCAATCCTATATACAGACATCCATCTATATACAGACACCACTCCTATATACAGACATCCCCCTATATACAGACACCACTCCTATATACAGACGTCCCTCTGTATACAGACACCACTCCTATATACAGACATCCCTCTATATACAGACACCACTCCTATATACAGACATCCCCCTATATACAGACACCACTCTTATATACAGACATCCCTTTATATACAGACACCACTCCTATATACAGACATCCCTCTGTATACAGACACCACTCCTATATACAGACATCCCTCTATGTACAGACACAACTCCTATATGCAGACATCCCTCTATATACAGACATCTCTCCTATATACAGACGTCCCTCTATATACAGACACCACTCCTATATACAGACATCCCTCTATATACAGACATCTCTCCTTTATACAGACATCCCTCTATATACAGACACCACTCCTATATACAGACATCCCTCTATGTACAGACACCACTCCTATATGCAGACATCCCTCTATATACAGACACCACTCCTATATACAGACATCCCCCTATATACAGACATCTCCCTATATACAGACACCACTCCTATATACAGACATCCCTCTGTATACAGACATCCCTCCTTTATACAGACATCCCTCTATATACAGACACCTCTCCTATATACAGACATCCCCCTATATACAGACACCACTCCTATATACAGACATCCAAGACATCCCTCTATATACAGACACCACTCCTATATACAGACATCCCTCTATATACAGACATCTCTCCTTAATACAGATATCCCTGTATATACAGACACCACTCCTATATAAAGACATCCCCCTATATACAGACACCACTCTTATATACAGACATCCCTCTATATACTGACACCACTCCTATATACAGACATCCCTCTATATACAGACACCACTCCTATATACAGACATCCCTCTATATACAGACACCACTCTTATATACAGACATCCCTCTATATACAGACACCACTCCTATATACAGACATCCCTCTATATACAGACACCACTCCTATATACAGACATCCCCCTATATACAGACACCACTCATATACAGACATCCCTCTGTATACAGACACCACTCCTATATACAGACATCCCTCTATATACAGACACCACTCCTATATACAGACATCCCTCTTTATACAGACACCACTCCTATATACAGACATCCCTCTATATACAGACACCACTGCTATATACAGACATCCCTGTATATACAGACATCTCTCCTATATAGAGACATCCCTCTATATACAGACACCACCCCTATATACAGACATCCCCCTATATACAGACACCACTCCTATATACAGACATCCCCCTATATACAGACATCCCCCTATATACAGACACCACTCCTATATACATACATCCCTCTGTATACAGACACCACTCCTATATACAGACATCCCTCTATATACAGACACCACTCCTATATACAGACATCCCCATATATACAGACACCACTCCTATATACAGATATCCCCCTATTAACAGACACCACTCCTATATACAGACATCCCCCTATATACAGACACCACTCCTATATAGACATCCCTCTGTATACAGACATCCCTCTATATACAGACACCAATCCTATATACAGACATCCCTCTATATACAGACACCACTCCTATATACAGACATCCCCCTATATACAGACACCACTCCTATATACAGACATACCTCTGTATACAGACACCACTCCTATATACAGACATCCCTCTATATACAGACACCACTCCTATATACAGACATCCCTCTATATACAGACATCCCTCTATATACAGACACCACTCCTATATACAGACATCCCTGTATATACAGACATCTCTCCTATAGACATCCCTCTATATACAGACACCACTCCTATATACAGACATCGCCCTATATACAGACACCACTCCTATATACAGACATCCCCCTATATACAGACATCCCCCTATATACAGACACCACTCCTATATACAGACATCCCCCTATATACAGACATCCCCCTATATACAGACACCACTCCTATATACAGACATCCCCCTATATACAGACACCACTCCTATATACAGACATACCTCTGTATACAGACACCACTCCTATATACAGACATCCCTCTATATACAGACACCACTCCTATATACAGACATCCCTCTATATACAGACACCACTCCTATATACAGACATCCCTGTATATACAGACATCTCTCCTATATAGAGACATCCCTCTATATACAGACACCACTCCTATATACAGACATCCCCCTATATACAGACACCACTCCTATATACAGACATCCCCCTATATACAGACATCTCCCTATATACAGACACCACTCCTATATACAGACATCCCTCTGTATACAGACATCCCTCTATATACAGACACCACTCCTATATACAGACATCCCTCTATATACAGACACCACTCCTATATACAGACATCCCCCTGTATACAGACACCACTCCTATATACAGACATCCCTCTATATACAGACACCACTCCTATATATAGACATCCCTCTGTATACAGATACCACTCCTATATACAGACATCCCTCTGTATACAGACACCACTCCTATATACAGACATCCCTTTATATACAGACACCACTCCTATATACAGACATCCCTCTGTATACAGACACCACTCCTATATACAGACATCCCTCTATATACAGACACCACTCCTATATACAGACATCCCTCTATATACAGACACCACTCCTATATACAGACATCCCTCTATATACAGACACCACTCCTATATACAGACATCCCTGTATATACAGACATCTCTCCTATATACAGACATCCCTCTATATACAGACACCACTCCTATATACAGACATCCCTCTATATACAGACACCACTCCTATATACAGACATCCCTCTGTATACAGACACCACTACTATATACAGACATCCCTCTATATACAGACACCACTCCTATATACAGACATCCCTCTATGTACAGACACCACTCCTATATACAGACATCCCTCTATATACAGACATCTCTCCTATATACAGACATCCCTCTATATACAGACACCACTCCTATATACAGACATCCCTCTATATACAGACATATCTTCTATGTTCAGACATCCCCCTATATAGAGACACCACTCCTATATACAGACATCCCTCTGTATACAGACACAACTCCTATATACAGACATCCCTCTATATACAGACACCACTCCTATATACAGACATCCCTCTATATATAGACATCTCTCCTATATACAGACATCCCTCTATATACAGACACCTCTCCTATATACAGACATTCCTCTATATACAGACATCTCTCCTATATACAGATATCCCCCTATATACAGACACCACTCCTATATACAGACATCCCCCTATATACAGACACCACTCCTATATAAAGACATCCCTCTGTATACAGACACCACTCCTATATACAGACATCCCTCTATATACAGACACCACTCCTATATACAGACATCCCTCTATATACAGACACCACTCCTATATACAGACATCCCTCTATATACAGACACCACTCCTATATACAGACATCCCTGTATATACAGACATCTCTCCTATATAGAGACATCCCTCTATATACAGACACCACTCCTATATACAGACATCCCCCTATATACAGACACCACTCCTAGATACAGACATCCCCCTATATACAGACATCCCCCTATATACAGACACCACTCCTACATAGAGACATCCCTCTGTATACAGACACCACTCCTATATACAGACATCCCTCTATATACAGACACCACTCCTATATACAGACATCCCCATATATACAGACACCAATCCTATATACAGACATCCATCTATATACAGACACCACTCCTATATACAGACATCCCCCTATATACAGACACCACTCCTATATACAGACGTCCCTCTGTATACAGACACCACTCCTATATACAGACATCCCTCTATATACAGACACCACTCCTATATACAGACATCCCCCTATATACAGACACCACTCTTATATACAGACATCCCTTTATATACAGACACCACTCCTATATACAGACATCCCTCTGTATACAGACACCACTCCTATATACAGACATCCCTCTATGTACAGACACAACTCCTATATGCAGACATCCCTCTATATACAGACATCTCTCCTATATACAGACGTCCCTCTATATACAGACACCACTCCTATATACAGACATCCCTCTATATACAGACATCTCTCCTTTATACAGACATCCCTCTATATACAGACACCACTCCTATATACAGACATCCCTCTATGTACAGACACCACTCCTATATGCAGACATCCCTCTATATACAGACACCACTCCTATATACAGACATCCCCCTATATACAGACATCTCCCTATATACAGACACCACTCCTATATACAGACATCCCTCTGTATACAGACATCCCTCCTTTATACAGACATCCCTCTATATACAGACACCTCTCCTATATACAGACATCCCCCTATATACAGACACCACTCCTATATACAGACATCCAAGACATCCCTCTATATACAGACACCACTCCTATATACAGACATCCCTCTATATACAGACATCTCTCCTTAATACAGATATCCCTGTATATACAGACACCACTCCTATATAAAGACATCCCCCTATATACAGACACCACTCTTATATACAGACATCCCTCTATATACTGACACCACTCCTATATACAGACATCCCTCTATATACAGACACCACTCCTATATACAGACATCCCTCTATATACAGACACCACTCTTATATACAGACATCCCTCTATATACAGACACCACTCCTATATACAGACATCCCTCTATATACAGACACCACTCCTATATACAGACATCCCCCTATATAGAGACACCACTCATATACAGACATCCCTCTGTATACAGACACCACTCCTATATACAGACATCCCTCTATATACAGACACCACTCCTATATACAGACATCCCTCTTTATACAGACACCACTCCTATATACAGACATCCCTCTGTATACAGACACCACTACTATATACAGACATCCCTCTATATACAGACACCACTCCTATATACAGATATCCCTCTATGTACAGACACCACTCCTATATGCAGACATCCCTCTATATACATACATCTCTCCTATATACAGACATCCCTCTATATACAGACACCACTCCTATATACAGACATCCCTCTATATACAGACATCTCTCCTTTATACAGACATCCCTCTATATACAGACACCACTCCTATATACAGACATCCCCCTATATACAGACACCACTCTTATATACAGACATCCCTCTATATACAGACACCACTCCTATATACAGACATCCCCCTATATACAGACACCACTCTTATATACAGACATCCCCCTATATACAGACACCACTCCTATATACAGACATCCCCCTATATACAGACACCTCTACTATATACAGACATCCCTCTATATACAGACACCACTCCTATATACAGACATCCCTCTATATACAGACACCACTCCTATATACAGACATCCCTCTATATACAGACACCACTCCTATATACAGACATCCCTCTGTATACAGACACCACACCTATATACAGACATCCCCCTATATACAGACATCACTCATATATACAGACATCCCTCTGTATACAGACACCACTCCTATATACAGACATCCCTCTATATACAGACACCACTCCTATATACCGATATCCCCTATATACAGACACCACTCCTATATACAGACATCCCTCTGTATACAGACACCACTCCTATATACAGACATCCCCCTATATACAGACACCACTCCTATATACAGACATCCCTCTATATACAGACACCACTCCTATATACAGACATCCCTCTATATACAGACACCACTCCTATATACAGACATCCCCCTATATACAGACACCACTCTTATATACAGACATCCCTCTATATACAGACACCACTCCTATATACAGACATCCCTCTGTATACAGACACCACTACTAAATACAGACATCCCTCTATATACAGACACCACTCCTATATACAGACATCCCTCTATGTACAGACACCACTCCTATATACAGACATCCCTCTATATACAGACATCTCTCCTATATACAGAAATCCCTCTATATACAGACACCACTCCTATATACAGACATCCCTCTATATACAGACATCTCTCCTTCATACAGATATCCCTCTATATACAGACACCACTCCTATATAAAGACATCCCCCTATATACAGACACCACTCTTATATACAGACATCCCTCTATATACAGACACCACTCTTATATACAGACATCCCTCTATATACAGACACCACTCCTATATACAGACATCCTCCTATATACAAACATCACTCCTATATACAGACATCCCCCTATATACAGACACCACTCCTATATACAGACATCCCTCTATATACAGACACCACTCCTATATACAGACAACCCTCTATATACAGACATCTCTCCTATATACAGACATCCCTCTATATACAGACACCACTCCTATATACAGACATCCCTCTATATACAGACACCACTCCTATATACAGACATCCCCCTATATACAGACACCACTCTTATATACAGACATCCCTCTATATACAGACACCACTCCTATATACAGACATCCCTCTGTATACAGACACCACTACTAAATACAGACATCCCTCTATATACAGACACCACTCCTATATACAGACATCCCTCTGTATACAGACACCACTCCTATATACAGACATCCCTCTATATACAGACATCTCTCCTATATACAGACATCCCTCTATATACAGACACCACTCCTATATACAGACATCCCTCTATATACAGACATCTCTCCTATATACAGACATCCCTCTATATACAGACACCACTCCTATATATAGACATCCCTCTATATACAGACACCTCTCCTATATACAGACATCCCCCTATATACAGACACCACTCCTATATACAGACATCCCTCTATATACAGACACCACTCCTATATACAGACATCCCTCTATATACAGACATCTCTCCTATATACAGACATCCCCCTATATACAGACACCACTCCTATATACAGACATCCCTCTATATACAGACACCACTCCTATATACAGACAACCCTCTATATACAGACATCTCTCCTATGTACAGACATCCCTCTATATACAGACACCACTCCTATATACAGACATCCCTCTATATACAGACATCCCTCTGTATACAGACACCACTCCTATATACAGACATCCCCCTATATGCAGACACCACTCCTATATACAGACATCCCTCTATATACAGACACCACTCCTATATACAGACATCCCTCTATATACAGACACCACTCCTATATAAAGACATCCCCCTATATACAGACACCACTCCTATATACAGACATCCCTCTATATACAGACACCACTCCTATATACAGACATCCCTCTGTATACAGACACCACTCCTATATACAGACATCCCTCTATATACAGACACCACTCCTATATACAGACATCCCCCTATATACAGACACCACTCCTATATACAGACATCCCTCTGTATACAGACACCACTCCTATATACAGACATCCCTCTATATACAGACATATCTTCTATATTCAGACATCCCCCTATATAGACACCACTCCTATATACAGACATCCCTCTGTATACAGACATCTCTCCTATATACAGACATCCCTCTATATACAGACACCACTCCTATATACAGACATCCCTCTATATACAGACATCTCTCCTATATACAGACATCCCTCTATATACAGACACCACTCCTAAATACAGACATCCTTCTATATACAGACACCACTCCTATATACAGACATCCCTCTATATACAGACACCTCTCCTATATACAGACATCCCCCTATATACAGACACCACTCCTATATACAGACATCCCTCTATATACAGACACCACTCCTATATACAGACATCCCTCTATATACAGACATCTCTCCTATATACAGACATCCCCCTATATACAGACACCACTCCTATATACAGACATCCCTCTATATACAGACACCACTCCTATACACAGACATCCCTCTATATACAGACACCACTCCTATATACAGACATCCCCCTATATACAGACACCACTCCTATATACAGACATCCCTCTATATACAGACACCATTCCTATATACAGACATCCCTCTGTATACAATCACCACTCCTATATACAGACATCCCTCTATATACAGACACCACTCCTATATACAGACATCCCCCTATATACAGACACCACTCCTATATACAGACATCCCTCTGTATACAGACACCACTCCTATATACAGACATCCCTCTATGTACAGACATATCTTCTATATTCAGACATCCCCCTATATAGAGACACCACTCCTATATACAGACATCCCTCTGTATACAGACACAACTCCTATATACAGACATCCCTCTATATACAGACACCACTCCTATATACAGACATCCCTCTATATACAGACATCTCTCCTATATACAGACATCCCTCTATATACAGACACCACTCCTATATACAGACATCCCTCTATATACAAACATCTCTCCTATATACAGACATCCCTCTATATACAGACACCACTCCTAAATACAGACATCCCCCTATATACAGACACCACTCCTATATACAGACATCCCTCTATATACAGACACCACTCCTATATACAGACATCCCTCTATATACAGACACCACTCCTATATACAGACATCCCTCTATATACAGACACCACTCCTATATACAGACATCCCTCTATATACAGACACCACTCCTATATACAGACATCCCTCTATATACAGACACCACTCCTATATACAGACATCCCTCTATATACAGACACCACTCCTATATACAGACATCCCTGTATATACAGACATCTCTCCTATATACAGACATCCCTCTATATACAGACACCACTCCTATATACAGACATCCCCCTAAATACAGACATCCCCCTATATACAGACATCCCTGTATATACAGACATCTCTCCTATTTACAGACATCCCTCTATATACAGACACCACTCCTATATACAGACATCCCTCTATATACAGACACCACTCCTATATACAGACATCCCTCTATATACAGACACCACTCCTATATACAGACATCCCTCTATATACAGACACCACTCCTATATACAGACATCCCTGTATATACAGACATCTCTCCTATTTACAGACATCCCTCTATATACAGACACCACTCCTATATACAGACATCCCCCTATATACAGACACCACTCCTATATACAGACATCCCCCTATATACAGACATCCCCCTATATACAGACACCACTCCTATATACAGACATCCCTCTGTATACAGACACCACTCCTATATACAGACATCCCTCTATATACAGACACCACTCCTATATACAGACATCCCTCTATATACAGACATCACTCCTATATACAGACATCTCCCCTATATACAGACACCACTCCTATATACAGACATCCCTCTGTATACAGACACCACTCCTATATACAGAGATCCCTCTATATACAGACACCACTCCTATATACAGACATCCCTCTATATACAGACACCACTCCTATATACAGACATCCCTCTATATACAGACACCACTCCTATATACAGACATCCCTGTATATACAGACATCTCTCCTATATACAGACACCACTCCTATATACAGACAGCCCCCTATATACAGACAACACTCCTATATACTGACATCCCCCTATATACAGACACCACTCCTATATACAGACATCCCCCTATATACAGACACCACTCCTATATACAGACATCCCTCTATATACAGACACCACTCCTATATACAGACATCCCTCTATATACAGACACCACTCCTATATACAGACACCACTCCTATATACAGACATCCCTCTATATACAGACATATCTTCTATATTCAGACATCCCCCTATATAGAGACACCACTCCTATATACAGACATCCATCTGTATACAGACACAACTCCTATATACAGACATCCCTCTATATACAGACACCACTCCTATATACAGACATACCTCTATATACAGACACCACTCCTATATACAGACATCCCTCTATATACAGACATCTCTCCTATATACAGACATCCCTCTATATACAGACACCACTCCTATATACAGACATCCCTCTGTATACAGACACCACTCCTATATACAGACATCCCTCTATATACAGACACCACTCCTATATACAGACATCCCTCTATATACAGACACCACTCCTATATACAGACATCCCCCTATATACAGACACCACTCTTATATACAGACATCCCTCTATATACAGACACCACTCCTATATACAGACATCCCTCTGTATACAGACACCACTACTATATACAGACATCCCTCTATATACAGACACCACTCCTATATACAGACATCCCTCTATGTACAGACACCACTCCTATATACAGACATCCCTCTATATACAGACATCTCTCCTATATACAGACATCCCTCTATATACAGACACCACTCCTATATACAGACATCTCTCCTTTAAACAGACACCACTCCTATATACAGACATCCCTCTGTATACAGACACCACTCCTATTTACAGACATCCCCCTATATACAGACACCACTCCTATATACAGACATCCCCCTATATACAGACACCACTCTTATATACAGACATCCCTCTATATACAGACACCACTCCTATATACAGACATCCCTCTGTATACAGACACCACTACTATATACAGACATCCCTCTATATACAGACACCACTCCTATATACAGACATCCCTCTATGTACAGACACCACTCCTATATACAGACATCCCTCTATATACAGACATCTCTCCTATATACAGACATCCCTCTATATACAGACACCACTCCTATATACAGACATCTCTCCTTTAAACAGACACCACTCCTATATACAGACATCCCTCTGTATACAGACACCACTCCTATTTACAGACATCCCCCTATATACAGACACCACTCCTATATACAGACATCCCTCTGTATACAGACACCACTCCTATATACAGACATCCCTCTATGTACAGACATATCTTCTATATTCAGACATCCCCCTATATAGAGACACCACTCCTATATACAGACATCCCTCTGTATACAGACACAACTCCTATATACAGACATCCCTCTATATACAGACACCACTCCTATATACAGACATCCCTCTATATACAGACATCTCTCCTATATACAGACATCCCTCTATATACAGACACCACTCCTATATACAGACATCCCTCTATATACAAACATCTCTCCTATATACAGACATCCCTCTATATACAGACACCACTCCTAAATACAGACATCCCCCTATATACAGACACCACTCCTATATACAGACATCCCTCTATATACAGACACCACTCCTATATACAGACATCCCTCTATATACAGACACCACTCCTATATACAGACATCCCTCTATATACAGACACCACTCCTATATACAGACATCCCTCTATATACAGACACCACTCCTATATACAGACATCCCTCTATATACAGACACCACTCCTATATACAGACATCCCTCTATATACAGACACCACTCCTATATACAGACATCCCTGTATATACAGACATCTCTCCTATATACAGACATCCCTCTATATACAGACACCACTCTTATATACAGACATCCCCCTATATACAGACACCACTCCTATATACAGACATCCCCCTATATACAGACATCCCCCTATATACAGACACCACTCCTATATACAGACATCCCTCTGTATACAGACACCACTCCTATATACAGACATCCCTCTATATACAGACACCACTCCTATATACAGACATCCCTCTATATACAGACATCACTCCTATATACAGACATCCCCCCTATATACAGACACCACTCCTATATACAGACATCCCTCTGTATACAGACACCACTCCTATATACAGAGATCCCTCTATATACAGACACCACTCCTATATACAGACATCCCTCTATATACAGACACCACTCCTATATACAGACATCCCTCTATATACAGACACCACTCCTATATACAGACATCCCTGTATATACAGACATCTCTCCTATATACAGACACCACTCCTATAAACAGACAGCCCCCTATATACAGACAACACTCCTATATACTGACATCCCCCTATATACAGACACCACTCCTATATACAGACATCCCCCTATATACAGACACCACTCCTATATACAGACATCCCTCTATATACAGACACCACTCCTATATACAGACATCCCTCTATATACAGACACCACTCCTATATACAGACATCCCTCTATATACAGACACCACTCCTATATACAGACATCCCTCTATATACAGACATATCTTCTATATTCAGACATCCCCCTATATAGAGACACCACTCCTATATACAGACATCCATCTGTATACAGACACAACTCCTATATACAGACATCCCTCTATATACAGACACCACTCCTATATACAGACATACCTCTATATACAGACACCACTCCTATATACAGACATCCCTCTATATACAGACATCCCTCTATATACAGACACCATTCCTATATACAGACATCCCTCTGTATACAATCACCACTCCTATATACAGACATCCCTCTATATACAGACACCACTCCTATATACAGACATCCCCCTATATACAGACACCACTCCTATATACAGACATCCCTCTGTATACAGACACCACTCCTATATACAGACATCCCTCTATGTACAGACATATCTTCTATATTCAGACATCCCCCTATATAGAGACACCACTCCTATATACAGACATCCCTCTGTATACAGACACAACTCCTATATACAGACATCCCTCTATATACAGACACCACTCCTATATACAGACATCCCTCTATATACAGACATCTCTCCTATATACAGACATCCCTCTATATACAGACACCACTTCTATATACAGACATCCCTCTATATACAAACATCTCTCCTATATACAGACATCCCTCTATATACAGACACCACTCCTAAATACAGACATCCCCCTATATACAGACACCACTCCTATATACAGACATCCCTCTATATACAGACACCACTCCTATATACAGACATCCCTCTATATACAGACACCACTCCTATATACAGACATCCCTCTATATACAGACACCACTCCTATATACAGACATCCCTCTATATACAGACACCACTCCTATATACAGACATCCCTCTATATACAGACACCACTCCTATATACAGACATCCCTTTATATACAGACATCTCTCCTATATACAGACATCCCTCTATATACAGACACCACTCCTATATACAGACACCACTCCTATATACAGACATCCCCCTATATACAGACACCACTCCTATATACAGACATCCCCCTATATACAGACATCCCCCTATATACAGACACCACTCCTATATACAGACATCCCTCTGTATACAGACACCACTCCTATATACAGACATCCCTCTATATACAGACACCACTCCTATATACAGACATCCCTCTATATACAGACATCACTCCTATATACAGACATCCCCCCTATATACAGACACCACTCCTATATACAGAGATCCCTCTATATACAGACACCACTCCTATATACAGACATCCCTCTATATACAGACACCACTCCTATATACAGACATCCCTCTATATACAGACACCACTCCTATATACAGACATCCCTGTATATACAGACATCTCTCCTATATACAGACACCACTCCTATATACAGACAGCCCCCTATATACAGACAACACTCCTATATACTGACATCCCCCTATATACAGACACCACTCCTATATACAGACATCCCCCTATATACAGACACCACTCCTATATACAGACATCCCTCTATATACAGACACCACTCCTATATACAGACATCCCTCTATATACAGACACCACTCCTATATACAGACACCACTCCTATATACAGACATCCCTCTATATACAGACATATCTTCTATATTCAGACATCCCCCTATATAGAGACACCACTCCTATATACAGACATCCATCTGTATACAGACACAACTCCTATATACAGACATCCCTCTATATACAGACACCACTCCTATATACAGACATACCTCTATATACAGACACCACTCCTATATACAGACATCCCTCTATATACAGACATCTCTCCTATATACAGACATCCCTCTATATACAGACACCACTCCTATATACAGACATCCCTCTGTATACAGACACCACTCCTATATACAGACATCCCTCTATATACAGACACCACTCCTATATACAGACATCCCTCTATATACAGACACCACTCCTATATACAGACATCCCCCTATATACAGACACCACTCTTATATACAGACATCCCTCTATATACAGACACCACTCCTATATACAGACATCCCTCTGTATACAGACACCACTACTATATACAGACATCCCTCTATATACAGACACCACTCCTATATACAGACATCCCTCTATGTACAGACACCACTCCTATATACAGACATCCCTCTATATACAGACATCTCTCCTATATACAGACATCCCTCTATATACAGACACCACTCCTATATACAGACATCTCTCCTTTAAACAGACACCACTCCTATATACAGACATCCCTCTGTATACAGACACCACTCCTATTTACAGACATCCCTCTATATACAGACACCACTCCTATATACAGACATCCCCCTATATACAGACACCACTCCTATATACAGACATCCCTCTATATACAGACACCACTCCTATATACAGACATCCCTCTATATACAGACACCACTCCTATATACAGACATCCCTCTATATACAGACACCACTCCTATATACAGACATCCCTCTGTATACAGACACCACTACTATATACAGACATCCCTCTATATACAGACACCACTCCTATATACAGACATCCCTCTATGTACAGACACCACTCCTATATGCAGACATCCCTCTATATACAGACATCTCTCCTATATACAGACATCCCTCTATATACAGACACCACTCCTATATACAGACATCTCTCCTTTAAACAGACACCACTCCTATATACAGACATCCCTCTGTATACAGACACCACTCCTATTTACAGACATCCCTCTATATACAGACACCACTCCTATATACAGACATCCCCCTATATACAGACACCACTCCTATATACAGACATCCCTCTATATACAGACACCACTCCTATATACAGACATCCCTCTATATACAGACACCACTCCTATATACAGACATCCCTCTATATACAGACACCACTCCTATATACAGACATCCATCTGTATACAGACACAACTCCTATATACAGACATCCCTCTATATACAGACACCACTCCTATATACAGACATACCTCTATATACAGACACCACTCCTATATACAGACATCCCTCTATATACAGACATCTCTCCTATATACAGACATCCCTCAATATACAGACACCACTCCTATATACAGACATCCCTCTATATACAGACATCTCTCCTACATACAGACATCCCTCTATATACAGACACCACTCCTAAATACAGACATCCCCCTATATACAGACACCACTCCTATATACAGACATCCCTCTATATACAGACACCACTCCTATATACAGACACCACTCCTATATACAGACATCCCTCTATATACAGACACCACTCCTATATACAGACATCACTCTATATACAGACACCACTCCTATATACAGACATCCCTCTATATACAGACACCACTCCTATATTCAGACATCCCCCTATATACAGACACCACTCCTATATACAGATATCCCTCTATATACAGACATCTCTCCTATATTCAGACATCCCCCTATATACAGACACCACTCCTATATACAGATATCCCTCTATATACAGACATCTCTCCTATATTCAGACATCCCCCTATATACAGACACCACTCCTATATACAAAAATCCCTCTATATACAGACACCACTCCTATATACAGACATCCCCCTATATACAGACACCACTCCTATATACAGACATCCCTCTATATACAGACATCTCTCCTATATTCAGACATCCCCCTATATAGAGACACCACTCCTATATACAGACATCCCTCTATATACAGACACCACTCCTATATACAGACATCCCTCTGTATACAGACACCACTACTATATACAGACATCCCTCTATATACAGACACCACTCCTATATACAGACATCCCTCTATGTACAGACACCACTCCTATATACAGACATCCCTCTATATACAGACATCTCTCCTATATACAGACATCCCTCTATATACAGACACCACTCCTATATACAGACATCTCTCCTTTAAACAGACACCACTCCTATATACAGACATCCCTCTGTATACAGACACCACTCCTATTTACAGACATCCCTCTATATACAGACACCACTCCTATATACAGACATCCCCCTATATACAGACACCACTCCTATATACAGACATCCCTCTATATACAGACACCACTCCTATATACAGACATCCCTCTATATACAGACACCACTCCTATATACAGACATCCCTCTATATACAGACACCACTCCTATATACAGACATCCCTCTGTATACAGACACCACTACTATATACAGACATCCCTCTATATACAGACACCACTCCTATATACAGACATCCCTCTATGTACAGACACCACTCCTATATGCAGACATCCCTCTATATACAGACATCTCTCCTATATACAGACATCCCTCTATATACAGACACCACTCCTATATACAGACATCTCTCCTTTAAACAGACACCACTCCTATATACAGACATCCCTCTGTATACAGACACCACTCCTATTTACAGACATCCCTCTATATACAGACACCACTCCTATATACAGACATCCCCCTATATACAGACACCACTCCTATATACAGACATCCCTCTATATACAGACACCACTCCTATATACAGACATCCCTCTATATACAGACACCACTCCTATATACAGACATCCCTCTATATACAGACACCACTCCTATATACAGACATCCATCTGTATACAGACACAACTCCTATATACAGACATCCCTCTATATACAGACACCACTCCTATATACAGACATACCTCTATATACAGACACCACTCCTATATACAGACATCCCTCTATATACAGACATCTCTCCTATATACAGACATCCCTCAATATACAGACACCACTCCTATATACAGACATCCCTCTATATACAGACATCTCTCCTACATACAGACATCCCTCTATATACAGACACCACTCCTAAATACAGACATCCCCCTATATACAGACACCACTCCTATATACAGACATCCCTCTATATACAGACACCACTCCTATATACAGACACCACTCCTATATACAGACATCCCTCTATATACAGACACCACTCCTATATACAGACATCACTCTATATACAGACACCACTCCTATATACAGACATCCCTCTATATACAGACACCACTCCTATATTCAGACATCCCTTTATATACAGACACCACTCCTATATACAGATATCCCTCTATATACAGACATCTCTTCTATATTCAGACATCCCCCTATATACAGACACCACTCCTATATACAGATATCCCTCTATATACAGACATCTCTCCTATATTCAGACATCCCCCTATATACAGACACCACTCCTATATACAAAAATCCCTCTATATACAGACACCACTCCTATATACAGACATCCCCCTATATACAGACACCACTCCTATATACAGACATCCCTCTATATACAGACATCTCTCCTATATTCAGACATCCCCCTATATAGAGACACCACTCCTATATACAGACATCCCCCTATATACAGACACCACTCCTATATACAGACATCCCCCTATATACAGACATCACTCCTATGTACAGACATCCCTCTATATATAGACACCACTCCTATATACAGACATCCCTCTATATACAGACACCACTCCTATATACAGACATCCCTCTAAATACAGACACCACTCCTATATACAGGTCAGTGTTGTGGGTCACTTACTTTTCACACACGGGGCCGGGGGGCACTTACTTTTCACACACGGGGCCGGGGGGCACTTACTTTTCACACACGGGGCCTGAGGGCACTTACTTTTCACACACGGGGCCGGGAGGCACTTACTTTTCACACACGGGGCCGGGGGGCACTTACTTTTCACACACGGGGCCGGGGGGCACTTACTTTTCACACACGGGGCTGGGGGGCACTTACTTTTCACACACGGGGCCGGGGGGGAACTTAATTTTCACACACGGGGCCGGGGGCACTTACTTTTCACACACGGGGCCGGGGGGCACTTACTTTTCACACACGGGACCAGGGGGCACTTACTTTTCACACATGGGGCCGGGGGGCACTTACTTTTCACACACGGGCCAGGGGCGCACTTACTTTTGCACACGGGGGCGCACTTACTTTTGCACACGGGACCGGGGCGCACTTACTTTTGCACACAGGGCCGGGGGCGCACTTACTTTTGCACACGGGGCCGGGGACGCATTTACTTTTGCACACGGGGCCGGGGGCGCACTTACTTTTGCACACGGGGCCGGGGGCGCACTTACTTTTGCACACGGGGCCGGGGGCGCACTTACTTTTGCACACGGGGTCGGGGGCGCACTTACTTTTGCACACGGGGCCGGGGGCGCACTTACTTTTGCACACGGGGCCGGGGGCGCACTTACTTTTGCACACGGGGTCGGGGGCGCACTTACTTTTGCACACGGGGCCGGGGGCGCACTTACTTTGGCACACGGGGTCGGGGGCGCACTTACTTTTGCACACGGGGTCGGGGGCGCACTTACTTTTGCACACGGGGCCGGGGGCGCACTTACTTTTGCACACGGGACCGGGGGCGCACTTACTTTTGCACACGGGGCCGGGGGCGCACTTACTTTTGCACACGGGGCCGGGGGGCACTTACTTTTCACACACGGGACCAGGGGGCACTTACTTTTCACACACGGGGCCGGGGGGCACTTACTTTTCACACACGGGCCAGGGGCGCACTTACTTTTGCACACGGGGGCGCACTTACTTTTGCACACGGGACCGGGGTGCACTTACTTTTGCACACAGGGCCGGGGGCGCACTTACTTTTGCACACGGGGCCGGGGACGCATTTACTTTTGCACACGGGGCCGGGGGCGCACTTACTTTTGCACACGGGGCCGGGGGCGCACTTACTTTTGCACACGGGGCCGGGGGCGCACTTACTTTTGCACACGGGGTCGGGGGCGCACTTACTTTTGCACACGGGGCCGGGGGCGCACTTACTTTTGCACACGGGGCCGGGGGCGCACTTACTTTTGCACACGGGGTCGGGGGCGCACTTACTTTTGCACACGGGGCCGGGGGCGCACTTACTTTGGCACACGGGGTCAGGGGCGCACTTACTTTTGCACACGGGGTCGGGGGCGCACTTACTTTTGCACACGGGGCCGGGGGCGCACTTACTTTTGCACACGGGACCGGGGGCGCACTTACTTTTGCACACGGGGCCGGGGGCGCACTTACTTTTGCACACGGGGCCGGGGGCGCACTTACTTTTGCACACGGGACGAGAGGGTGTCATAGTCACTTTATTCTGATGTTTGACTTTGATAAAAGATCATGTCCTAAAATGGACACCGTACATTTGCATAGCTGCCATCTTTGGAAGGTCAAGTTGGGGGTAATGGAAAGTTCGCCATTATTTCCTATGGGAAATTTTTGTTTTTTAAATGCGATTTAAATAAAATCTACATATCGGATCGACTATAAAAGTTATAGCACACCTGTCCCCACCGAGACCTTCGAAACGCCGCCTGAACGGGGTCTCTGCGCCGAGCGGTTCGGGCCGCATTAATTGCGGAAAACGCGGAGAAGAATAATAATAAGAAGAAAATATAAGAAATCGGATTACAATATGTTGCTTGAACCTAGGAGGTTCAAGCACCATAATAATAATAAAATATAAGAAATCGGATTACAATATGTTGCATGAACCTAGGAGGGTTCAAGCACCATAATAACTAGATGGGTATTTCCTGAAGGAACTACAGATAGTGCTTTGGAATGGTGCCCGGGCTGCCCCTGCAAGACTTTCACACTTGGGTGCCCCTCAGACGCTGGTTTGGTAGTTGTAGCCCCTCAGGGTTGAGGATTTGGTGGGCGGGGCCACTCTGGGTCCAATTTGGTGGGTGGAGCCACTCTGGGTCCGATTTGGTGGGCCGGGTCACTGGGTCCGATTTGGTGGGCCGGGTCACTGGGTCCGATTTGGTGGGCCGGGTCACTCTGGGTCCGATTTGGTGGGCGGGGCCACTCTGGGTCCGATTTGGTGGGCGGGGCCACTCTGGGTCCGATTTGGTGGGCGGGGCCACTCTGGGTCCGATTTGGTGGGCCGGGCCACTCTGGGTCCGATTTGGTGGGCCGGGCCACTCTGGGTCCGATTTGGTGGGCCGGGCCACTCTGGGTCCGATTTGGTGGGCCGGGTCACTCTGGGTCCGATTTGGTGGGCCGGGTCACTCTGGGTCCGATTTGGTGGGCCGGGTCACTCTGGGTCCGATTTGGTGGCCCGGGTCACTCTGGGTCCGATTTGGTGGCCCGGGTCACTCTGGGTCCGATTTGGTGGCCCGGGTCACTCTGGGTCCAATTTGGTGGCCCGGGTCACTCTGGGTCCGGTTTGGTGGCCCGGGTCACTCTGGGTCCGATTTGGTGGCCCGGGTCACTCTGGGTCCGATTTGGTGGCCCGGGTCACTCTGGGTCCGATTTGGTGGCCCGGGTCACTCTGGGTCCGATTTGGTGGCCCGGGTCACTCTGGGTCCGATTTGGTGGCCCGGGTCACTCTGGGTCCGATTTGGTGGGCGGGGTCACTCTGGGTCCTATTTGGTGGGCGGAGCCACTCTGGGTCCGATTTGGTGGGCGTGGTCACTCTGGGTCCGATTTGGTGGGCGGAGCCACTCTAGGTCTGATTTGGTGGGCGGGGCACCTCAGGGTCCGATTTGGTGGGCGTTGTCACTCGGGGTCCGAATTGGTGAGCGGGGCAATAATTATCAGAAAAAAACAAGCCGCACAGCCTTCAATAAGAGAGCCTCTACTTATCGTGGTATATATCTATGGAAAGTCTGAGCAGTAAACTGGAGGTGCTAGCGTGGAAACAAAGTCTATTGCAGAAAAATAGCAGTGAGGAACAGACGCCACAGCACTCACCAGGCTTGCAGTTCAAGTCTTCTTTATTAAATGACACAAATGGACATCTTCACGGCACGGGAGGTGAGACAAGAGTGCAGACGCCTAACAGATGAAAACGACGACGGCCGTTTCGCGCTGGGGGAAAGCGCTTCTACGGGCCGTCGTCGTTTTCATCTGTTAGGCGTCTGCACTCTTGTCTCACCTCCCGTGCCGTGAAGATGTCCATTTGTGTCATTTAATAAAGAAGACTTGAACTGCAAGCCTGGTGAGTGCTGTGGCGTCTGTTCCTCACTGCTATTTTTTTGGGGCAATAATTATAATATGACTACAGATAGTGCTTTGGAATTGTGCTGTGCTTTCACTTTGAGAGCTGATATTATCTGACAAAACTTGTGTGCTGGGCTCATGTAGAGTTCGTAGGCGTTGGCATAGTAACTGGGTCTGACTGCGCTGTATACTGCGCGGCTCTGCGCTGTATACTGCGGGGCTCTGCGCGGTATACTGCGGGGCTCTGCGCGGTATACTGCGGGGCTCTGCGCTGTATACTGCGCGGCTCTGCGCTGTATACTGCGGGGCTCTGCGCTGTATACTGCGCGGCTCTGCGCTGTATACTGCGTGGCTCTGCGCTGTATACTGCGCGGCTCTGCGCTGTATACTGCGCGGCTCTGCGCTGTATACTGCGCGGCTCTGCGCTGTATACTGCGCGGCTCTGCGCTGTATACTGCGGGGCTCTGCGCTGTATACTGCGCGGCTCTGTGCTGTATACTGCGCGGCTCTGCGCTGCATACTGCGCGGCTCTGCGCTGCATACTGCATGGCTCTGCGCTGTATACTGCACGGCTCTGCGCTGTATACTGCGCGGCTCTGCGCTGTATACTGCGGGGCTCTGCGCTGTATACTGCGGGGCTCTGCGCTGTATGCTGCATGGCTCCGCGCTATATAATGCGCGGCTCTACGCTATATACTGCGTGGCTCTGCGCTGTATACTGCAGGGCTCTGCGCTGTATACTGCAGGGCTCTTCGCTGCATACTGCGCGGCTCTGCGCTGTATACTCCGTGGCTGTGCAATATACTACGTGGACATACATATTCTAGAATGCCCGATGCGTTAGAATCGGGCCACCATCTAGTAATAATAATAATAATAAGACTACAGATAGTGCTTTGGAATTGTGCTGTACTGTCACTTTAAGAGCTGATATTATCTGACAAAACGTTTGTGCTGGTGGGCTTATCTACAGTTCATAGGCGTTGGCATAGTAACTGTGTCTGACTGCGCATATCAATGAGCTAATCAGCCAGGTGCCAGGTGGCAGTTATTTTTAGAAATTGCCTCAGAATTTAGCCCCATTATAAACGTATGGGGAAATTTCCCTATTGAAATGCATTGAGACACTTTTTTCAAATGCAAGTTGCGCCAAAACTACAAATCCGATCGACACGAAAAATACTTAGCACACCTCTTGGGGACGCTGGCTTCGAAATGACACCTCACTGGAGTCTGTGAGTGAAGCGGTTCGGGCCGCATTACGTGCGGACTGAATAATAAGAAGTTATCTACGATGGAATAACAGTATAGTGCTTTGTTCCAAAGCACTATAATAATAACTAGATGGGTTTTTCCTGAAGGAACTACAGATAGTGCTTTGGAATGGTGCCCGGGCTGCCCCTGCAAGACTTTCACACTTGAGTGCCCCTCAGGCGCTGGTTTGGTAGTTGTAGCCCCTAAAGGGGTGAGGCCACTCTGGGTCCGATTTGGTGGGCGGGGTCACTGTGGGACCAATTTGGCGGGCGGGGTCACTCTGGGACCGATTTGGCGGGCGGCGCCACTCTGGGTCCGATTTGGCGGGCGGCGCCACTCTGGGTCCGATTTGGCGGGCGGCGCCACTCTGGGTCCGATTTGGCGGGCGGCACCACTCTGGGTCCGATTTGGCGGGCGGCGCCACTCTGGGTCCGATTTGGCGGGCGGCGCCACTCTGGGTCCGATTTGGCGGGCGGCGCCACTCTGGGTCCGATTTGGAGTGCGGCGCCACTCTGGGTCCGATTTGGAGTGCGGCGCCACTCTGGGTCCGATTTGGCACGCGGCGCCACTCTGGGTCCGATTTGGCGGGCGGCGCCACTCTGGGTCCGATTTGGCACGCGGCGCCACTCTGGGTCCGATTTGGCGGGCGGCGCCACTCTGGGTCCGATTTGGCGGGCAGCGCCACTCTGGGTCCGATTCGGCGGGCGGCGCCACTCTGGATCCGATTCGGCGGGCGGCGCCACTCTGGGTCCGATTCGGCGGGCGGCGCCACTCTGGGTCCGATTCGGCGGGCGGCGCCACTCTGGGTCCGATTCGGCGGGCGGCCCCACTCTGGGTCCGATTCGGCGGGCGGCGCCACTCTGGGTCCGATTCGGCGGGCGGCGCCACTCTGGGTCCGATTTGGCGTGCGGAGTCACTCTGCGTCCGATTTGGTGGGCTGCGCACCTCGGGATCCGATTTTGTGGGCGGGTCACTTTAAGAGTTGATATTATCTGGCAAAACTGTGTCTTGGTAGAGTTCGTAGGCGTTGGTATAGTAACTGTGTCTGACTGCGCATATCAATGAGCTAATCAGCCAGGTGGCAGTTATTTTTAGAAATTGCCTCAGAAATCAGGCCCATTATAAACGTATGGGAAAATTTCCCTATTGAAATGCATTGAAACACTTTTTTCAAACGCAAATTGCGCCGAAACTACAAATCCGATGGACACGAAAAATACTTAGCACACCTCTTGGGGACGCTGGCTTCGAAATGACACCTCACTGGAGTCTGTGAGTGAAGCGGTTCGGGCCGCATTACGTGCGGACTGAATAATAATAAGAAGAAGTTAACCACTTTCGGATTAAAATATAGTGCTTTGTTCTAAAGCACTATAATAAGAAGAACTAGATGGGTATTTCCTAAAGGAACTACAGATAGTGCTTTGGAATGGTGCTTGGGCTGCCCCGGCAAGACTTTCACACTTGGGTGCCCCTCAGATGCTGGATTGGTAGTTGTAGCCCCTCAGGGTTGAGGATTTGGTGGGCGGGGCCACTCTGGGTCTGATTTGGTGGGTGGAGCCACTCTAGGTCCGATTTGGTGGGCCGGGCAACTCTGGGTCCGATTTGGTGGCCCGGGTCACTCTGGGTCCGATTTTGTGGCCCGGGTCACTCTGGGTCCGATTTGATGGCCCGGGTCACTCTGGGTCCGATTTGGTGGCCCGGGTCACTCTGCGTCCGATTTGGTGGCCCGGGTCACTTTGGGTCCGATTTGGTGGGCCGGGTCACTCTGGGTCCGATTTGGTGGGCCGGGTCACTCTGGGTCTGATTTGGTGGCCCGGGTCACTCTGGGTCCGATTTGGTGGCCCGGGTCACTCTGGGACCTATTTGGTGGGCGGGGTCACTCTGGGACCTATTTGGTGGGCGGGGTCACTCTGGGTCCGATTTAGTGGGCGGAGCCACTCTGGGTCTGATTTGGTGGGCGGGGCACCTCAGGGTCCGATTTGGTGGGCGGGGTCACTCTGGGTCCGATTTGGTGGGCGGAGCCACTCAGGGTCCGATTTGGTGGGCGGGGCACCTCAGGGTCCGATTTGGTGGGCGGGGTCACTCGGGGTCCGAATTGGTGAGCGGGGCAATAATTATAATATGACTACAGACAGTGCTTTGGAATTGTGCTGTGCTATCACTTTAAGAGCTGATATTATCTGACAAAACTTGTGTGCTGGGCTCATGTAGAGTTCATAGGCGTTGGCATAGTAACTGGGTCTGACTGCGCTGTATACTGCGCGGCTCTGCGCTGTATACTGCGCGGCTCTGCGCTGTATACTGCGCGGCTCTGCGCTGTATACTGCGCGGCTCTGCGCTGTATACTGCGGGGCTCTGCGCTGTATACTGCGGGGCTCTGCGCTGTATGCTGCGCAGCTCCGGGTCCGATTTGGTGGGCGGGTCACTTTAAGAGCTGATATTATCTGGCAAAACTGTCTTGGTGGTGTCATTTAGAGTTCGTAGGTGTTGGCATAGTAACTTGGTCTGAGCTAATCAGCCAGATGGCAGTTGGCAGTTATTTTTAGAAATTGCCTCAGAAATCAGGCCCATTATAAATGTATGGGAAAATTTACCTATTGAAATGCATTGAGTAATGAGGGGAAAAAAATTTTCAAACGCCAATTGCGCCAAAACTACAAATCCGATCGACACGAAAAATACTTAGCACACCTCTTGGGGACGCTGGCTTCGCAATGACAACTCACTGGAGTCTGTGAGTGAAGCGGTTCGGGCCGCATTACGTGCGGACTGAATAATAATAATAAGAAGAATAAGAACTAGATGGGTATTTCCTGAAGGAACTACAGATAGTGCTTTGGAATGGTGCCCGGGCTGCCCCTGCAAGACTTTCACACTTGGGTGCCCCTCAGGCGCTGGTTTGGTAGTTGTAGCCCCTCAGGGTTGAGGCCACTCTGGGTCTGATTTGGCGGGCGGCGCCACTCCGGGTCCGATTTGGCGGGCGGCGCCACTCCGGGTCCGATTTGGCGGGCGGCGCCACTCCGGGTCCGATTTGGCGGGCGGCGCCACTCCGGGTCCGATTTGGCGGGCGGCGCCACTCCGGGTCCGATTTGGCGGGCGGCGCCACTCCGGGTCCGATTTGGTGGCCCGGGTCACTCTGGGTCCGATTTGGTGGCCCGAGTCACTCTGGGTCCGATTTGGTGGCCCGGGTCACTCTGGGTCCGATTTGGTGGCCCGGGTCACTCTGGGTCCGATTTGGTGGCCCCGGGTCACTCTGGGTCCGATTTGGTGGCCCGGGTCACTCTGGGTCCGATTTGGTGGCCCGGGTCACTCTGGGTCCGATTTGGTGGGCCGGGTCACTCTGGGTCCGATTTGGTGGGCCGGGTCACTCTGGGTCCGATTTGGTGGCCCGGGTCACTGGGTCCGAGTTGGTGGCCCGGGTCACTCTGGGTCCGATTTGGCGGGCGGCACCAGTCCGGGTCCAATTTGGAGGGCAGCGCCACTCTGGGTCCGATTTGGCGGGCGGCGCCACTCTGGGTCCGATTTGGCGGGCGGCACCACTCTGGGTCCGATTTGGCGGGCGGCGCCACTCTGGGTCCGATTTGGCGGGCGGCGCCACTCTGGGTCCGATTTGGCGGGCGGCGCCACTCTGGGTCCGATTTGGCGGGCGGCGCCACACTGGGTCCGATTTGGCGGGCGGCGCCACACTGGGTCCGATTTGGCGGGTGGCGCCACTCTGGGTCCGATTTGGCGGGCGGCGCCACTCCGGGTCTGATTTGGCGGGCGGCGCCACTCCGGGTCCGATTTGGCGGGCTGCACCAGTCCGGGTCCGATTTGGCGGGCGGCGCCACTCTGGGTCCGATTTGGTGAGCGGGGCAATAATTATAATAAGACTACAGATAGTGCTTTGAAATTGTGCTGTGCTATCACTTTAAGAGCTGATATCTGGCAAAACTGTGCTGGTCATGTACAGTTCGCAGGCGTTGGCATAGTAACTGGGCCTGACTGCACATATCAATGAGCTAATCAGCCAGGTGGCAGGTACATTTCAAATTGCCTCAGAAACCCGGCCATTATAACCTATGGGAAAATTTCCCTATTGAAATGCATTACAATGAGGGGAAAAAACATTTTCAAACGCAAATTGCGCCAAAACTACAAATCCGATCGACACGAAAAATACTTAGCACACCTCTTGGGGACGCTGGCTTCGAAATGACACCTCACTGGAGTCTGTGAGTGAAGCGGTTCGGGCCGCATTACGTGCGGACAGAATAATAAGAAGAAGAACTAGATGGGTATTTCCTGAAGGAACTACAGATAGTGCTTTGGAATGGTGCCCGGGCTGCCCCTGCAAGACTTTCACACTTGGGTGCCCCTCAGGCGCTGTTTTGGTGGTTGTAGCCACTCTGGGTCCGATTTGGCGGGCGGCGCCACTCTGGGTCCGATTTGGCGGGCGGCGCCACTTTGGGTCCGATTTGGCGGGCGGCGCCACTCCGGGTCCGATTTGGCGGGCGGCGCCACTCCGGGTCCGATTTGGCAGGCGGCGCCACTCCTGGCCCGATTTGGCGGGCGGCGCCACTCCGGGTCCGATTTGGCGGGCGGCGCCACACCGGGTCCGATTTGGCGGGCGGCGCCACTCTGGGTCCGATTTGGCGGGCGGCGCCACTCTGGGTCCGATTTGGCGGGCGCCGCCACTCTGGGTCCGATTTGGCGGGCGCCGCCACTCTGGGTCCGATTTGGCGGGCGCCGCCCGCCAAATCGGACCCAGAGTGGCGGCGCCCGCCAAATCGGACCCAGAGTGACCCGGGCCGCCAAATCGGACCCAGAGTGGTGCCGCCCGCCAAATCGGACCCAGAGTGGCGCCGCCCGCCAAATCGGACCCAGAGTGGCGCTGCCCGCCAAATCGGACCCAGAGTGGCGCCGCCCGCCAAATCGGACCCAGCGGGGCAATAATGATAAGACTACAGATAGTGCTTTGTAATTGTGCTGTACTGTCACTTTAAGAGCTGATATTATCTGACAAAACTTGTGACCTGGTGGGCTGGTAGAGTTTATAGGCGTTGGCATAGTAACTGGGTCTCACTACTGCGCATATCAATGAGGTAATCAGCCAGGTGGCAGTTATTTTTAGAAATTGCCTCAGAAATCAGGCCCATTATAAACGTATTGGAAAATTTCCCTATTGAAATGCATTGAGACACTTTTTTCAAACGCAAATTGCGCCAAAACTACAAATCCGATCGACACGAAAAATACTTAGCACACCTCTCAGGAACGCTGGCTTCGAAATGACACCTCACTGGAGTCTGTGAGTTTAGCGGTTCGGGCCGCATTACGTGCGGACTGAATAATAATAATAAGAACTAGATGGGTATTTCCTGAAGGAACTACAGATAGTGCTTTGGAATGGTGCCCGGGCTGCCCCTGCAAGACTTTCACACTTGGTTGCCCCTCAGGCGCTGGTTTGCTAGTTGTAGCCCCTCAGGGTTGAGGCCACTCTGGGTCCGATTTGGTGGGCCGGGTCACTCTGGGTCCGATTTGGTGGGCCCGGGTCACTCTGGGTCCGATTTGGTGGGCCGGGTCACTCTGGGTCCCATTTGGTGGGCCAGGTCACTCTGGGTCCCATTTGGTGGGCCGGGTCACTCTGGGACCCATTTGGTGGGCCGGGTCACTCTGGGTCCCATTTGGTGGCCCCGGTCACTCTGGGTCCCATTTGGTGGCCCCGGTCACTCTGGGTCCGATTTGGTGGCCCGGGTCACTCTGGGCCCGATTTGGTGGCCCGGGTCACTCTGGGCCCGATTTGGTCAACCCGGGTCACTCTGGGCCCGATTTGGTGGCCCGGGTCACTCTGGGCCCGATTTGGTGGCCCGGGTCACTCTGGGGCCGATTTGGGCGGCCCGGGTCACTCTGGGTCCGATTCGGTGGCCCGGGTCACTCTGGGTCCGATTTGGTGGCCCGGGTCACTCTGGGTCCGATTTGGTGGCCCGGGTCACTCTGGGTCCGATTTGGTGGCCCGGGTCACTCTGGGTCCGATTTGGTGGCCCGGGTCACTCTGGGTCCGATTTGGTGGCCCGGGTCACTCTGGGTCCGATTTGGTGGCCCGGGTCACTCTGGGTCCGATTTGGTGGCCCGGGTCACTCTGGGTCCGATTTGGTGGCCCGGGTCACTCTGGGTCCGATTTGACGGGCGGCGCCACTCTGGGTCCGATTTGGCGGGCGGCGCCACTCTGGGTCCGACTTGGCGGGCGGTGCCACTCTGGGTCCGACTTGGCGGGCGGCGCCACTCTGGCTCCGACTTGGCGGGCGGCGCCTTTCTGGGTCCGACTTGGCGGGCGGCGCCACTCTGGGTCCGATTTGGCGGACCGGGTCACTCTGGGTCCGATTTGGCGGTCCGGGTCACTCTGGGTCCGATTTGGCGGGCCGGGTCACTCTGGGTCCGATTTGGCGGGCCGGGTCACTCTGGGTCCGATTTGGCGGGCCGGGTCACTCTGGGTCCGATTTGGCGGGCGGCGCCACTCCGGGTCCGATTTGGCGGGCGGCGCCACTCCGGGTCCGATTTGGCGGGCGGCGCCACTCCGGGTCCGATATGGCGGGCGGCGCCACTCCGGGTCCGATATGGCGGGCGGCGCCACTCTGGGTCCGATTTGGCGGGCGGCGCCACTCTGGGTCCGATTTGGCGGGCGGCGCCACTCTGGGTCCGATTTGGCGGGCGGCGCCACTCTGGGTCCGATTTGGCGGGCGGCGCCACTCTGGGTCCGATTTGGCGGGCGGCGCCACTCTGGGTCCGATTTGGCGGGCGGCGCCACTCTGGGTCCGATTTGGCGTCCCGGGTCACTCTGGGTCCGATTTGGCGGCCCGGGTCACTCTGGGTCCGATTTGTCGGCCCGGGTCACTCTGGGTCCGATTTGGCGGGCGGCGCCACTCTGGGTCCGATTTGGCGGGCGGCGCCACTCTGGGTCCGATTTGGCGGGCGGCGCCACTCTGGGTCCGATTTGGCGGGCGGCGCCACTCTGGGTCCGATTTGGCGGGCGGCGCCACTCTGGGTCCGATTTGGCGGGCGGCGCCACTCTGGGTCCGATTTGGCGGGCGGCGCCACTCTGGGTCCGATTTGGCGGCCCGGGTCACTCTGGGTCCGATTTGGCGGCCCGGGTCACTCTGGGTCCGATTTGGCGGGCTGGGTCACTCTGGGTCCGATTTGGCGGGCGCCGCCACTCTGGGTCCGATTTGGCGGGCGCCGCCACTCTGGGTCCGATTTGGCGGGCGCCGCCACTCTGGGTCCGTTTTGGCGGGCGGCGCCACTCTGGGTCTGACTTGGCGGGCGGCACCACTCTGGGTCCGACTTGGCGGGCGGCGCCACTCTGGGTCCGATTTGGCGGGCGGCGCCAATCTGGGTCCGACTTGGCGGGCGGCGCAACTCTGGGTCCGATTTGGCGGGCGGCGCCACTCTGGGTCCGACTTGGCGGGCGGCGCCACTCTGGGTCCGATTTGGCGGGCGGCGCCACTCTGGGTCCGATTTGGCGGGCGGCGCCACTCTGGGTCCGATTTGGCGGGCGGCGCCACTCTGGGTCCGATTTGGCGGGCGGCGCCACTCTGGGTCCGATTTGGCGGGCGGCGCCACTCTGGGTCCGATTTGGCGGGCGGCGCCACTCTGGGTCCGATTTGGCGGGCGGCGCCACTCTGGGTCCGATTTGGCGGGCGGCGCCACTCTGGGTCCGACTTGACGGGCGGCGCCACTCTGGGTCCGATTTGGCGGGCGGGGGCACTCTGGGTCCGATTTGGCAAGCGGGGGCACTCTGGTCCGATTTGGTGAGCGGGGCAATAATGATAAGACTACAGATAGTGCTTTGTAATTGTGCTGTACTGTCACTTTAAGAGCTGATATTATCTGACAAAACTTGTGACCTGGTGGGCTGGTAGAGTTTATAGGCGTTGGCATAGTAACTGGGTCTCACTGCGCATATCAATGAGGTAATCAGCCAGGTGGCAGTTATTTTTAGAAATTGCCTCAGAAATCAGGCCCATTATAAACGTATTGGAAAATTTCCCTATTGAAATGCATTGAGACACTTTTTTCAAACGCAAATTGCGCCAAAACTACAAATCCGATCGACACGAAAAATACTTAGCACACCTCTCAGGAACGCTGGCTTCGAAATGACACCTCACTGGAGTCTGTGAGTTTAGCGGTTCGGGCCGCATTACGTGCGGACTGAATAATAATAATAAGAACTAGATGGGTATTTCCTGAAGGAACTACAGATAGTGCTTTGGAATGGTGCCCGGGCTGCCCCTGCAAGACTTTCACACTTGGGTGCCCCTCAGGCGCTGGTTTGGTAGTTGTAGCCCCTCAGGGTTGAGGCCACTCTGGGTCCGATTTGGGGGGCGGGGTCACTCTGGGTCCGATTTGGGGGGCGGGGTCACTCTGGGTCTGATTTGGCGGGCGGCGCCACTCTGGGTCCGATTTGGCGGACGGCGCCACTCTGGGTCCGATTTGGTGGCCCGGGTCACTCCGGGTCCGATTTGGCGGGCGGTGCCACTCCGGGTCCGATTTGGCGGGCGGCGCCACTCCGGGTCCGATTTGGCGGGCGGCGCCACTCCGGGTCCGATTTGGCGGGCGGCGCCACTCCGGGTCCGATTTGGCGGGCGGCGCCACTCCGGGTCCGATTTGGCGGGCGGCCCCACTCCGGGTCCGATTTGGCGGGCGGCGCCACTCTGGGTCCGATTTGGCGGGCGGCGCCACTCCGGGTCCGATTTGGCGAGCGGCGCCACTCTGGGTCCGATTTGGCGGGCGGCGCCACTCTTTGTCTGATTTGGCGGGCGGCGCCACTCCGGGTCCGATTTGGCGGGCGGCGCCACTCCGGGTTCGATTTGGCGGGCGGCACCACTCTGGGTCCGATTTGGCGGGCGGCGCCACTCTGGGTCCGATTTGGCGGGCGGCGCCACTCTGGGTCCGATTTGGCGGGCGGCGCCACTCTGGGTCTGATTTGGCGGGCGGCGCCACTCTGGGTCCGATTTGGCGGGCGGCGCCACACTGGGTCCGATTTGGCGGGCGGCGCCACTCTGGGTCCGATTTGGCGGGTGGCGCCACTCTGGGTCCGATTTGGCGGGCGGCGCCTCTCTGGGTCCGATTTGGCGGGCGGCGCAACTCTGGGTCCGATTTGGCGGGCGGCGCCACTCTGGGTCCGATTTGGCGGGCGGCGCCACTCTGGGTCCGATTTGGCGGGCGGCGCCACTCTGGGTCCGATTTGGCGGGCGGCGCCACTCTGGGTCCGATTTGGCGGGCGGCGCCACTCTTGGTCCGATTTGGCGGGCGGCGCCACTCTGGGTCCGATTTGGCGGGCGGCGCCACTCTGGGTCCGATTTGGCGGGCGGCGCCACTCTGGGTCCGATTTGGCGGGCGGCGCAACTCTGGGTCCGACTTGACGGGCGGCGCCACTCTGGGTCCGATTTGGCGGGCGGGGGCACTCTGGGTCCGATTTGGCAAGCGGGGGCACTCTGGTCCGATTTGGTGGGCTGGGTCCGATTTGGTGAGCGGGGCAATAATGATAAGACTACAGATAGTGCTTTGTAATTGTGCTGTACTGTCACTTTAAGAGCTGATATTATCTGACAAAACTTGTGACCTGGTGGGCTGGTAGAGTTTATAGGCGTTGGCATAGTAACTGGGTCTCACTGCGCATATCAATGAGGTAATCAGCCAGGTGGCAGTTATTTTTAGAAATTGCCTCAGAAATCAGGCCCATTATAAACGTATTGGAAAATTTCCCTATTGAAATGCATTGAGACACTTTTTTCAAACGCAAATTGCGCCAAAACTACAAATCCGATCGACACGAAAAATACTTAGCACACCTCTCAGGAACGCTGGCTTCGAAATGACACCTCACTGGAGTCTGTGAGTTTAGCGGTTCGGGCCGCATTACGTGCGGACTGAATAATAATAATAAGAACTAGATGGGTATTTCCTGAAGGAACTACAGATAGTGCTTTGGAATGGTGCCCGGGCTGCCCCTGCAAGACTTTCACACTTGCGTGCCCCTCAGACGCTGGTTTGGTAGTTGAGGATTTGGTGGGCGGGGCCACTCTGGGTCCGATTTGGTGGCCCGGGGCACTCTGGGTCCGATTTGGTGGCCCGGGGCACTCTGGGTCCGATTTGGTGGCCCGGGTCACTCTGGGTCCGATTTGGTGGCCCGGGTCACTCTGGGTCCGATTTGGTGGCCCGGGTCACTCTGGGTCCGATTTGGTGGCCCGGGTCACTCTGGGTCCGATTTGGTGGGCCGGGTCACTCTGGGTCCGATTTGGTGGGCCGGGTCACTCTGGGTCCGATTTGGTGCCCCGGGTCACTCTGGGTCCGATTTGGTGGCCCGGGTCACTCTGGGTCCGATGTGGTGGCCCGGGTCACTCTGGGTCCGATGTGGTGGCCCGGGTCACTCTGGGTCCGATGTGGTGGCCCGGGTCACTCTGGGTCCGATTTGGTGGGCCGGGTCACTCTGGGTCCGATTTGGTGGCCCGGGTCACTCTGGGTCCGATTTGGTGGCCCGGGTCACTCTGGGTCCGATTTGGTGGGCCGGGTCACTCTGGGTCCGATTTGGTGGCCCGGGTCACTCTGGGTCCGATTTGGTGGCCCGGGTCACTCTGGGTCCGATTTGGTGGGCCGGGTCACTCTGGGTCCGATTTGGTGGGCCGGGTCACTCTGGGTCCGATTTGGTGGCCCGGGTCACTCTGGGTCCGATTTGGTGGGCCGGGTCACTCTGGGTCCGATTTGGTGGGCCGGGTCACTCTGGGTCCGATTTGGTGGGCCGGGTCACTCTGGGTCCGATTTGGTGGCCCGGGTCACTCTGGGTCCGATTTGGTGGGCCGGGTCACTCTGGGTCCGATTTGGTGGGCCGGGTCACTCTGAGTCCGATTTGGTGGGTCGGGTCATTCTGGGTCCGATTTGGTGGCCCGGGTCACTCTGGGTCCGATTTGGTGGCCCGGGTCACTCTGGGTCCGATTTGGTGGCCCGGGTCACTCTGGGTCCGATTTGGTGGGCCGGGTCACTCTGGGTCCGATTTGGTGGCCCGGGTCACTCTGGGTCCGATTTGGTGGCCCGGGTCACTCTGGGTCCGATTTGGTGGCCCGGGTCACTCTGGGTCCGATTTGGTGGCCCGGGTCACTCTGGGTCCGATTTGGTGGCCCGGGTCACTCTGGGTCCGATTTGGTGGCCCGGGTCACTCTGGGTCCGATTTGGTGGCCCGGGTCACTCTGGGTCCGATTTGGTGGCCCGGGTCACTCTGGGTCCGATTTGGTGGGCCGGGTCACTCTGGGTCCGATTTGGTGGGCCGGGTCACTCTGACTGACAGCAGGATAAGGGAATGGCTGATAACAGAGAGAATAGACTGACAGCAGGACAGGGGAATGGCTGATAACAGAGAGAATAGACTGACAGCAGGACAGGGGAATGGCTGATAACAGAAAGAAATAGACTGACAGCAGGACGGGGAATGGCTGATAACAGAGAGAAATAGACTGACAGCAGGACGAATGGCTGATAACAGAGAAATAGACTGACAGCAGGACGGGGGAATGGCTGATAACAGAGAAAATAGACTGACAGCAGGACGGGGAATTTCTGATAACAGAGAGAAATAGACTGACAGCAGCACGGGGAATGGCTGATAACAGAGAGAAATAGACTGACAGCAGGACAGGGGAATGGCTGATAACAGAGAGAAATAGACTGACAGCAGTACGGGGAATGGCTGATAACAGAGAGAAATAGACTGACAGCAGTACGGAGAATGGCTGATAACAGAGAGAAATAGACTGACAGCAGGACAGGGGAATGACTGATAACAGAGAGGAGCTGATATTATCTGACTGACAAAACCTGTTTCCTAGTGGGCTCGTAGGCGTTGGCATAGTAATTGGATCTGACTGCGCATATCAATGAGCTAATCAGCCAGGTGGCAGTTGGAAGTTATTTTTAGAAATTGCCTCAGAAACCACAGGCCATTATACCCTATTAGGAAATTTCCCTATTGAAACGCATTGAGCAATGCTTTCCAATGGGGGGGAAACAATTTTCAAATGCAAATTGCGCCAAAACTACAAATCCGATCGACACGAAAAATACTTAGCACACCTCTCGTGGACACTGGCTTCGAAATGACGCCTCACTGGAGTCTGTGAGTGCAGCGGTATGGGCCGCATTAATTGCGGAAAAAAGCCTAATAATAATAATAAGAAGAAGTTTACCACGATGGAATAACAGTATAGTGCTTTGTTCCAAAGCACTATAATAAGAAGTTTACCACGGTGGAATAACAGTATAGTGCTTTGTTCCAAAGCACTATAATAAGAAGTTTACCACGGTGGAATAACAGTATAGTGCTTTGTTCCAAAGCACTATAATAAGAAGTTATCCACGATGGAATAACAGTATAGTGCTTTGTTCCAAAGCACTATAACTAGATGGGTATTTCCTGAAGGAACTACAGATAGTGCTTTGGAATGGTGCCCGGGTTGCCCCTGCAAGACTTTCACACTTGGGTGCCCCTCAGGCGCTGTTTTGGTAGTTGTAGCCACTCTGGGTCCGATTTGGCGGGCGGCGCCACTCCGGGTCCGATTTGGCGGGCGGCGCCACTCCGGGTCCGATTTGGCGGGCGGCGCCACTCCGGGTCCGATTTGGCGGGCGGCGCCACTCCAGGTCCGATTTGGCGGGCGGCGCCACTCCGGGTCCGATTTGGCGGGCGGCGCCACTCCGGGTCCGATTTGGCGGGCGGCGCCACTCCGGGTCCGATTTGGCGGGCGGTGCCACTCCGGGTCCGATTTTGCGGGCGGCGCCACTCTGGGTCCGATTTGGCGGGCGGCGCCACTCTGGGTCCGATTTGGCGGGCGGCGCCACACTGGGTCCGATTTGGCGGGCGGCGCCACTCTGGGTCCGATTTGGCGTTCGGCGCCACTCTGGGTCCGATTTGGCAGGCGGCGCCACTCTGGGTCCGATTTGGCGGGCGGCGTCACTCTGGGTCCGATTTGGCGGGCGGCGCCACTCTGGGTCCGATTTGGCGGGCGGCGCCACTCTGGGTCCGATTTGGCGGGCGGCGCCACTCTGGGTCCGATTTGGCGGGCGGCGCCACTCTGGGTCCGATTTGGTGAGCGGGGCAATAATTATAATAAGACTACAGATAGTGCTTTGAAATTGTGCTGTGCTATCACTTTAAGAGCTGATATTATCTGGCAAAACTGTGCTGGTCATGTACAGTTCGCAGGCGTTGGCATAGTAACTGGGCCTGACTGCTGATTGATATGTGCATATCAATGAGCTAATCAGCCAGGTGGCAAGTGGCAGGTACATTTCAAATTGCCTCAGAAACCCGGCCATTATAACCTATGGGAAAATTTCCCTATTGAAATGCATTACAATGAGGGGAAAAAACATTTTCAAACGCAAATTGCGCCAAAACTACAAATCCGATCGACACGAAAAATACTTAGCACACCTCTTGGGGACGCTGGCTTCGAAATGACACCTCACTGGAGTCTGTGAGTGAAGCGGTTCGGGCCGCATTACGTGCGGACTGAATAATAACTAGATGGGTATTTCCTGAAGGAACTACAGATAGTGCTTGGAATGGTGCCCGGGTTGCCCCAGCAAGACTTTCACACTTGGGTGCCCCTCAGGCGCTGGTTTGGTAGTTGTAGCCACTCTGGGTCCGATTTGGCGGCCGGCGCCACTCTGGGTCCGATTTGGCGGCCGGCGCCACTCTGGGTCCGATTTGGCGGCCGGCGCGACTCTGGGTCCGATTTGGCGGCCGGCGCCACTCTGGGTCCGATTTGGCGGCCGGCGCGACTCTGGGTCCGATTTGGCGGCCGGCGCCACTCTGGGTCCGATTTGGCGGCCGGCGCCACTCTGGGTCCGATTTGGTGGCCGGCGCCACTCTGGGTCCGACTTGGCGGGCGGCGCCACTCTGGGTCCGACTTGGCGGGCGGCGCCACTCTGGGTCCGACTTGGCGGGCGGCGCCACTCTGGGTCCGATTTGGCGGCCGGCGCGACTCTGGGTCCGATTTGGCGGGCGGCGCCACTCTGGGTTCCGATTTGGCGGCCGGCGCCACTCTGGGTCCGATTTGGCGGCCGGCGCCACTCTGGGTCCGACTTGGCGGGCGGCACCACTCTGGGTCCGATTTGGCGGGCGGCGCCACTCTGGGTCCGATTTGGCGGGCGGCGCCACTCTGGGTCAAATAGGACAGTGTATCCTACTTCTAATGGTCGTTCACTAAAACATTTGCGTCAGTGAAAATTTGCCTCATTGGCTACACTACAAATTCATTGCAACAGTTGTGCAAATATCACTGAAAAGCAGAGTGCAAATGACCTATGACTTTTGAGCAATTAATTGCTCTCTGCCAGATATGTGGCTGTGTACAAAAGGAAAGATATTGTATCTGCACAAATTTGCTGCCGTCAACAACCAGACATACAATGATTGTATCGTGTAAACACACCCAAAGGAGAGCTTTACACAATGTATTGCTCATGATATTGTGCAGGTGATTGCTAGTGCCAGCTGTATGTGGCCGATATTTTTCCATTTGAATGCAGCCACAAACCTGACAGAGCAATCCATCACTAATTGATTGCAGATGCTCAGCAAATTTTAGATCGCACTAACTTTCATTATCTCAAATGGAGTGAATTGTATTGGAATGTAATAGAATTGATTTTGCATTGCAGCAGTTGAAACGACCAACCAGACAAGCTGTTTTTAACGCTAGTGATCATCTCTATGATTGAATGCAACAAACGTTGGGTCATGCAATCACACTAGCGACAATTACTAGCAATCACTACCAAATATAGTGTGTAAAGCTCCCCTAAGAGTGAACCCCCATGGGCTTGTGTGATAGTCATGTAGCACTGTTGTAACATCACACGACCTTGTCGCTTGACTATTAGATTACATACAGAGTTTGAATAAGGGTGCGTGTCCACGGTCAGGATGGCCAGCGGTATCGCCGGAGCGGCGAAGCCGCTCGGCGCTAAGCCCCGCCCCCTTTCTGGGACGCGATGGTGCCGGATGTGTACTGTACACATCCGGGATCATCGCACCCCTCGCCATAGGGCCCTGTGATATTACCTGCGGCGACGCAGCGTCGCCGCAGGTAGCACGGACATGCTGCGATCTGAAAAGACACGCAGCATGTCCGGAATCGCAGGGCCTCCGCGTGCGGGTTTCCACGCATAGTGGACACGGGATTTCAACAAATCACCTCCACTATGCTGGAACATCTGGACGCTGCGTGTATCGGATCTAATCCGATACCGATACCCGATACCAATACAAGTCAATGGAACTCAAGTATCGGACGGTATCCCTGATGGTTCCCAGGGTCTGAAGGAGAGGAAACTCTCCTTCAGGCCCTGGGAACCATATTAATGTGTAAAGTAAAGAATTAAAATAAAAAATATTACTATACTCACCTCTCCGACGCAGCCTGCACCTCACCAAGGGAACCGGCAGCGTTCTTTGCTTAACCCCTTCCCGACATCGGACGTACAATACCGTCCGATGTCGGGTCCCCTGCTTTGATGTGCGCTCCGGCGGTGAGCGCACATCAAAGTCGCGACATGTCAGCTGTTTTTTACAGCTGACATGTGCGCGCAATAGCGGCGGGTGAAATCACGATCACCCGCCGCTATTAACTAGTTAAATGCCGCTGTCAAACGCAGACAGCGGCATTTAACTACCGCATCCGGCCGGGCGGCCGGAAATGAGCGCATCGCCGACCCCCGTCACATGATCGGGGGTCGGCGATGAGTCAGGAAGGTAACCATAGAGGTCCTTGAGACCTCTATGGTTACTGATCGCCGGTGGCTGTGAGCGCCCCCCTGTGGTCGGCGCTCACAGCACACCTGCATTTTAGCTACATAACAGCGATCTGATGATCGCTGTTATGTAGCAGAGCCGATCGGGCTGTGCCTGCTTCTAGCCTCCCATGGAGGCTATAGAAGCATGGCAAAAGTTAAAAAAAAAAAAGTAAAAAAAAATGTGAAAAAAATAAAAAAAAAATATAAAAGTTTAAATCACCCCCCTTTCGCCCCAATCAAAATAAATCAATAAAAAAATATCAAATTTACACATATTTGGTATCGCCGCGTTCAGAATCACCCGATCTATCAATAAAAAAAAAGCATTAACCTGATCGCAAAACGGCGGTAACGAGAAAAAAAATCGAAACGCCAGAATTACGTTTTTTTGGTCGCCGTGACATTGCATTAAAATGCAATAACGGGCGATCAAAAGAACGTATCTGCACCGAAATGCTATTATTAAAAACACCAGCTCGGCACGCAAAAAATAAGCCCTCACCCGACCCCAGATCACGAAAAATGGAGACGCTACGGGTATCGGAAAATGGCGCAATTTTATTTTTTATTTTTTTTGCAAAGTTTGGAATTTTTTTTCACCACTTACGTAAAACATAACCTAGACATGTTAGGTGTCTATGAACTCGTACTGACCTGGAGAATCATAATGGCAGGTCAGTTTTATCATTTAGTGAACCTAGCAAAAAAAAAAAAAAGTGTGGGATTGCACTTTTTTTGCAGTTTCACCGCACTTGGAATTTTTTTCCCGTTTTCTAGTACACGCCATGGTAAAACCAATGGTGTCATTCAAAAGTACAACTCGTCCCGCAAAAAATAAGCCTGCACATGGCCAAATTGACGGAAAAATAAAAAAGTTATGGCTCTGGGAAGGAGGGGAGTGAAAAACGAAAATGGAAAAACGAAAAATCCCACGGTCATGAAGGGGTTAAAATGCGCGCGTTTCCAGCCTTCCGTGACGTCACGGCTTGTGATTGGTCGCGTGCCGCCCATGTGGCCGCGACGCGACCAATCACAGCAAGCCGTGACGTAATTTTCAGGTCCTGAATGCCTAATTCTAGGCATTCAGGATTTGAAAATTACGTTATGGCTTGTGATTGGTCGCGTCGCGGTCACATGGGCGACGCGACCAATCACAAGCCGTGACGTCACGGGAGGCAGGAAACGCGCGCATTTTAAAATTACGTCCCGGCTTGTGATTGGTTGCGTGCCGCCCATGTGACCGCGACGCGACCAATCACAGCAAGCCGTGACGTAATTTTCAGGTTAGGCATTCAGGACCTGAAAATTACGTCACGGCTTGCTGTGATTGGTCGCGTCGCGGTCACATGGGCGGCACGCAACCAATCACAAGCCGGGACGTAATTTTAAAATGCACGCCAACCAATCACAAGCCGGGACGTAATTTTAAAATGCGCGCGTTTCCTGCCTCCCGTGACGTCACGGCTTGTGATTGGTCACGTCGCCCATGTGACCGCGACGCGACCAATCACAAGCCGTAACGTAATTTTCAAATCCTGAATGCCTAGAATTAGGCATTCAGGACCTGAAAATTACGTCACGGCTTGCTGTGATTGGTCGCGTCGCGGCCACATGGGCGGCACGCGACCAATCACAAGCCGTGACGTCACGGAAGGCTGGAAACGCGCGCATTTTAAGCAAAGAACGCTGCCGGTTCCCTCGGTGAGGTGCAGGCTGCGTCGGAGAGGTGAGTATAGCAATATTTTTTATTTTAATTCTTTATTTTACACATTAATGTTGTTTCGATACCGATACCCGATACCACAAAAGTATCGGATCTCGGTATCGGAATTCCGATACCCGCAAGTATCGGCCGATACCCGATACTTGCGGTATCGGAATGCTCAACACTAATTATAACATCAATATACAATGTATTTATGCAGTATTTTTGTCACTTTGCACTATTTTTATATAGTATTTTCTCGTTATCTTATGTCTAAGTATGTAAAAGGAAACTGGTTACATTATGAGAATTGTCTTTAGTTTGATAGCGCTATCTATTATAGATCGCTGTGCCCTGTTTCCTTTTCTTTTTCTCTCTCTCCTCCCCTTCCCTTTACTTCCTATGACGCCTCCGTACTCGGCTGTGTTCTGTGCATGTGTCCGCCAGTTGATCCTTTGGTGAATGGCGTCCCAGTGTTTACTATGGGCGGATCACGTGGGGCCCCATGTGTATCGGCCCATACAACCTGGATGACGCCATCTCCCTCTGTTGTACTGGTGGCTGCTAGGATATGCGCGGCCACTTCCAGGTTACGGCCAGCGTTCATTTCCGGTCTCTGGCCTATTTATGCTACACATTTTCTACTCTGCACTATGCGCCCCCTGATGAAGGTGTTCCGAAACGCGCGTTGGAGCGGACACCGGGACTCTGCATCTGCCAAGTACCATACCTTTGGGGTGATGTATTAATTATTATTTTTATCGCTCACTATAGTCTCTTTCTGAATTATGCTATACTAGATTGTATGTTAATTGTGGTACTACCATGTATGGGACGTAGCGATTTCCTAAATGGGCCTTTGTGATATAGGCTATGTCCCCCTGCTGGTTTTGTTATTTTGACCCAATATGTTGATAGTAATAATGATTCTTAAGATATGGGTCAGCAGGCGGTTTTCCCGGTGTTCTGTTTGTATTAGTTGTTTTTATATTTGTTGGGCGACTTTGTTGTCACCATTGCCTTCTTGCCTTGCACTTTGAATAAAGCAATTTTATTAAAAGACATAGGGTTATCTTCTTGGATTCATTTCCTCCCCCCTGCTTGCATATTGTTTCGGATAACTGTCTTGATCCAATACTAGGGCAAAAATAATTCCAACTGGGAGTTACTGTTATTTAATATACCTGTTGTTTAATATAATTTTCCCAGATGGTATATTTTAGATATTGTTTGCCTTTGGTTACCCCTATTCTTTTTTTTATTAGATTACATTGTTCTACTGTGCTGCGATACTCACAGCAGAATAACACATTAGCACTTTTTTGACTTGCCGCCATTGTGGCAAGAAAAACACCCATCTGTTTAAGCCCATTAAAAACTATGAGCTGCAACTGCTAGGAAGATTTTATCACACAACAGTTATGCGAAAGTCTTGCCCGTGTGTTTTAGTCCTATGGCTACATTTACATCTACATTATTGCATAGTTCAGTAAAACGCATTGTAACATCGTGCACTAAGTGGAGGTTTACACATGAGAATATCACTGTGAATGATCCCTGGCAGCCACAAACAGTCAAGGCTGCTAATCAGAGAGAGAAGCCATGGTTTGTGATTCCACTACACCCACGGCAATAAAAGTACATTGCTCAGGTCTAGTGATATTACTAGAGTTGCTTTCAAATGGCACTATCAATTAGCTATAGTGAACATCAGAATGGACCACAATCTGCTACACATCAAGCAATTAATTCATAACTGGGTGCCAGAATTGCAGCCCACTTCTAACATAGTGATATTGTTCGTTAGATCGCTGGTGCCAGCCTCTAGCAAACAATATTTCTAGAGATATCTGTGCATGTGACCCCCCATAACACTAACAAGAGGAACCATAGACTAAAATAATGTTAATCTGCTAGCACTATTTATAAACAAGGATAAAAATACTGCATACATGAGTTGTCTTTCCACTTATAAAAAGCACACGCAAATTAACGCAATTTTAGTACATGGTATACTCTTGTCAGTTTTAACCCCTTAACGACCGCCGATACGCCTTTTAACGGCGGCCGCTAAGGGTACTTAAACCACAGCGCCGTTAATTAACGGCGCTGTGGAAAAAGTGAATAGCGCCCCCCAGAGTCGGATTTTCTCTGGGGTCTCGGTTGCCGAGGGTAGCCGAGACCCCAGAGAACATGATTCGGGGGGTTTTTACCGACCCCCGAGTTGCGATCGCCGGTAATTAACCGTTTACCGGCGGTCGCAACAAAAAAAAAAAAAACGCGATTTGCCGTTTAATTTCTCTGTCCTCCGATGTGATCGCACATCGGAGGACAGAGAAATGTGGTCCCCGATGGCCCCCAATAGCCCCCCAATACTTACCTACCTCCCCCGGTGCTCCTCGTGTCTCCCCATGGGCGCCGCCATCTTTTTTCCGGGAAAAAATGGCGGGCGCACGCGCAGTACGCCCGCCGCCCGGCACCCGGATGTTCTTTGGGGTCTCGGCTGCCGGGGGTAGCCGAGACCCCAAAGAACATGATCGGGGTCGGTTTGCACCGACCCCTGCTTTGCGATCGCCGGTAATTAACAGTTTACCGGCGACCGCAAAAAAAAAAAAAAAAGCGATCAGTTATTTCTCTGTCCTCTGATGTGATCGCACATCAGAGGACAGAGAAATAGGGGGATTCGGGGACCCTAACATACTCACCCGGGGTCCCTGGGTCCTCTTCTGTCTTCTCCTGCCGGCCGGCTTTTTCATCATGGCGGGCGCATGCGCAGTGCGCCCGCCATCTGCTGCCATCTGCCGGCCGGCAGGAGAAGACAAGTTGGGGCTAAAATTAGGGTTAGGGTTAGGGTTAGGGTTAGAGTTAGGGTTAGGGTTAGAGTTAGGGTTAGGGTTGGGGCTAAATTTAGGGTTAGGGTTAGGGCTAGGGTTAGGCTACTTTCACACTAGCGTTTTTTGGCTTCCGTCGCAATGCGTCGTTGGAGAAAAAACGCATCCTGCAAAAGTGCTTGCAGGATGCGTTTTTTCTCCATTGGCTTGCATTAGCGACGCATTGCGACGGATTGCCACATGTCGCATCCGTCGTGCGACGGATGCGTCGTGCTTCGGCGGACCGTCGACACAAAAAAAAAAACATGTAACTTTTTTGTGCAACGTGTCCCACATATTTCAGTGCCACGTGCCACGTATTTAAGTGACACGTGCCACGTATCAAAGTGCCACGTGCCACATATTTCAGTGCCACGTATCAAAGTGCCACGTGCCACGTATCAAAGTGCCACGTGCCACGTATCAAAGTGCCACGTGCCACGTATCAAAGTGCCACGTGCCACATATTTCAGTGCCACGTATCAAAGTGCCACGTGCCACGTATCAAAGTGCCACGTGCCACATCTTTCAGTGCCACGTGCCACGTATTTAAGAGACACGTGCCACGTATCAAAGTGCCACGTGCCACATATTTCAGTGCCACGTGCCACGTATTTAAGTGACACGTGCCACGTATCAAAGTGCCACGTGCCACATATTTCAGTGCCACGTATCAAAGTGCCACGTGCCACGTATCAAAGTGCCACGTGCCACGTATCAAAGTGCCACGTGCCACATATTTCAGTGCCACGTGCCACGTATCAAAGTGCCACGTGCCACGTATCAAAGTGCCACGTGCCACATCTTTCAGTTTCACGTGCCACGTATTTAAGAGACACGTGCCACGTATCAAAGTGCCACGTATCACGTATTTCAGTGCCACGTATTTAAGTGACACGTATCACGTATAAGTGCCACGTGTCACGTATTTAATTGCCACATATTTAAGTGCCACGTATCAAGATTTTCCATGGAGAACAGACACATCCAGAGATATGTCTGCTCTCCACGGCTGCAGCAACACACTGACAGGAGCCATAGTTCCTGTCGGTGTGTCACTGCGCATGCGCGAGCGAGTTTACCGGCGGTCATTGACCCCGGCACTCTCGCTTAACGGCAGTGCTGCGTGGGAAAGTTCAACGCAGCTGTACTGCTGTTAACCGAGACGCCGGAGTCATTGAACTCCGGAACAGTACGCGATACACTGCTAGGAGCTTCGCTCCTGGCAGTGTATCGCCGGAGAGCAGCCGATCGGCGTGGGACACTCGTTTTATGGATTCTGCGGACAGGGAGTATGAATTTGGTTTATTATTTTTGGATTTTTTCCTGGAGGATCGAGGGCTTCGCCTACAAGTGTGCTGTTGGTGAGTATATACTCTGTGTTATATGTTGTATGTACTGTGTGTCATGTATGTGTATTGTGTGTAGGTGTTTTGTGTAACTTTACAATTGTGCTAAGTCGCCGGACACAGGGACAACTCTCCCATCCTAATACCGGATGGGAGTAGTAGTCCCATACGGCGACTTAGCACAATGGTGGCACTAGCGTCGCATGGGGACACACACACGCACACACACGCACACACACGCACACACACGCACACACACACACACAGAAGGACTCCATGCTGCTTCACTGGGGGGCGGGGGCTTCCCTCTTCCTGTCCGACGTCACGTCCGGTCCTGGGTGTCAACCCCTCCGTACAAAGACGCCGACACCCAGGACAAAGGCGCTGTGTGTGGAAGGTAATATGGGGCCCTAGGGGGATACGCAGACACGCCGCTGCGTAAAGAATTGACATGTCAATTCTTTTTACGCCGGCGTGTTTGCAGACAAAAGCGCCGCGTTTTTTTGCGGTGTGTCTGAACGGCAAAGTGAATTTCTCATTCACTTTGCCGGCAGACGAAAATGACATTGCGCATTTTTGAAAAGCGCCCGCAAAATAGCGCTCAAAAATGCGCTATGTCTGAAAGTAGCCTAAGGCTTCTTTCACACTTGCGTCGGTTGGGATTAGGTTTAGGGGTGTGTTGGATTTAGGGTTTTGATTAGGGTTATGGTTAGGGTTGAGATTAGGGCTGTTTTGGGGTTAGGGTTGTGATTATCGTTAGGGTTGTGATTAGGATTATGGATCGGGTTGAGATTAGGGTTAGGGCTGTGTTGGGGTTAGGGTTGGAGTTAGAATTGGGGGGTTTCCACTGTTTAGGTACATCAGGGGGTCTCCAAACACGACAGCCAATTTTGCGCTAAAAAAGTCAAATGGTACTCCCTCCCTTCTGAGCTCTGCCGTGCGCCCAAACAGTGGTTTACCCCCACATATGGGGGATCAGCGTACTCGGGATAAATTGGACAACAACTTTTGGGGTCCAATTTCTCCTGTTACCCTTGTGAAAATAAAAACTTGGGGGCTAAAAATCTTTTTTGTTGGAAAAAAATATATTTTTTTATTTTCACTACTCTGCATTATAAATTTCTGTGAAGTACTTGAGCTTTCAAAGTTCTCACCACATATCTAGATAAGTTCCTTAGGGGGTCTAGTTTCCAAAATTTGGTCACTTGTGGGGGTTTCTACTGTTTAGGTACATTAGGGGTCTGCAAACGCAACATAACGCCCGCAGACAATTCTATCAAAGTCTGCATTGCAAAATGGCGCTCCTTCCCTTCCGAGCTCTGCCGTGCGCCCAAACAGTGGTTTACCCCCACATATGGGGTACCAGCATACTCAGGACAAATTGGACAACAACTTTTGGGGTCCAATTTCTCTTGTTACCCTTGTGAAAATAAAAATTTGGGGGCTAAAAAAATCTTTTTTGTGGGAAAAAAAATATTTTTTATTTTCACTACTCTGCATTATAAACTTCTGTGAAGCACTTGGGCATTCAAAGTTCTCACCACATATCTAGATAAGTTCCTTGGGGGGTCTATTTTCCAAAATGGGGTCACTTGTTGGGGGTTTCTACTGTTTAGGTACATTAGGGGTCTGCAAACGCAACATAACGCCCGCAGACAATTCTATCAAAGTCTGCATTCCAAAATGGCACTCCTTCCCTTCCGAGCTCTGCCATGCGCCCAAACAGTGGTTTACCCCCACATATGGGGTACCAGCATACTCAGGACAAATTGGACAACAACTTTTGGGGTCCAATTTCTCTTGTTACCCTTGTGAAAATAAAAACTTGGGGGCTAAAAAATCTTTATTGTTAAAAAATATATATTTTTTATTTTCACGACTCTGCATTATAAACTTCTGTGATGCACTTGGGCATTCAAAGTTCTCACTACACATCTAGATAAGTTCCATGGGGGGTCTAGTTTCCAAAATGGGGTCACTTTTGGGGGGTTTCTGCTGTTTAGGCACATCAGGGGCTCTCCAAACGCGACATGGCGTCCGATCTCAATTCCAGTCAATTTTGCATTGAAAAGTCAAATGGCGCTCCTTTGCTTCCGAGCTCAGCCATGCGCCCAAACAGTGGTTTACCCCCACATATGGGGTGTCGGCGTACTCAAGACAAATTGTACAACAGCTTCTGGGGTCCATTTTCTCCTGTTACCCTTGGTAAAATAAAAATTTGGAGGCAAAAAGATCATTTTTGTAGAAAAAATGCGATTTTTTTATTTTCACGGCTCTACGTTATAAACTTCTGTGAAGCACCTGGGGGTTTAAAGTGCTCACCACACATCTAGATAAGTTCCTTAAGGGGTCTAGTTTCCAAAATGGTGTCATATGTGGGGGGTCTCTACTGTTTAGGCACATCAGCGGCTCTCCAAACGTGACATGGCGTCCGATCTCAATTCCAGCCAATTCTACATTGAAAAAGTAAAACGACACTCCTTCTCTTCCAAGCTCTGCGGTGCGCCCAAACAGTGGTTTACCCCCATATATGGGGTATCGACGTACTCAGGAGAAATTGCAAAACAACTTTTGTGGTCTAATTTCTCCTGTTACCCTTGTGAAAATAAAAATTTGGGGGCAAAAAGATCATTTTTGTAGAAAAAATTAGATTTTTTATTTTCACGGCTCTACGTTATAAACTTCTGTGAAGCACTTGGGGGTTCAAAGTGCTCACCACACATCTAGATAAGTTCCTTGGGGGGTCTAGTTTCCAAAATGGTATCACTTGTGGGGGGTTTCCACTGTTTAGGCACATCAGGGACTCTCCAAACGCGACATGGCATCCGATCTCAATTCCAGCCAATTCTGCATTGAAAAAGTCAAACGGTGCTCCTTCACTTCCAAGCTCTGCGGTGCGCCCAAACAGTGGTTTACCCCCATATATGGGGTATCGACGTACTCAGGAGAAATTGCACAACAACTTTTGTGGTCTAATTTCTCCCGTTACCCTTGTGAAAATAAAAATTTGGGGGCAAAAAGATCATTTTTGTAGAAAAAATGAGATTTTTTATTTTCACGGCTCTACGTTATAAACTTCTGTGAAGCACTTGGGGGTTCAAAGTGCTCACCACACATCTAGATAAGTTCCTTGGGGGGTCTAGTTTCCAAAATGGTATCACTTGTGGGGGGTTTCCACTGTTTAGGCACATCAGGGACTCTCCAAACGCGACATGGCATCCGATCTCAATTCCAGCCAATTCTGCATTGAAAAAGTCAAACGGTGCTCCTTCACTTCCAAGCTCTGCGGTGCGCCCAAACAGTGGTTTACCCCCATATATGGGGTATCGACGTACTCAGGAGAAATTGCACAACAACTTTTGTGGTCTAATTTCTCCCGTTACCCTTGTGAAAATAAAAATTTGGGGGCAAAAAGATCATTTTTGTAGAAAAAATGAGATTTTTTATTTTCACGGCTCTACGTTATAAACTTCTGTGAAGCACTTGGGGGTTCAAAGTGCTCACCACACATCTAGATAAGTTCCTTGGGGGGTCTAGTTTCCAAAATGGTATCACTTGTGGGGGGTTTCCACTGTTTAGGCACATCAGGGACTCTCCAAACGCGACATGGCATCCGATCTCAATTCCAGCCAATTCTGCATTGAAAAAGTCAAACGGTGCTCCTTCACTTCCAAGCTCTGCGGTGCGCCCAAACAGTGGTTTACCTCCACATATGGGGTATCGACGTACTCAGGAGAAATTGCACAACAACTTTTGTGGTCTAATTTCTCCTGTTACCCTTGTGAAAATAAGAATTTGTGGGCGAAAAAATCATTTTTGTGAAAACAAATGCGATTTTTTATTTTCACGGCTCTACGTTATAAACTTCTGTGAAGCACTTGGGGGTTCAAAGTGCTCACCACACATCTAGATAAGTTCCTTGGGGGGTCTAGTTTCCAAAATGGTGTCACTTGTGGGGGGTTTCCACTGTTTAGGCACATTAGGGGCTCTCCAAACGCGACATGGCGTCCGATCTCAATTCCAGCCAATTCTGCATTGAAACAGTCAAACGGTGCTCCTTCACTTCCAAGCTCTGCGGTGCGCCCAAACAGTGGTTTACCTCCACATATGGGGTATCGGCGTACTCAGGAAAAATTGCACAACAAAATTTGTGGTTAAATTTCTGTTTTTACACTTGTGAAAATTAAAAAAAATGGTTCTGAAGTAAAATGTTTGCAAAAAAAAGTAAAATGTTAATTTTTTTCTTCCACATTGTTTTAGTTCCTGTGAAGTACGTAAAGGGTTAATAAACTTCTTGAATGTGGTTTTGAGCAGCTTGAGGGGTGCAGTTTTTAGAATGGTGTCACACTTGGTTATTTTCTATCATATAGACCCCTCAAAATCACTTCAAAGGTGATGTGGTCCCTAAAAAAAACATGGTGTTGTAAAAATGAGAAATTGCTGGTCAACTTTTAACCCTTATAACTCCCTAACAAAAAAAAAAATTGTTTCCAAAATTGTGCTGATGTAAAGTAGACATGTGAGAAATGTTATTTATTAACTATTTTTTGTGACATATCTCTCTGATTTAAGGGCATAAAAATACAAAGTTTGAAAATTGCAAAATTTTAAAAATTTTCGCCATATTTCCATTTTTTTCATAAATAATCGCAAGTAATATCGAAGAAATGTTACCACTAACTTGAAGTACAACATGTCACGAAAAAACAATCTCAGAATCAGCGGGATCCGATAAAGCGTTCCAGAGTTATAACCTCATAAAGTGACACTGGTCAGAATTGTAAAAATTGGCTCGGTCATTAAGTACCAAATTGGCTCTGTCACTAAGGGGTTAAGGGAGTTTTACACACATGAACATCAGTATCAATGATATTGGCTGGCATCAGCCATCTAACAAGCAATATTACTAGCTTTGAATGCAGCCACAAACTGGGTACTGAGCAATAAATCATACTTAATTGCTTATGCCTGGGAGATGGCAAGTCATTCACCTGTCACTAGCGACAGGCAAATACTGCATTTAAATGCAATTCTAGCAATACTGCTAAAACCACAGCAATGTATTTATATTGCCACATTTTAGAAGAATTGCAACCATGTCTAATTGTTCAATAAGTTGCTATGATTACTAGTGAGTATCGCTGGGTCTAACCAAAGCGACCAACATACCAGCATATAGCCATGAGCGATGCTCGTCAACAATCGCTTACAGCAACATCACAGTATGTGACCCCCTTTAGTGATAGTTTCTCTTTGTTACCAATTCATCCTGCTGCTGAAAAGCAGAGTAGGGTGGATCTGTCAAAATGTAGATGTGAATGAACCCTGAGGACCCATTTATACACTTCAATGATTGTTTATTGATGGTTCATCAGATCAGTGCTTGCTATTAAATTGGGAACATATTCCATTTGCACATGGCCACAAATCTGGCATTGATTATCCACAATTTCACTACAACCACAGATCTGCCGAACAATTGATGAACAATGATTGAAGAGTGTAAAGGGGTTCTCATACTGATCTGTTTTTTGGAGCAACTAAACTAAAAGACAGATGTATAGCGGCTAAAAAACACGGGCAAGTGTTTGCCAGAAATCTTGCACCAGAGAATCATGGCAAAAGTCTGAACGCATTGTTTTCAACAGTAAGAATCACCTCAGAATAGCAAATATAAATAGCATTTTTCTGCGACGGGGTTGCGTGATGCCACACTATATAGTCACGCAATAATTGTGCTCGTACATATGTTTTAGCATTTAACAAAACCATTTTTCTGCTATTGATTTCAATGAAGCTTGAAAAAACGGAATGGCTTCAGTTTGCTTTAGATCCATTTTGTTTTAGCTTTATAAACTTAAACATCTCTGCTGCAGCCTGTGCTGTTGTGTTACTCAAAAACTGAAATAAAAATGGATCTGAAGCGAACAGATGCTTTTTTTTGGTGCAGCCAAATGAAAAAAAACTGATCAGCATAACTGAAAAAAATGAATGTGTGAACACATCCTAATAGATAAATTCTGTCTGAAAAATCCTGTCAAAGTAAGGGCAAAGACACACGGGGTGAAAATTCCCATCTAAATTTGGACAGGGATATCCACCCTGGATGCCTGGTCTGCAGAACTGAACTCTGCAGCTCAGGTGAGCCCCAGAGCACAGCCCGGCCTGAACACGGCACTCAGGGACTGAACTCTGAGCACCCGACAATTGCTCAGTGTTCAGTCTCAGAGTGCCATGGTCGGTCTGGCCTGTACTCGGAGGCTCACCTGAGCCTCAGAGTTCTGCACTGCTGACTCGCAGCTAGAGCTTCACACACGCCCAAAAAAAGCATCTGAATTCAGCCGTGTGTTTTAGCCCTAAATGCTCACTTCTACTGTTCTGACTCCCTTTCTCTACAAGTACTCCATCCATGAATTGAAGAAAATGGAGAAAAATTGATTCGTCTTTGTTCTCATTGAAGGCAATGGGAAATTATATGATTCATTTTATATTCATTTGTATTCTTTTCAGTTTTTTTAAACAGAAACAAAAGGGTTGCAAACTTTGCTTTTGTATTTTTAAAAACAGAAAGCATACCACAGAGGCCAAATGAATCCATTCCATTCCCACTATCAAAAAGAACAAAAATAAATACCGTATTTTCCGGCGTATAAGACGACTGGGCGTATAAGACGACCCCCCAACTTTTCCAGTTAAAATGTAAAATCTTCTTAAAAGTCGGGGGTCTTCTTATAAACCGTGTCGTCTTATAGGGCCGGTGACTTTTGTGCCTTTTGGGGGGGGGGAGTGGGCCTGATGATGACGAGGGGGCGTCTCACAGGAAAGTGAGTATCCCCCATTACCTCATTGTATCGCTGCAGCGTGGGGTCTCTGCTGGGAGCGGCGGCTGCTGCTCCTCATTGTGCCGCGTGGGTGCTGTGGGGCGGCGGCTCCTCTTCTTCAGTGTGTGGCCTCTGTGCTGCTGGGCGGCGGCGGCTTATCTTCAGGCAGTCGGGGCTTCTCCGGTATCTCCTTAAAGCCCGGAGGCCCTGCCGGCAACTCCATCGGTGCAATGCAGTGGCCTCCGGGAACATGGCCGCTGCTCAGATTCAGATCTCGTCCCGAGATCTCGGGAGACGAGATCTAAATCTGAGCAGCGGCCATTTTCCCGGAGACAGCTCCATTGCTGCTATGCGGTGACCTCCGGGAAAATGGCCGCTGGGGGCGGCGCATGCTCAGATTCAGATCTGAATCTGAGCAGCGGCCATGTTCCCGGAGGCCACTGCATTGCACCGATGGAGTTGCCGGCAGGGCCTCTGGGCTTTAAGGAGATACCGGAGGAGCCCCGACTGCCTGAAGATAAGCCGCCGCCGCCGCCCAGCAGCACAGAGGCCCCACACTGAAGAAGAGGAGCCGCCGCCCCACAGCACAGCCGCCGCCGCTCCCAGCAGAGACCCCACGCTGCAGTGATACAATGAGGTAATGGGGGATACTCACTTTCCTGTGAGACGCCCCCTCGTCGTCATCAGGCCCACTCCCCCCCCACCCACCATATACACCCGGCAAGGCGATACCCGGCGTATAAGACGACCCCCGACTTTTAAGAAGATTTTCAGGGGTTAAAAAGTCGTCTTATACGCCGGAAAATACGGTACATTTTTCTCCTCTTGCCTTTCGTTGTTTCTATGACAGAGCAGGTGACCAAAAACCTGTAACAATACTGAAAATGTAGCTTAATAGAAAAATCCTCTAAAATAACAGAGTAAGGGCCCTGTCACACTGGCAGATAACCTCTGCAATTGTGATGCTGCGACATAGGTATACAATGTCATATCCCGCTGTCACATGTAGCGATAGCGCGGTCACAGTAGGATTCCTAGGAGCAAAGAAAGGGCTGAACTTTCTTTTACCTCATACAAAGAAGAGCAGTGGCCCTACCGTGTACAGTATTTCACACAGTATGAAGTCAGAGTTACAAGCTGGCTACATCACAGATTGTCGACTCGTTATGACAAATCTCGTACTGTGTGATGGGGCCTTAAAAGCCTATTCACACAAGTGCTTTTTCTGGCTGCGATTATCACCACCGAAAATTCATAGTAGGACTGCGTCCTAATTATTTCAATGGGGCCAGCAAAAAGACCAGTGGTAATCGCTGAGACTGTGGAGACCTGGGTGTCGTAACCAGTGCTTTCCCCCCTCCCATCAATCCCGTAATGAAACACACACAGTCCTAGGTGGGTTGAACAGGTCGGTCACAGTTTATTAATTAAATAAGCTGAGAAGGGCAATTACATGTCGTAATGGCCGCTCGCGCCGAGCTCCTGTCCGTGATCGACAGGGGAATTGGACCAACGAGCGACTACGACCTTTGCCCTCCTCCACTTCTTCCGCTGTGACTTAATAAAGGTTACCAGAGTTAGTTATATCACGTACAAATATAATTTTTTTTTTTTTTTTTATAAAAGTAAAATATTACAATAGCATTTACCGATTTACATCATCCCGCAGGTTAGTCTCATCTTTAGCCTTTAAAAAGGGAGGGCGGGTGGGACAATGCTTCCAGGTGTCCGCCGGGAGGAAAAGAGAAAGTTCCCGGCCGGACACCTGGATTTAACCCCTGTAGGAGTGGCCGTAGGACCCCTCCCCTCCAGTGCCCACTGGCCGGCCGGGGGTCTTCCAATTAGTGCATCACTAAAGGGGAGTGATGCCAGGGGGGATCTGGCACTGACAACCTTTCTGTGCTGCTCTATCTAGGTGCTCCCCAGTCAGAGACGCGCACCTTATACAGTACCGCGTCTGCCAGACTGTGGAGACCTGGGTGTCGTAACCAGTGCTTTCCCCCCTCCCATCAATCCCGTAATGAAACACACACACAGTCCTAGGTGGGTTGAACAGGTCGGTCACAGTTTATTAATTAAATAAGCTGAGAAGGGCAATTACATGTCGTAACGGCCGCTCGCGCCGAGCTCCTGTCCGTGATCGACAGGGGAATTGGACCAACGAGCGACTACGACCTTTGCCCTCCTCCGCTTCTTCCGCCATGGAGGATCCCGTGTATTACCTACGCGGGACTCCGACCCCACCCATCACTTTTAGGGCCTGTTCAACCCCCTCCTGTAAACCAGACAGAAAAATATCGAGGCCAATGTCCGTTAGGTGAACTCCGTCCGGTCTTAATTGTGGCGTGTTTTTCTTTTGTAGGTATTGGTGATGAATCGCGATACCGCCTCTTCCTCTCACATAATTTCCGATCCGAGCGTTGAATTTCACCCTTGTCCGCTCTATGGCTCTCTTATCTCTTGCACCACGCCATTCGGCCCGTGGTGTTATATCCGACCACACCAGAATCATGTTCCTGAACAGACTGCTGAACCGTTCCGTATCCGTTGTCACCCATTTGTACAACTCGGCCACCTTTTGTTTGCCCAGGTCATTGCCGCCCACGTGTAACACCAATATCACCGGGCGTTCCGCCATCCTTGCTATGCCCACCATCTCCTTGAACACCTGGTTCCACCGGAGGCCTCTGATACCCCTCCAGTTAACTGTTATTCCCGGGATGTAGAGATTTGTTCCTCCTGGCCGCAATTTGGCCCTCTTTTCGGCCCAGTGTACGTAGGAATCTCCTACCACCCAAACTTCAACCCCTGTAAGAGACAACACATGTTAATTAAGCAAGTCGGGTCTTATGTATCTAGCGAAGCATGCGGACTTCCAACGACCCATTCTCTGAACTTCGGCCTCCGGCACTCCCGCCCTAGCTGCCTCTGTGGCCGCCCCTATCCGGAAAGAATGTGTTCCGTACTCCTTTGGATTTGCGCCGGTTTTTTCCAAGCATAGCTTGAACATTGCCTGGAATTGGTACTTGGTCAGAGGGGACCCGTCTGTATGAGTGAAGAAAAATCTACCAGCGTGTCTTATCACGGCGTATGTTTTAACCATTTTTAGTGGGCAAGCTGGGCCCTCTGTAGAGTTAACCAGGACCCATGTGCCCCTACCGGTGGGATCGCATTTGGATTTTCTAACCCTGATGCGCAGGGCGTCGCTGCATATAACTATGTCCTCGTTAATTAGGCCTCCTTCCGCCGCGTTTTTTGACCGCGGTAACAATTCGCTAATACGCAGTGCTCCGAAAAAGACGGTCGCAAAAGCTGCTGATATGAGGGCCGCCTCATATTGCGATGAGCAGACTGACGGGGATATCGCAATCAGGTCCTGCAATAGTCTCAGAGAAATGGGGCGGCGACATTCTTGGCTTGGCTGTAGCCTTTTCCAACCTTTTATGGCTTGTCTTATACAGAAGGATTTAGTAACGTCTACCCATCCCAATAATTGAAAGAAAAATGCTAACCCCGATAATTTCCGTTGTGCCGTGGTGCCCGACGCCCCGCCTTCCCTCATCCGTAATAGGAAATCAGTTGTCACTGCGCTTCGCGCTCCGTCGCTTTCGTTGACTGGCCTACCCTGAATTAGTGAGCACCACTCCTCCCAAGCCTTACCATACACCTGCCAGGTAGCTGGCGAAACGGAGGCCCGGATTAAGGGCATCAATGATTGGCCACTGTGTCCCACAGGGACAGTGGACACAGAATACCCCGGGTTTGCACGTTGGGCTGCTGGATTCTGAAAGCCTGCCAATTGGAAAATAATAGAGGGTTAATGATATTATCATCCACTTCCGCCACCACAGTGGCTCTACACCAAATATTGTTTTCAAGGCAAATCAGCGCTAGCCGGCGCAAGAGAGCGAGTATGGGCAGGGATGAAGAAGACATGTGATTTAAACTCTTTGCCGTTTTCGTATTTTTTGTTTGGAAACGAATGTTCGTGTTCCTCAACTGAACGGCCCATATCTCCAATGCTGCTACCACCGCAAACAATTCCCATAGGGCCGGGTCTTGCCCCCATTTTGTTGTCGTCCATCTCTCTGGCCAACCCGATTTGCACCATTGGTTTTTATAAATTGCTGCAAATCCCTCTTTTTTGTTCCACCCTACAGTCAGCCCTAAATCCTTGCTTGCGATCTCTCTCGCCATAACGCACGAGTGACCGTTGTACGATTGCAGGAACGTTTGCCATACTAGTAGATCTGCTTTCAGCGATCGAGTGAGCCTGATTCTATGGCCGGGCTGAGAAGCGCCTTTTGTTGCCAAGGATAGTCTGCGCGAGAATGCTCTGCCGACCGGCATTACGCGACAAGCGAACGTTAGTAGGCCCAGTAATGCCTGCATTTGCTGGAGGGTTACCTTATTAACCACGCGGAAGCCTTTCAACATTTGTAGGGTTTTTAGTATTTTATCCTTTGGTAATCGGAAAACCATTGAAGTGGTATCTATTTCGATGCCCAAGAACGGCAATACATTACATGGTCCCTCCGTTTTTTCCGGTGACAATGGCACGCCGAATTCGAGTGAGATATATTTGAATTTTTCAAGTAGCTCGGAGCAGAGTTTAGAGTTTCTGGGGCCGACGAACAGGAAATCATCGAGGTAGTGAATTAGGGATTTACTGCCCGTTTCGTACCGAACTACCCAATCTAGGAATGTGCTGAATAGCTCAAAATAGTGACAAGAGATGGAACATCCCATCGGGAGACACATGTCGAAGTAATACAGCTGGTCCACTTTGCAGCCCAGAAGGTGGAAACATTCGGGGTGCACGGGTAGTAAACGGAATGCCGATTCAATGTCGGATTTGGCTAGCAGGGCGCCGGGTCCGGCTGCCCGGACTAATTCTACCGCTTTATCGAAAGACGCATACGAGACGGAAGCTTCTTCTGGGGAAATTGCGTCGTTAACCGAATCGCCTTTTGGGTGAGATAAATGATGGATTAGGCGGTATTTACCGGGTTCCTTTTTTGGTATAATGCCTAGCGGTGATATTTTAATGTTTTTGAAGGGGAGCGCCTTGAAGGGGCCTGCTATCCTACCCAATTCTACCTCCTTTTCGATTTTTTGTCTAAGTATTTCGGGAAATTCGCGAGCCGATTTTAGGTTATCGGATAGGGTGGGCGTTTTTGTTAGCCTAAAGGGAATAAAGAACCCGTCAGAGAATCCTGCCTGCAGCTGCTGAGCTGCTTCCTTATTGGGGTAGAGCTTTAGCCAGGGGGCCATCGCGGTTACGCTCACTGGGGTTCTGCCGCGTAGGCGCTTTGTAAGGCTGATGAGTGCATCTTGATGCTGGGTGACCCCCCCCGCAAGCGGACCAATCATGTCTGAATTTGCATAATGTGTGGAAACGGCAGTTTCCCTCGTTGAACAGCCAGCAGGCCCCAGGTTTTCGCACGACCACTGAGTTCTGACCTGCAGCTGCGGAGTAATTAGTGGTCGAGGCCGAAAAGGGGGGCTGCTTTTGGGACAGCATCAAACGCAACCACACGTCCGTTGCTTTAACTCCCCAGCCTAGATCGGGCTGTAGGGCCAGACGCCTGCGGAACTCCTCATCATACCGCCGCCAGGCTGAACCGCCGTGCGACTTGTACGAACTATATATCATGTCCTGATATATAAACAATTCGGAGCAGCGTTCCGGATGTTTCTGGCCCATAATACAGCCCGATACTGCGAAGGCTTGGAGCCAATTATTCATGGTTAATGCAATTCTCGATCTCCCCCTATCGAAACCCCTCTCGTTAGGTTTATCCACCGTTTGCTGGTCTGCTGATAACAGCGACCATATATCAATATAATCGTTGTTCCAATTTTTTTCTCTAGTTTCTTGATCTATATGGGCGCCTAGCGGGCTGATCCCGCAGAAGAAGGCGTCTTTGTGTAGATTAGCGGATTGTGGTGCTGAATTGTTCACCACCTTTCCGCTCGAGTGTGATAGCTGTAGGATTATTTCCTTTACCCCTTTACTCCCTTTCTTGTAACATTTCCTTGCCACCCTTGGAACACTCACCGCTGTGTGACTCTGGACAAGCGTACTCCGATCCTGGCGGAACCCCCGCAGATGTTGACGGGGGGATGTCGCAGGACGGGGAAACTCTGGCTCCCGCTACAGCGAGGGATTGGCCGATGATCCGAGTCTCGTGCGTTGGAGCCCGATTACAACCACATTGTGGCGGATTAATGGCTCTGTCTTCCGCGCCTGTGTGGTTGTTGTGGCTGGAAGCCGCGGGGGATTGTTCTCCCCGGCTGAAAGCCCTAGCGGGTCCCCGTGATTTAGAGGATTTGTCCCGTGCGCGATGACTCCTATCCGTGCTCAGCGATGTGTCGGACCCCTCGGATGTTGCTGATGACAGCCATCCTGAGGCCCGGGATCTGCGGCGGCTCCTATGGGAGCTGTGTCTGCGGTGGTGACGGGAGGGTCGTTTAGAGGGGTAATGCGAAAGGCGACGGGAGTTATCGGAGGAAGAATGGGAGGACGTTTGGCGTCTACGCCTTCGTCTGCCATTACTATGCGGTGTAATGTGGGGGATTCTACCATTGTTACTAGGGGGATTACCGTCAGTGCACGGTCCTGCCGTGCTACTGAAAAGGGGGGGGGTTAGGAGGTAACTGTATTCAGCCACGTTACCGTAAATTGTTGGGGCGGAGGTTAATGGAAAATTTTTATTAGGGATTTGGTCCGTGGGGGGAGGTGTAACTGTGTTTGTATTAGGTGCGTTTAATGGTGTTACGCAGTGATTCCCGCTGTGCAGCTGTTGAGCGCACTGATCGGTCCTATTGGACCGAACAAAGCGCTCTTCAGCTGACCTGTCACAACTATGACCTGACCCCTGATACCCCCGTGCAGGCATCAGTGCTGCGTCTGCCGGGGGTATGCTGGAGGTCAGGCCTGGAGAGAAATCTGCACGCTGATCGGTCTGTTTTGACCGATCAGCGGGCTCTGGGGACCTTGTGGCGCTAGCGCCAGCCTCCAGGTTACCCCCTGCGGGCGGCATATATGTGCCCGCAGGGAAGGCACTGGAGGACCCGCCGGCGCTGTCCCCAGCGCTGAAATGCGGGGACTGGAAGTGAGTGGGCGGGGACAGGAAGTTGGTGGGCGGGGCTAACTCTGATCGCCGGACCGAGCCCGACGAGGGAGCCGGAAGATGCCGGCAGCGGAGAGACGGCGAGGCCGCCCCCTCTCCAACCTGGAGCCGCTCCGGGGCGCGGGGCAAGCGGGCAGACCGCCTGCCCCCCCGCGCAGCTGGGGGAACCGCCGGAGCAGCCAGGGAAGGGGGCGATGCCTCCGGAGCAGCCAGGGAAGGGGGAGATGCCTCGCGCCGCTCCACGCCGCCCGCCTGCTCGCCGCCAGCCACCGGAGCTGCGGGGAGAGGAGGCGACGCTGCGCGCCGCTCAGCGCAGCCCGGTGCCCCGTCGGCAAGGGGGGCCACTACGTTTTTGTGGCGCGTGCGGCGCCCGGCCCTTCCCCGCCGCTTCCGAGAGGCCTGCCCAACCTCGGCGGCTGGGAGACCCCTGGACCGCTGCGTGGATGATAGGGGCATCGCGGATCCATGCTCCGGACCATGGGGAGGCCGCACAGGACGCCCCCCAGCGGGCGAGCAGGCCGAAGGTGAGGTGACCCTAAGGGGCCCCGGGGGCATGAGGGTGGACGAGGCAGACCCGACCAGCCCCGATGAGGGGGGTGTGAGCTGGGGGTCGGGAGAGGGCACAGAAAGCTGAGCCCTGATGTCGGCGACAATGGCCTGAAGCCAGTTCTCACCTTTCTGTGCCGCTCTCCTCTGCAAGGCCTCAACCAGGGGGTCCGACATCACTACTACAGGGACAATGCTTCCAGGTGTCCGCCGGGAGGAAAAGAGAAAGTTCCCGGCCGGACACCTGGATTTAACCCCTGTAGGAGTGGCCGTAGGACCCCTCCCCTCCAGTGCCCACTGGCCGGCCGGGGGTCTTCCAATTAGTGCATCACTAAAAGGGAGTGATGCCAGGGGGGATCTGGCACTGACAACCTTTCTGTGCTGCTCTATCTAGGTGCTCCCCAGTCAGAGACGCGCACCTTATACAGTACCGCGTCTGCCATTATACAGTAGGTCACTGACCTATAATGGTAACGGTGGAGAAAATCAAAATGATAATTACCAGCAGCACTGGGCAAAAGTGGCCTAAGACCTTATTCACCCAGGTGATTTTCCCTAGCAATTATTGCTAGCGATTTTTCTAGTGAAAATCACTTTGAACAGAGACTATATTTTCACTATGGTGTCCTATGACAGGAAAGCACTGCCCTAAAGTTTTAAATTTTAAATTGCTAGCAATTATTATACCATAGGAGCCCATAGAAAAAAAAATCACCTCTGTTCAAAGCAATTTTGCTAGCAATAATTGCCTGTGTGAATAAGGCCTAATCTAAAAATTCTATAAAACAGATGGTGGGTCAGAAATGGGTCTGTCACCATAGGTTAACAGAAAAAAAACCTAAAAGAATGCACCAGACAATAACAAGAGCCAATAAGTAAATGTATCATCTCTAATATATTAATTACATAAATTTTTTCTAACCTGTTCACTGTAATATGCTAATTGAATTGATGATGATGTGTTCGGTTACACAGGCTGTAGCAAAGTTGAAGGTAAAAATGCTCCCGTTCAGCTTTTTCTGTGATAGGAAACCTATAACAGTAGTGGGAATATAGCAAAATAGAAAAATCCTCTCGGAACAATCCTACCAAATAACAGAGTAATGGAAAAATCCTGTCATAAAACAACTGGCGACTCCAAAATGTGTCTGTCACCATAGGTTACCAACAAATGTAAAAAAATGCACCAGACAATAACAAGAGCCAATAAGTAAATGTATAATCACTAATATATTAAATACATATAATTTTTCTAACCTGTTCAGTGTAATATGTCAATTGAATAGATATTGAAGTGCTCTCTCACACAGGCTGAGGTAAAGTGAAAGTAAAAATCCTAGGTTGCATCACAGTAATCAACTTCAGCTGACCACACAGCTGATTGAAAAAAAAATAAGCATCCTATCAATTTTTTGTGTAATTTAAGTTTTCTGTTTAAAGATGTGCCTTCAGCTCGAATCCATAACTATTAGAAAGCCAAAACATACACAGTAGGCTTTTCCCCCTCAATTAGATACAGTAGAACTGAGAGCAAGGAATTATCAAAATAGTGTTTTTTTCAAAGCACTATAATAAATTAGCAGCGTTCAGATTACAAGATAGTGCTTTTCAAAGCACTATAATAACTAGACAATTACCTCACAGTACTAGCAGCTCTGAGGCGTTTTCCTCTCCCAGAGCGTTACCTCACAAAATGGCCCACTCTGAGGCATTTGCCTTATCCAAAGATCTAATGTACATCGCAACATAACCAGTAATGAGGTGCTCACCTCTCCCAGAAGTTTACTTCACGATTCTCAAAAATCCTATGGAGAAGTAGACTACTCAGGGCATGAGATATTCTGAGGTGTTCGCATCACTCAGTATTTTACCCCAGGATATGAGATATTCTGAGGTGTTTGCATCACTCAGAATGTTACCTCAGGATATGAGATATTCTGAGGTGTTTGCATTACTCAGGTGCCGATTTGGTGGGTGGGGCCACTCTGGGCCCGATTTGGCGGGCGGCGCCACTCTGGGCCCGATTTGGCGGGCGGCGCCACTCTGGGCCCGACTTGGCGGGCGGCGCCACTCTGGGTCCGATTTGGCGGCCGGCGCCACTCTGGGTCCGACTTGGCGGGCGGCGCCACTCTGGGTCCGACTTGGCGGGCGGCGCCACTCTGGGTCCGACTTGGCGGGCGGCGCCACTCTAGGTCCGACTAGGCGGGCGGCGCCACTCTGGGTCCGACTTGGCGGGCGGCGCCACTCTGGGTCCAACTTGGCGGGCGGCGCCACTCTGGGTCCGACTTGGCGGGCGGCGCCACTCTGGGTCCGATTTGGCAGGCGGCGCCACTCTGGGTCCGATTTGGCGGGCGGAGCCACTCTGGGTCCGATTTGGCGGGCGGCGCCACTCTGGGTCCGATTTGGCGGGCGGCGCCACTCTGGGTCCGATTTGGCGGGCGGCGCCACTCTGGGTCCGATTTTACGGGCGGCGCCACTCTGGGTCCGATTTGGCGGGCGGCGCCACTCTGGGTCCGATTTGGCGGGCGGCGCCACTCTGGGTTCGATTTTGCGGGCGGCGCCACTCTGGGTCCGATTTGGCGGGCGGAGCCACTCTGGGTCCGATTTGGCGGGCGGCGCCACTCTGGGTCCGATTTGGCGGGCGGCGCCACTCTAGGTCCGATTTGGCAAGCGGGGGCACTCTGGTCCGATTTGGTGGGCTGGGTCCGATTTGGTGAGCGGGGCAATAATTATAAGACTACAGATAGTGTTTTGGAATTGTGCTCTACTGTCACTTTAAGAGCGGACATTATCTGACAAAACTTGTGACCTGGTGGGCTGATGTAGAGTTTATAGGCGTTGGCATAGTAACTGGGTCTCACTGCGCATATCAATGAGCTAATCAGCCAGGTGGCAGTTATTTTTAGAAATTGCCTCAGAAATCAGGCCCATTATAAACGTATTGGAAAATTTCCATATTGAAACACATTGAGACACTTTTTTCAAACGCAAATTGTGCCAAAACTACAAATCCGATTGACACGAAAAATACTTAGCACACCTCTCAGGAACGCTGGCTTCGAAATGACACCTCACTGGAGTCTGTGAGTTTAGCGGTTCGGGCCGCATTACGTGCGGACTGAATAATAAGAACTAGATGGGTATTTCCTGAAGGAACTACAGATAGTGCTTTGGAATGGTGCCCGGGTTGCCCCAGCAAGACTTTCACACTTGGGTGCCCCTCAGGCGCTGTTTTGGTAGTTGTAGCCACTCTGGGTCCGATTTGGCGGGCGGCGCCACTCTAGGTTCGATTTGGCGGGCGGCGCCACTCCGGGTCTGATTTGGCGGGCGGCGCCACTCCGGGTCCGATTTGTTGAGCGGCGCCACTCCGGGTCCGATTTGGCGGGCGGCGCCACTCCGGGTCCGATTTGGCAGGCGGCGCCACTCTGGCGGGCGGCGCCACTCCGGGTCCGATTTGGCGGGCGGCGCCACTCCGGGTCCGATTTGGCGGGCTTCGCCACTCCGGGTCCGATTTGGCGGGCGGCGCCACTCTGGGTCCGATTTGGCGGGCGGCGCCACTCTGGGTCTGATTTGGCGGGCGGCGCCACTCCGGGTCCGATTTGGCGGGCGGCGCAACTCTGGGTCCGATTTGGCAAGCGGGGGCACTCTGGTCCGATTTGGTGGGCTGGGTCCGATTTGGTGAGCGGGGCAATAATTATAAGACTACAGATAGTGTTTTGGAATTGTGCTCTACTGTCACTTTAAGAGCGGACATTATCTGACAAAACTTGTGACCTGGTGGGCTGATGTAGAGTTTATAGGCGTTGGCATAGTAACTGGGTCTCACTGCGCATATCAATGAGCTAATCAGCCAGGTGGCAGTTATTTTTAGAAATTGCCTCAGAAATCAGGCCCATTATAAACGTATTGGAAAATTTCCATATTGAAACACATTGAGACACTTTTTTCAAACGCAAATTGTGCCAAAACTACAAATCCGATTGACACGAAAAATACTTAGCACACCTCTCAGGAACGCTGGCTTCGAAATGACACCTCACTGGAGTCTGTGAGTTTAGCGGTTCGGGCCGCATTACGTGCGGACTGAATAATAAGAACTAGATGGGTATTTCCTGAAGGAACTACAGATAGTGCTTTGGAATGGTGCCCGGGTTGCCCCAGCAAGACTTTCACACTTGGGTGCCCCTCAGGCGCTGTTTTGGTAGTTGTAGCCACTCTGGGTCCGATTTGGCGGGCGGCGCCACTCTAGGTTCGATTTGGCGGGCGGCGCCACTCCGGGTCTGATTTGGCGGGCGGCGCCACTCCGGGTCCGATTTGTTGAGCGGCGCCACTCCGGGTCCGATTTGGCGGGCGGCGCCACTCCGGGTCCGATTTGGCAGGCGGCGCCACTCTGGCGGGCGGCGCCACTCCGGGTCCGATTTGGCGGGCGGCGCCACTCCGGGTCCGATTTGGCGGGCTTCGCCACTCCGGGTCCGATTTGGCGGGCGGCGCCACTCTGGGTCCGATTTGGCGGGCGGCGCCACTCTGGGTCTGATTTGGCGGGCGGCGCCACTCCGGGTCCGATTTGGCGGGCGGCGCAACTCTGGGTCCGATTTGGCGGGCGGCGCCACTCTGGGTCCGATTTGGCGGGCGGCGCCACACTGGGTCCGATTTGGCGGGCGGCGCCACTCTGGGTCTGATTTGGGGGCGGCGCCACTCTGGGTCCGATTTGGCAGGCGGCGCCACTCTGCGTCCGATTTGGCGGGCGGCGCCACTCTGGGTCCGATTTGGCGGGCGGCGCCACTCCGGGTCCGATTTGGCGGGCGAGGCCACTCCGGGTCCGATTTGGCGGGCTTCGCCACTCCGGGTCCGATTTGGCGGGCGGTGCCACCCTGGGTCCGATTTGGCGGGCGGCGCCACTCTGGGTCCGATTTGGCGGGCGGCGCCACTCCGGGTCCGATTTGGCGGGCGGCGCCACTCTGGGTCCGATTTGGCGGGCGGCGCCACACTGGGTCCGATCTGGCGGGCGGCGCCACTCTGGGTCCGATTTGGGGGCGGCGCCACTCTGGGTCTGATTTGGCGGGCGGCGCCACTCTAAGTCCGATTTGGCGGGCAGCGCCACTCTGGGTCCGATTTGGCGGGCGGCGCCACTCTGGGTCCGATTTGGCGGGCGGCGCCACTCTGGGTCCGATTTGGCGGGCGGCGCCACTCTGGGTCCGATTTGGCGGGCGGCGCCACTCTGGGTCCGATTTGGCGGGCGGCGCCACTCTGGGTCCGATTTGGCGGGCGGCGCCACTCTGGGTCCGATTTGGCGGGCGGCGCCACTCTGGGTCCGATTTGGCGGGCGGCGCCACTCTGGGTCCGATTTGGCAGGTGGCGCCACTCTGGGTCCGATTTGGCGGGCGGCGCCACTCTGGGTCCGATTTGGCGGGCGGCGCCACTCTGGGTCCGATTTGGCGGGCAGCGCCACTCTGGGTCCGATTTTGCGGGCGGCGCCACTCTGGGTCCGATTTGGTGAGCGGGGCAATAATTATAATAAGACTACAGATAGTGCTTTGAAATTGTGCTGTGCTATCACTTTAAGAGCTGATATTATCTGACAAAACTGTGCTGGGGTCATGTACAGTTCGCAGGCGTTGGCATAGTAACTGGGCCTGACTGCACATATCAATGAGCTAATCAGCCAGGTGGCAGGTACATTTCAAATTGCCTCAGAAACCCGGCCATTATAACCTATGGGAAAATTTCCCTATTGAAATGCATTACAATGAGGGGAAAAAACATTTTCAAACGCAAATTGCGCCAAAACTACAAATCCGATCGACACGAAAAGTACTTAGCACACCTCTTGGGGACGCTGGCTTCGAAATGACACCTCACTGGAGTCTGTGAGTGAAGCGGTTCGGGCCGCATTACGTGCGAACTGAATAATAATAAGAAGACTAGATGGGTATTTCCTGAAGGAACTACAGATAGTGCTTTGGAATGGTGCCCGGGTTGCCCCAGCAAGACTTTCACACTTGGGTGCCCCCTCAGGCGCTGGTTTGGTAGTTGTAGCCACTTTGGGTCCGATTTGGCGGGCGGCGCCACTCGGGGTCCGATTTGGCAGGCGGCGCCACTCTGGGTCCGATTTGGCGGGCGGCGCCACTCTGGGTCCGATTTGGCGGGCGGCGCCACTCTGGGTCCGATTTGGCGGGCGGTGCCACTCTGGGTCCGATTTGGTGGGCGGCGCCACTCTGGGCCCGATTTGGCGGGCGGCGCCACTCTGGGTCCGATTTGGCGGGCGGCGCCACTCTGGGTCCGATTTGGCGGGCGGCGCCACTCTGGGTCCGATTTGGCGGGCTGCGCCACACTGGGTCCGATTTGGCGGGCGGCGCCACTCTGGGTCCGATTTGGCGGGCGGCTCCACTCTGGGTCCGATTTGGCGGGCGGCGCCACTCTGGTTCCGATTTGGCGGGCGGCGCCACTCTGGGTCCGATTTGGCGGGCGGCGCCACTCTGGGTCCGATTTGGCGGGCGGCGCCACTCTGGGTCCGATTTGGTGGGCCGGGTCACTCTGGGTCCAATTTGGTGGGCCGGGTCACTCTGGGTCCGATTTGGTGGGCCGGGTCACTCTGGGTCCGATTTGGTGGGCCGGGTCACTCTGGGTCCGATTTGGTGGCCCGGGTCACTATGGGTCCGATTTGGTGGCCCGGGTCGCTCTGGGTCCGAGTTGGTGGCCCGGGTCACTCTGGGTCCGATTTGGTGGCCCGGGTCACTCTGGGTCCGATTTGGTGCACTGGGTCACTCTGGGTCCGATTTGGTGGCCCGGGTCACTCTGGATCCGATTTGGCGGGCGGCGCCACTCTGGGTCCGATTTGGCGGGCGGCGCCACTCTGGGTCTGATTTGGCGGGCGGCGTCACTCTGGGTCCGATTTCGCGTGCGGCGCCACTCTGGGTCCAATTTGGCGGGCGGCGCCACACTGGGTCCGATTTGGCGAGCGGTGCCACACTGGGTCCGATTTGGCGGGCGGCGCCACTCTGGGTCCGATTTGGCGGGCAGCGCCACTCTGGGTCCGATTTGGCGGGCGGTGCCACTCTGGGTCCGATTTGGCGGGCGGCGCCACTCTGGGTCCGATTTGGCGGGCGGCACCACTCTGGGTCCGATTTGGCGGGCGGCGCCACTCTGGGTCCGATTTGGCGGGCGGCGCCACTCTGGGTCCGATTTGGCGGGCGGCGCCACTCTGGGTCCGATTTGGCGGGCGGAGCCACTCTGGGTCCGATTTGGCGGACCGGGTCACTCTGGGTCCGATTTGGCGGGCGGCTCCACACTGGGTCCGATTTGGCGGGCGGCGCCACTCTGGGTCCGATTTGGTGGGCCGGGTCACTCTGGGTCCGATTTGGTGGGCCGGGTCACTCTGGGTCCGATTTGGTGTCCCGGGTCACTCTGGGTCCGATTTGGTGCACTGGGTCACTCTGGGTCCGATTTGGTGGCCCGGGTCACTCTGGGTCCGATTTGGTGGGCCGGGTCACTCTGGGTCCGATTTGGTGTGCCGGGTCACTCTGGGTCCGATTTGGTGGGCCGGGTCACTCTGGGTCCGATTTGGTGGGCGGCGCCACTCTGGGTCCGATTTGGCGGGCGGCGCCACTCTGGGTCCGATTTGGCGGGCGGCGCCACTCTGGGTCCGATTTGGCGGGCGGTGCCACTCTGGGTCCGATTTGGCGGGCGGTGCCACTCTGGGTCCGATTTGGCGGGCGGAGCCACTCTGGGTCCGATTTGGCGGGCCGGGTCACTCTAGGTCCGATTTGGCAGGCGGCTCCACACTGGGTCCGATTTGGTGGGCCGGGTCACTCTGGGTCCGATTTGGTGGGCCGGGTCACTCTGGGTCCGATTTGGTGCACTGGGTCACTCTGGGTCCGATTTGGTGGCCCGGGTCACTCTGGGTCCGATTTGGTGGGCCGAGTCACTCTGGGTCCGATTTGGTGGGCCGGGTCACTCTGGGTCCGATTTGGTGGGCCGGGTCACTCTGGGTCCGATTTGGCGGGCGGCGCCACTCTGGGTCCGATTTGGCGGGTGGCACCACTCTGGGTCCGATTTGGCGGGCGGCGCCACTCTGGGTCCGATTTGGTGGGCCGGGTCACTCTGGGTCCGATTTGGTGGGCCGGGTCACTCTGGGTCCGATTTGGTGGGCCGGGTCACTCTGGGTCCGATTTGGTGGCCCGGGTCACTCTGGGTCCGATTTGGTGCACTGGGTCACTCTGGGTCCGGTTTGGTGGCCCGGGTCACTCTGGGTCCGATTTGGTGGGCCGAGTCACTCTGGGTCCGATTTGGCGGGCGGCGCCACTCTGGGTCCGATTTGGCGGGCGGCACCACTCTGGGTCCGATTTGGCGGGCGGCGCCACTCTGGGTCCGATTTGGTGGGCCGGGTCACTCTGGGTCCGATTTGGTGGGCCGGGTCACTCTGGGTCCGATTTGGTGGGCCGGGTCACTCTGGGTCCGATTTGGTGGCCCCGGTCACTCTGGGTCCGATTTGGTGCACTGGGTCACTCTGGGTCCGATTTGGTGGCCCGGGTCACTCTGGGTCCGATTTGGTGGGCCGAGTCACTCTGGGTCCGATTTGGCGGGCGGCGCCACTCTGGGTCCGATTTGGCGGGCGGCGCCACTCTGGGTCCGATTTGGCGGGCGGCGCCACTCTGGGTCCGATTTGGCGGGCGGCGCCACTCTGGGTCCGATTTGGCGGGCGGCGCCACTCTGGGTCCGATTTGGCGTGCGGAGCCACTCTGGGTCCGATTTGGCGGGCCGGGTCACTCTGGGTCCGATTTGGCGGGCGGCTCCACACTGGGTCCGATTTGGCAGGCGGCGCCACTCTGGGTCCGATTTGGTGGGCCGGGTCACTCTGGGTCCGATTTGGTGGGCCGGGTCACTCTGGGTCCGATTTGGTGGCCCGGGTCACTCTGGGTCCGATTTGGTGCACTGGGTCACTCTGGGTCCGATTTGGTGGCCCGGGTCACTCTGGGTCCGATTTGGTGGGCCGGGTCACTCTGGGTCCGATTTGGTGGGCCGGGTCACTCTGGGTCCGATTTGGTGGGCCGGGTCACTCTGGGTCCGATTTGGTGGCCCGGGTCACTCTGGGTCCGATTTGGTGGCCCGGGTCTCTCTGGGTCCGATTTGGTGGCCCGGGTCACTCTGGGTCCGATTTGGCGGGCGGCGCCACTCTGGGTCCGATTTGGCGGGCGGCGCCACTCTGGGTCCGATTTGGCGGGCGGCGCCACTCTGGGTCCGATTTGGCGGGCGGCGCCACTCTGGGTTCGATTTGGCGGGCGGCGCCACTCTGGGTCCGATTTGGCGGGCGGCGCCACTCTGGGTCCGATTTGGCGGGCGGCGCCACTCTGGGTCCGATTTGGCGGGCGGCGCCACTCGGGGTCCGATTTGGCGGGCGGCGCCACTCTGGGTCCGATTTGGCGGGCGGCGCCACTCGGGGTCCGATTTGGCGGGCGGCGCCACTCTGGGTCCGATTTGGCGGGCGGCGCCACTCTGGGTCCGATTTGGCGGGCGGCGCCACTCTGCGTCCGATTTGGCGGGCGGCGCCACTCTGGGTCCGATTTGGCGGGCGGCGCCACTCTGGGTCCGATTTGGCGGGCGGCGCCACTCTGCGTCCGATTTGGCGGACGGCGCCACTCTGGGTCCGATTTGGCGGGCGGCGCCACTCTGGGTCCGATTTGGCGGGCGGCGCCACTCTGGGTCCGATTTGGCGGGCGGCGCCACTCTGCGTCCGATTTGGCGGGCGGCGCCACTCTGGGTCCGATTTGGCGGGCGGCGCCACTCTGGGTCCGATTTGGCGGGCGGCGCCACTCTGGGTCCGATTTGGCGGGCGGCGCCACTGTGCGTCCGATTTGGCGGGCGGCGCCACCGTGGGTCCGATTTGGCGGGCGGCGCCACTCTGGGTCCGATTTGGTGAGCGGGGCAATAATTATAATAAGACTACAGATAGTGCTTTGAAATTGTGCTGTGCTATCACTTTAAGAGCTGATATTATCTGGCAAAACTGTGCTGGTGTGGTCATGTACAGTTCGCAGGCGTTGGCATAGTAACTGGGCCTGACTGCGCATATCAATGAGCTAATCAGCCAGGTGGCAAGTGGCAGGTACATTTCAAATTGCCTCAGAAACCCGGCCATTATAACCTATGGGAAAATTTCCCTATTGAAATGCATTACAATGAGGGGAAAAAACATTTTCAAACGCAAATTGCGCCAAAACTACAAATCCGATCGACACGAAAAATACTTAGCACACCTCTTGGGGACGCTGGCTTCGAAATGACACCTCACTGGAGTCTGTGAGTGAAGCGGTTCGGGCCGCATTACGTGCGAACTGAATAATAATAAGAAGAACTAGATGGGTATTTCCTGAAGGAACTACAGATAGTGCTTTGGAATGGTGCCCGGGCTGCCCCTGCAAGACTTTCACACTTGGGTGCCCCTCAGGCGCTGGTTTGGTAGTTGTAGCCCCTCAGGGTTGAGGCCACTCTGGGTCCGATTTGGTGGGCCGGGTCACTCTGGGTCCGATTTGGTGGGATGGGTCACTCTGGGTCCGATTTGGTGGGCCGGGTCACTCTGGGTTTGATTTGGTGGGCCGGGTCACTCTGGGTCCGATTTGGTGGGCCGGGTCACTCTGGGTCCGACTTGGTGGCCCGGGTCACTCTGGGACCGACTTGGTGGCCCGGGTCACTCTGGGTCCGACTTGGTGGCCCGGGTCACTCTGGGTCCGACTTGGTGGCCCGGGTCACTCTGGGTCCGATTTGGTGGCCCGGGTCACTCTGGGTCCGATTTGGTGGCCCGGGTCACTCTGGGTCCGATTTGGTGGCCCGGGTCACTCTGGGTCCGATTTGGTGGCCCGGGTCACTCTGGGTCCGATTTGGTGGCCCGGGTCACTCTGGGTCCGATTTGGTGGCCCGGGTCACTCTGGGTCCGATTTGGTGGGCCGGGTCACTCTGGGTCCGATTTGGTGGGCCGGGTCACTCTGGGTCCGATTTGGTGGGCCGGGTCACTCTGGGTCCGATTTGGTGGGCCGGGTCACTCTGGGTCCGATTTGGTGGGCCGGGTCACTCTGGGTCCGATTTGGTGGGCCGGGTCACTCTGGGTCCGATTTGGTGGGCCGGGTCACTCTGGGTCCGATTTGGTGGGCCGGGTCACTCTGGGTCCGATTTGGTGGGCCGGGTCACTCTGGGTCCGATTTGGCGGGCGGCGCCACTCTGGGTCCGATTTGGCGGGCGGCGCCACTCTGGGTCCGATTTGGCGGGCGGCGCCACTCTGGGTCCGATTTGGTGGGCGGCGCCACTCTGGGTCCGATTTGGCGGGCGGCGCCACTGGGTCCGATTTGGCGGGCGGCGCCACTCTGGGTCCGATTTGGCGGGCGGCGCCACTCTGGGTCCGATTTGGCGGGCGGCGCCACTCTGGGTCCGATTTGGCGGGCGGCGCCACTCTGGGTCCGATTTGGCGGGCGGCGCCACTCTGGGTCCGATTTGGCGGGCGGCGCCACTCTGGGTCCGATTTGGCGGGCGGCGCCACTCTGGGTCCGACTTGACGGGCGGCGCCACTCTGGGTCCGATTTGGCGGGCGGGGGCACTCTGGGTCCGATTTGGCAAGCGGGGGCACTCTCGTCCGATTTGGTGGGCTGGGTCCGATTTGGTGAGCGGGGCAATAATGATAAGACTACAGATAGTGCTTTGTAATTGTGCTGTACTGTCACTTTAAGAGCTGATATTATCTGACAAAACTTGTGACCTGGTGGGCTGGTAGAGTTTATAGGCGTTGGCATAGTAACTGGGTCTCACTGCGCATATCAATGAGGTAATCAGCCAGGTGGCAGTTATTTTTAGAAATTGCCTCAGAAATCAGGCCCATTATAAACGTATTGGAAAATTTCCCTATTGAAATGCATTGAGACACTTTTTTCAAACGCAAATTGCGCCAAAACTACAAATCCGATCGACACGAAAAATACTTAGCACACCTCTCAGGAACGCTGGCTTCGAAATGACACCTCACTGGAGTCTGTGAGTTTAGCGGTTCGGGCCGCATTACGTGCGGACTGAATAATAATAATAAGAACTAGATGGGTATTTCCTGGAGGAACTACAGATAGTGCTTTGGAATGGTGCCCGGGCTGCCCCTGCAAGACTTTCACACTTGGGTGCCCCTCAGGCGCTGGTTTGGTAGTTGTAGCCCCTCAGGGTTGAGGCCACTCTGGGTCCGATTTGGTGGGCCGGGTCACTCTGGGTCCGATTTGGTGGCCCGGGTCACTCTGGGTCCGATTTGGCGGGCGGCGCCACACTGGGTCCGATTTGGCGGGCGGCGCCACCCCGGTTCCGATTTGGCGGGCGGCGCCACTCCGGGTCCGATTTGGCGGGCGGCGCCACCCCGGGTCCGATTTGGCGGGCGGCGCCACTCCGGGTCCGATTTGGCGGGCGGCGCCACTCCGGGTCCGATTTGGCGGGCGGCGCCACTCTGGGTCCGATTTGGCGGGCGGCGCCACTCCGGGTCCGATTTGGCGGGCGGCGCCACTCTGGGTCCGATTTGGCGGGCGGCGCCACTCTGGGTCCGATTTGGCGGACGGCGCCACTCCGGGTCCGATTTGGCGGGCGGCGCCACTCTGGGTCCGATTTGGCGGGCGGCGCCACTCTGGGTCCGATTTGGCGGGCGGCGCCACTCTGGGTCCGATTTGGCGGGCGGCGCCACTCTGGGTCCGATTTGGCGGGCGGCGCCACTCTGGGTCCGATTTGGCCGAACGGCGCCACTCTGGGTCCGATTTGGCGGGCGGCGCCACTCTGGGTCCGATTTGGCGGGCGGCGCCACTCTGGGTCCGATTTGGCGGGCGGCGCCACTCTGGGTCCGATTTGGCGGGCTGGGTCCGATTTGGTGAGCGGCGCAATAATTATAATAAGACTATAGATAGTGCTTTGAAATTGTGCTGTGCTATCACTTTAAGAGCTGATATTATCTGCCAAAACTGTCCTGCTAGGGTCATGTACAGTTCGCAGGCGTTGGCATAGTAACTGGGCCTGACTGAGCATATCTATGAGCTAATCAGCCAGGTGGCAGGTACATTTCAAATTGCCTCAGAAACCCGGCCATTATAACCTATGTGAAAATTTCCCTATTGAAAAGCATTACAATGAGGGGAAAAAACATTTTCAAACGCAAATTGCGCAAAAACTACAAATCCGATCGACACGAAAAATACTTAGCACACCTCTTGGGGACGCTGGCTTCGAAATGACACCTCACTGGAGTCTGTGAGTGAAGCGGTTCGGGCCGCATTACGTGCGGACTGAATAATAATAAGAACTAGATGGGTATTTCCTGAAGGAACTACAGATAGTGCTTTGGAATGGTGCCCGGGCTGCCCCTGCAAGACTTTCAGACTTTCGTGCCCCTCAGGCGCTGGTTTGGTAGTTGTAGCCCCTCAGGGTTGAGGCCACTCTGGGTCCGATTTGGGGGGCGGGGTCACTCTGGGTCCGATTTGGGGGCGGCGCCACTCTGGGTCCAATTTGGCGGGCGTCGCCACTCTGGGTCCGATTTGGCGGGCGGCGCCACTCTGGGTCCGATTTGGCGGGCGGCGCCACTCTGGGTCCGATTTGGCGGGCGGCGCCACTCTGGGTCCGATTTGGCGGGCGGCGCCACTCTGGGTCCGATTTGGCGGGCGGCGCCACTCTGGGTCCGATTTGGCGGGCGGCGCCACTCTGGGTCCGATTTGGCGGGCGGCGCCACTCTAGGTCCGATTTGGCGGGCGGCGCCACTCTGGGTGCGATTTGGCGGGCGGCGCCACTCTGGGTCCGATTTGGCGGGCGGCGCCACTCTGGGTCCGATTTGGCGGGCGGCGCCACTCTGGGTCCGATTTGGCGGGCGGCGCCACTCTGGGTCCGATTTGGCGGGCGGCGCCACTCCGGGTCCGATTTGGCGGGCGGCGCCACTCTGGGTCCGATTTGGCGGGCGGCGCCACTCTGGGTCCGATTTGGCGGGCGGCGCCACTCTGGGTCCGATTTGGCGGGCGGCGCCACTCTGGGTCCGATTTGGCGGGCGGCGCCACTCTGGGTCCGATTTGGCGGGTGGCGCCACTCTGGGTCCGATTTGGCGGGCGGCGCCACTCTGGGTCCGATTTGGAGGGCGGCGACACTCTGGGTCCGATTTGGCGGGCGGTGACACTCTGGGTCCGATTTGGCGGGCGGCGCCACTCTGGGTCCGATTTGGAGGGCGGCGACACTCTGGGTCCGATTCTGTGGGCGCGGCCACTCTGGGTCCGATTCGGTGGGCGGAGCCACTCTGGGTCCGATTTGGTGGGCGGGGCACCTTAGGGACCAATTTGGTGGGTGGGGTCACTTGGTCCGATTTGGTGGGCTGGGCACCTCAGGGTCTGATTTGGTGGGCTGGGCACCTCAGGGTCCGATTTGGTGGGTGGGGTCACTCTGGGTCCGATTTGGTGGGCGGGGTCACTCTGGGCCTGATTTGGTGGAAGGGGTCACTCTGGGTCCGATTTGGTGGAAGGGGTCACTCTGGGTCTGATTTGGTGGAAGGGGTCACTCTGGGTCCGATTTGGTGGGCGGAGCCACTCTGGGTCCGATTTGGTGGGCGGGGTCACTCTGGGTCCGATTTAGGGGGCGGGGTCACTCTGGGTCTGATTTGGTGGGCCGGGCCCCTCGGGGTCCGATTTGGTGGGCCGGGCCTCTCGGGTTCCGAATTGGTGAGCGGGGTAATCTACTATATAATTGTCTAAGGGCACTTCCGTCTTTCTGTCTCACAACACCGCTACGTCATCATCTCGTGAGACCGCAATGCACTCTTGGGACCGGAGCGCGCAACAAGCATCGGGTACCGGCCACTCCAGGTGCAACAAGCATCGTGTACCGGCCGCTCTAGGAGGTGCAACAACCATCAGATACCGGCCGCTCCAGGAGGTGAGTATGTAACTTTTTTATTTTAATTCTTTTTTTTTTTTAACAGGGATATGCAGTATACTATGTGACTGGACAATGTACTACGTGACTGGGCAGTATAACTACGTGGCTCTGCGCTGTATACTGCGTGGCTCTGCGCTGTATACTGCGTGGCTCTGCGCTGTATACTACGCGGCTCTGCGCTGTATACTACGTGACTGGGCAGTATAACTACGTGGCTCTGTGCTGTATACTGCGTGGCTCTGCGCTGTATACTGCGTGGCTCTGCACTGTATACTACGCGGCTCTGCGCTGTATACTACGCGGCTCTGCGCTGTATACTACGCGGCTCTGCGCTGTATACTGCGTGGCTCTGCGCTGTGTACTGCGCGGCTCTGCGCTGTGTACTGCACGGCTCTGCGCTGTGTACTGCGCGGCTCTGCACTGTGTACTGCGCGTTCTGCGCTGTATACTGCGCGGCTCTGCGCTGTATACTGCGCGGCTCTGCGCCTTGTACTGCGCGGCTCTGCGCTGTATACTGCGGGGCTCTGCACTGTATACTGAGCGGCTCTGCGCTGCATACTGCGTGGCTCTACGCTGTGTACTGCGCGGCTCTGCGCTGTTTACTGCGGGGCTCTGCACTGTATACTACGCGGCTCTGCGCTGTATACTGCGCGGCTCTGCGCTGCATACTGCGTGGCTCTACGCTGTGTACTGCGCGGCTCTGCGCTGTATACTGCGCGGCTCTGCGCTGTATACTGGGTGGCTCTGCGCTGTGTACTGCGCGGCTCTGTGCTGTGTACTGCGCGGCTCTGCACTGTGTACTGCGCGGCTCTGCGCTGTGTACTGCGCGGCTCTGCGCTGTGTACTGCGCGGCTCTGCGCTTTATACTGCGCGGCTGTGCGCTCTGTACTGCGCGGCTCTGCGCTGTGTACTGCGCGGCTCTCCGCTGTGTACTGCGCGGCTCTGCGCTGTGTACTGCGCGGCTCTGCGCTGTGTACTGTGCGGCTCTGCGCTGTGTACTGCTCGGCTCTGCGCTGTGTACTGCGCGGCTCTCCGCTGTGTACTGCGCGGCTCTGCGCTGTGTACTGCGCGGCTCTGCGCTGTGTACTGCTCGGCTCTGCGCTGTGTACTGCGTGGCTCTCCGCTTTATACTGCGCGGCTCTGCGCTGTGTACTGCGCGGCTCTGCGCTGTGTACTGCGCGGCTCTGCGCTGTGTACTGCGCGGCTCTGCGCTGTGTATTGCGCGGCTCTGCGCTGTGTATTGCGCAGCTCTGCGCTGTGTACTGCTCGGCTCTGCACTGTGTACTGCGCGGCTCTCCGCTTTATACTGCGCGGCTCTGCGCTGTGTACTGCGCGGCTCTGCGCTGTGTACTGCGCGGCTCTGCGCTGTGTACTGCGCGGCTCTGCGCTGTGTACTGCTCGGCTCTGCGCTGTGTACTACGCGGCTCTGCGCTGTGTACTGCGCGGCTCTGCGCTGTGTACTGCGCGGCTCTGCGCTGTGTACTGCGCGGCTCTGCGCTTTATACTGCGCGTCTTTGCGCTGTGTACTGCATGGCTCTGTGCTGTGTACTGCGCAGCTCTGCGCTGTGTACTGCGCGGCTCTGCGCTGTGTACTGCGCGGCTCTGCGCTTTATACTGCGCGGCTCTGCGCTGTGTACTGCGCGGCTCTGCGCTGTGTACTGCACGGCTCTGCGCTTTATACTGCACGGCTCTGCGCTGTGTACTGCACGGCTCTGCGCTGTGTACTGCGCGGCTCTGCGCTGTGTACTGCACGGCTCTGCGCTTTATACTGCACGGCTCTGCGCTGTGTACTGCACGGCTCTGCGCTTTATACTGCGCGGCTCTGCGCTGTATACTGCGCGGCTCTGCACTGTATACTGCGTGGCTGTGCAATATACTACGTGGACATGCATATTCTAGAATACCCGATGAGTTAGAATCGGGCCACAGTCTAATAATTATAAGACTACAGATAGTGGTTTGGAATTGTGCTGTACTGTCACTTTAAGAGCTGATATTATCTGACAAAACTTGTGACCTGGTGAGCTGATATAGATTTCATAGGCGTTGGCATAGTAACTGTGTCTGACTGCGCATATCAATGAGCTAATCAGCCAGGTGGCAGTTATTTTTAGAAATTGCCTCAGAAACCAGCCCATTATAAACGTATTGGAAAATTTCTCTATTGAAACGCATTGAAAGACTTTTTTCAAACACAAATTGCGCAAAAACTACAAATCCGATCGGCACGAAAAATACTTAGCACACCTCTTGGGGACGCTGGCTTCGAAATGACACCTCACTGGAGTCTGTGAGTGAAGCGGTTCGGGCCGCATTACGTGCGGACTGAATAATAAGAATAAGAAGAAGTTATCCACGGTGGAATAACAGTATAGTGCTTTGTTCCAAAGCACTATAATAAGAAGTTTACCACGGTGGAATAACAGTATAGTGCTTTGTTCCAAAGCACTATAAATAAGAAGAAGTTATCCACGATGGAATAACAGTATAGTGCTTTGTTCCAAAGCACTATAATAAGAAGAACTAGATGGGTATTTCCTGAAGGAACTACAGATAGTGCTTTGGAATGGTGCCCGGGCTGCCCCTGCAAGACATTCACACTTGGGTGCCCCTCAGGCGGTCCGATTTGGTGGGTTGGGTCAATCTGGGTCTGATTTTGTGGGCGGGGTAAATCTAGGTCCGATACGGTGGGCGGAGCCACTTTGGGTCCGATTCGGTGGGCGGAGCCACTCTGGGTCCGATTTGGTGGGCGGGGCACCTCAGAGACCGATTTGGTGGGTGGGGTCACTCAGGGTCCGATTTGGTGGGCTGGACACCTCAGGGTCCGATTTGGTGGGCTGGGCACCTCAGGGTCTGATTTGGTGGGCGGGGTCACTCTGGGTCCGATTTGGCGGGCGGCGCCACTCTGGGTCCGATTTGGCAGGCGGCGCCACTCTGGGTCCGATTTGGAGGGTGGCGCCACTCTGGGTCTGATTTGGCGGGCGGCGCCACTGTGGGTCCGATTTGGCGGGCGGCGCTACTCTGGGTCCGATTTGGCGGGCGACGCCACTCTGGGTCCGATTTGGCGGGCGGCGCCACTCTGGGTCCGATTTGGCGGGCGGCGCCACTCTGGGTCCGATTTGGCGGGCGGCGCCACTCTGGGTCCGATTTGGCGGGCGGCGCCACTCTGGGTCCGATTTGGCGGGCGGCGCCACTCTGGGTCCGATTTGGCGGGTGGCGCCACACTGGGTCCGATTTGGCGGGCGGCGCCACTCTGGGTCCGATTTGGCGGGCGGCGCCACTCTGGGTCCGATTTGGCGGGCGGCGCCACTCTGGGTCCGATTTGGCATTCGGCGCCACTCTGGGTCCGATTTGGCGGCCGGCGCCACTCTGGGTCCGATTTGGCGGCCGGCGCCACTCTGGGTCCGATTTGGCGGGCGGCGCCACTCTGGGTCCGATTTGGCGGGCGGCGCCACTCTGGGTCCGATTTGGCGGGCGGCGCCACTCTGGGTCCGATTCGGCGGGCGGCGCCACTTTGGGTCCGATTTGGCGGGCGGCGCCACTCCGGGTCCGATTCGGCGGGCGGCGCCACTCTGGCGGGCGGCGCCACTCCGGGTCCGATTTGGCGGGCGGCGCCACTTTGGGTCCGATTTGGCTGGCGGCGCCACTTCGGGTCCGATTTGGCGGGCGGCGCCACTCCGGGTCCGATTTGGCAGGCGGCGCCACTCTGGCGGCGCCACTCCGGGTCCGATTTGGCGGGCGGCGCCACTCCGGGTCCGATTTGGCGGGCGGCGCCACTCTGGGTCCGATTTGGCGGGCGGCGCCACTCCGGGTCCGATTTGGCGGGCGGCGCCACTCTGGGTCCGATTTGGCGGGCGGCGCCACTCTGGGTCCGATTTGGCGGGCGGCGCCACTCTGGGTCCGTTTTGGCGGGCGGCGCCACTCTGGGTCCGATTTGGCGGGCGTCGCCACTCTGGGTCCGATTTGGCGGGCGGCGCCACTCTGGGTCCGATTTGGCGGGCGGCGCCACTCTGGGTCTGATTTGGCGGGCGGCGCCACTCTGGGTCCGATTTGGCGGGCGGCGCCACTCTGGGTCCGATTTGGCGGGCGGCGCCACTCTGGGTCCGATTTGGCGGGTGGCGCCACACTGGGTCCGATTTGGCGGGCGGCGCCACTCTGGGTCCGATTTGGCGGGCGGCACCACTCTGGGTCCGATTTGGCGGGCGGCGCCACTCTGGGTCCGATTTGGCATTCGTCGCCACTCTGGGTCCGATTTGGCGGCCGGCGCCACTCTGGGTCCGATTTGGCGGGCGGCGCCACTCTGGGTCCGATTTGGCGGGCGGCGCCACTCTGGGTCCGATTTGGCGGGCGGCGCCACTCTGGGTCCGATTCGGCGGGCGGCGCCACTTTGGGTCCGATTTGGCGGGCGGCGCCACTCTGGGTCCGATTTGGCGGGCTGGGTCCGATTTGGTGAGCGGGGCAATAATTATAATAAGACTATAGATAGTGCTTTGAAATTGTGCTGTGCTATCACTTTAAGAGCTGATATTATCTGCCAAAACTGTCCTGCTAGGGTCATGTACAGTTCGCAGGCGTTGGCATAGTAACTGGGCCTGACTGAGCATATCAATGAGCTAATCAGCCAGGTGGCAGGTACATTTCAAATTGCCTCAGAAACCCGGCCATTATAACCTATGTGAAAATTTCCCTATTGAAAAGCATTACAATGAGGGGAAAAAACATTTTCAAACGCAAATTGCGCCAAAACTACAAATCCGATCGACACGAAAAATACTTAGCACACCTCTTGGGGACGCTGGCTTCGAAATGACACCTCACTGGAGTCTGTGAGTGAAGCGGTTCGGGCCGCATTACGTGCAGACTGAATAATAATAAGAACTAGATGGGTATTTCCTGAAGGAACTACAGATAGTGCTTTGGAATGGTGCCCGGGTTGCCCCAGCAAGACTTTCACACTTGGGTGCCCCTCAGGCGCTGGCTTGGTAGTTGTAGCCCCTAAAGGGGTGAGGCCACTATGGGTCCGATTTGGTGGGCGGGGTCACTCTGGGACCAATTTGGTGGGCGGGGTCACTCTGGGACCAATTTGGTGGGCGGGGTCACTCTGGGACCGATTTGGCGGGCGGCACCACTCTGGGTCCGATTTGGCGGGCGGCGCCACTCTGGGTCCGATTTGGCGGGCGGCGCCACTCTGGGTCCGATTTGGCGGGCGGCGCCACTCTGGGTCCGATTTGGCGGGCGGCGCCACTCTGGGTCCGATTTGGCGGGCGGCGCCACTCTGGGTCCGATTTGGCGGGCGGCGCCACTCTGGGTCCGATTTGGCGGGCGGCGCCACTCTGGGTCCGATTTGGCGGGCGGCGCCACTCTGGGTCCGATTTGGCGGGCGGCGCCACTCTGGGTCCGATTTGGCGGGCCGGGTCACTCTGGGTCCGATTTGGCGGCCCGGGTCACTCTGGGTCCGATTTGGCGGCCCGGGTCACTCTGGGTCCGATTTGGTGGGCCGGGTCACTCTGGGTCCGATTTGGTGGGCCGGGTCACTCTGGGTCCGATTTGGTGGGCCGGGTCACTCTGGGTCCGATTTGGTGGGCCGGGTCACTCTGGGTCCGATTTGGTGGGCCGGGTCACTCTGGGTCCGATTTGGTGGCCCGGGTCACTCTGGGTCCGATTTGGTGGCCCGGGTCACTCTGGGTCCGATTTGGTGGCCCGGGTCACTCTGGGTCCGATTTGGTGGCCCGGGTCACTCTGGGTCCGATTTGGTGGCCCGGGTCACTCTGGGTCCGATTTGGTGGCCCGGGTCACTCTGGGTCCGATTTGGTGGCCCGGGTCACTCTGGGTCCGATTTGGTGGCCCGGGTCACTCTGGGTCCGATTTGGTGGCCCGGGTCACTCTGGGTCCAATTTGGTGGCCCGGGTCACTCTGAGTCCGATTTGGTGGCCCGGGTCACTCTGGGTTTGATTTGGTGGCCCGGGTCACTCTGGGTCCGATTTGGTGGCCCGGGTCACTCTGGGCCCGATTTGGTGGCCCGGGTCACTCTGGGTCCGATTTGGTGGCCCGGGTCACTCTGGGTCCGATTTGGTGGCCCGGGTCACTCTGGGTCCGATTTGGTGGCCCGGGTCACTCTGGGTCCGATTTGGTGGCCCGGGTCACTCTGGGCCCGATTTGGTGGCCCGGGTCACTCTGGGTCCGATTTGGTGGCCCGGGTCACTCTGGGTCCGATTTGGTGGCCCGGGTCACTCTGGGTCCGATTTGGTGGCCCGGGTCACTCTGGGTCCGATTTGGTGGCCCGGGTCACTCTGGGTCCGATTTGGTGGCCCGGGTCACTCTGGGTCCGATTTGGTGGCCCGGGTCACTCTGGGTCCGATTTGGTGGCCCGGGTCACTCTGGGTCCGATTTGGTGGCCCGGGTCACTCTGGGTCCGATTTGGTGGCCCGGGTCACTCTGGGTCCGATTTGGTGGCCCGGGTCACTCTGGGTCCGACTTGGTGGCCCGGGTCACTCTGGGTCCGATTTGGTGGCCCGGGTCACTCTGGGTCCGATTTGGTGGCCCGGGTCACTCTGGGTCCGATTTGGTGGCCCGGGTCACTCTGGGTTTGATTTGGTGGGCCGGGTCACTCTGGGTGCGATTTGGTGGGCCGGGTCACTCTGGGTCCGATTTGGTGGCCCGGGTCACTCTGGGTCCGATTTGGTGGGCCGGGTCACTCTGGGTCCGATTTGGTGGGCCGGGTCACTCTGGGTCCGATTTGGTGGGCCGGGTCACTCTGGGTCCGATTTGGTGGGCCGGGTCACTCTGGGTCCGATTTGGTGGGCCGGGTCACTCTGGGTCCGATTTGGTGGGCCGGGTCACTCTGACTGACAGCAGGATAAGGGAATGGCTGATAACAGAGAATAGACTGACAGCAGGACAAGGGAATGGCTGATAACAGAGAGAATAGACTGACAGCAGGACAGGGGAATTGCTGATAACAGAGAGAAATAGACTGACAGCAGGACGGGGAATGGCTGATAACAGAGAGAATAGACTGACAGCAGGACAGGGGAATGGCTGATAACAGAGAGAATAGACTGACAGCAGGACAGGGGAATGGCTGATAACAGAGAGAATAGACTGACAGCAGGACGGGGAATGGCTGATAACAGAGAGAATAGACTGACAGCAGGACAGGGGAATGGCTGATAACAGAGAGAAATAGACTGACAGCAGTACGGGGAATGGCTGATAACAGAGAGAAATAGATGGGTATTTCCTGAAGGAACTACAGATAGTGCTTTGGAATGGTGCCCGGGTTGCCCCAGCAAGACTTTCACACTTGGGTGCCCCTCAGGCGCTGGTTTGGTAGTTGTAGCCACTCTGGGTCCGATTTGGTGGGTGGGGCCCCTCAGGGGCCGATTTGGTGGGCGCTGTATACTGCGGGGCTCTGCGCTGTATACTGCGGGGCTCTGCGCTGTATACTGCGGGGCTCTGCGCTGTATACTGCGGGGCTCTGCGCTGTATACTGCGGGGCTCTGCGCTGTATACTGCGGGGCTCTGCGCTGTATGCTGCGGGGCTCTGCGCTGTGTACTGCGCGGCTCTGCGCTGTGAACTGCACGGCTCTGCGCTTTATACTGCGCGGCTCTGCGCTGTGTACTGCACGGCTCTGCGCTGTGTACTGCGCGGCTCTGCGCTGTGTACTGCACGGCTCTGCGCTTTATACTGCGCGGCTCTGCGCTGTGTACTGCACGGCTCTGCGCTGTGTACTGCGCGGCTCTGCGCTGTGTACTGCGCGGCTCTGCGCTTTATACTGCGCGGCTCTGCGCTGTGTAGTGCGCGGCTCTGCGCTGTGTACTGCGCGGCTCTGCACTGTATACTGCGTGGCTGTGCAATATACTACGTGGACATGCATATTCTAGAATACCCGATGAGTTAGAATCGGGCCTCCATCTAATAATCATAAGACTACAGATAGTGGTTTGGAATTGTGCTGTACTGTCACTTTAAGAGCTGATATTATCTGACAAAACTTGTGAGCTGATGTAGAGTTCATAGGCGTTGGCATAGTAACTGTGTCTGACTGCGCATATCAATGAGCTAATCAGCCAGGTGGCAGTTATTTTTAGAAATTGCCTCAGAAACCAGCCCATTATAAACGTATGGGACAATTTCCCTATTGAAACGCATTGAAAGACTTTTTTCAAACACAAATTGCGCAAAAACTACAAATCCGATCGGCACGAAAAATACTTAGCACACCTCTTGGGGACGCTGGCTTCGAAATGACACCTCACTGGAGTCTGTGAGTTTAGCGGTTCGGGCCGCATTACGTGCGGACTGAATAATAAGAATAAGAAGAAGTTTACCACGGTGGAATAACAGTATAGTGCTTTGTTCCAAAGCACTATAATAAGAATAATAATAAGAAGAAGTTATCCACGGTGGAATAACAGTATAGTGCTTTGTTCCAAAGCACTATAATAATAAGAAGTTTACCACGATGGAATAACAGTATAGTGCTTTGTTCCAAAGCACTATAATAAGAAGTTATCCACGATGGAATAACAGTATAGTGCTTTGTTCCAAAGCACTATAATAAGAAGTTATCCACGATGGAATAACAGTATAGTGCTTTGTTCCAAAGCACTATAATAAGAAGTTATCCACGATGGAATAACAGTATAGTGCTTTGTTTCAAAGCACTATAATAACCCCTTCACCCCCAAGGGTGGTTTGCACGTTAATGACCGGGCCAATTTTTACAATTCTGACCACTGTCCCTTTATGAGGTTATAACTCTGGAACGCTTCAACGGATCTTGGCGATTCTGACATTGTTTTCTCGTGACATATTGTACTTCATGATAGTGGTAAAATTTCTTCGATATAACTTGCGTTTATTTGTGAAAAAAATGAATATTTGGCGAAAATTTTGAAAATTTCGCAATTTTCCAACTTTGAATTTTTATGCCCTTAAATCACAGACATATGTCACGCAAAATACTTAATAAGTAACATTTCCCACATGTCTACTTTACATGAGCACAATTTTGGAACCAAAATTTTTTTTTGTGACGGAGTTATAAGGGTTAAAAGTTGACCAGCAATTTCTCATTTTTACAACACCATTTTTTTTTAGGGGCCACATCTCATTTGAAGTCATTTTGAGGGTCTATATGATAGAAAATCCCCAAGTGTGACACCATTCTAAAAACTGCACCCCAAAAGGTTCTCAAAACCACTTTCAAGAAGTTTATTAACCCTTCAGGTGTTTCACAGGAATTTTTGGAATGTTTAAATAAAAATGAACATTTAACTTTTTTCACACAAAATTTATTTCAGCTCCAATTTGTTTTATTTTACCAAGGGTAAGAGAAGAAATTGGACCCCAAAAATTGTTGTGCAATTTGTCCTGAGTACGCTGATACCCCATATGTGGGTGTAAACCATTGTTTGGGCGCAGGGCAGAGCTTGGAAGGGAAGGAGCGCCATTTGACTTTTCAATGCAAAATTGACTGGAATTGAGATGGGACGCCATGTTGCGTTTGGAGAGCCCCTGATGTGCCTAAACATTGAAACCCCCCACAAGTGACACCATTTTCGAAAGTAGACCCCTTAAGGAACTTATCTAGATGTGTGTTGAGCACTTTGACCCAACAAGTGCTTCACAGAAGTTTATAATGCAGAGCCGTAAAAATAAAAAATCATATTTTTTCACAAAAATGATCTTTTCGCCCCCATTTTTTTATTTCCCCAAGGGTAAGAGAAGAAATTAGACCACAAAAGTTGTTGTGAAATTTGTCCTGAGTACGACGATACCCCATATGTGGGGGTAAACCACTGTTTGGGCGCATAGCAGAGCTCGGAAGGGAAGGAGCGCTATTTTACTTTTCAATGCAAAATTGACTGGAATTACATGGGATGCCATGTTGCGTTTGGAGAGCCCTTGATGTGCCTAAACATTAAAAACCCCCACAAGTGACACCATTTTGGAAAGTAGACCCCTAAGGAACTTATCTAGATGAGTTTTGAGAGCTTTGAACCCCCAAGTGTTTCACTACAGTTTATGACGCAGAGCCGTGAAAATAAAAATTCCTTTTTTTTTTTTTTCACAAAAATGATTTTTTAGCCCCCAGTTTTGTATTTTCACAAGGGTATCAGGATAAATTGGACCCCAAAAGTTGTTGTGCAATTTGTCCTGAGTACGCTGATACTCCATATGTGGTGGGGAACCACTGTTTGGGCACATGACAGAGCTCGGAAGGGAAGGAGCGCCATTTGGAATGCAGACTTAAATGGATTGGTCTGCAGACATCACGTTGCATTTGCAGAGCCCCTGATGTACCCAAACAGTACAAACCCCCCACAAGTGACCCCATATTGGAAACTAGACCCCCCAAGGAACTTATCTAGATGCGTTGTGAGAACTTTGAACCCCCAAGTGTTTCACTACAGTTTATAACGCAGAGCCGTGAAAATAAAAAATCCTTTTTTTCCCACAAAACTTATTTTTTGGCCCCCAGTTTTGTATTTTCCCAAGGGTAGCAGGAGAAATTGGACCCCAAAAGATGATGTCCAATTTGTCCTGAGTACGCTGATACCCCATATGTTGGGGTAAACCCCTGTTTGGGCACACGGGAGAGCTCTGAAGGGAAGGAGCACTGTTTTCCTTTTTCAACGCAGAATTGGCTGGAATTCAGATCGGATGCCATGTCCCGTTTGGAGAGCCCCTGATGTGCCTAACCAGTGGAAACCCCCCAATTATAACTGAAACCCTAATCCAAACACACCCCTTACCCTAATCCCAACAGTAACCCTAACCACTCCTCTAACCCAGACACACCCAACCCTATTCCCAACCGTAAATGTAATCCAAACCCTAACCCTATCTTTAGCCCCAACCCTAGCCCTAACCCTAGCAGTAACCCTAGCAATAACCCTAGCCCTATCACTAGCCGTAACACTAACCCTAGCCCTAGCCCCAACCCTAACCCTAGCCCCAACCCTAACCCTAGCCCTAATCCTAGCCCCAACCCTAGCCCTAACCCTTGCCCTCACCCTAACCCTTGCCCTCACCCTAACCCTTGCCCTCACCCTAACCCTAGCCCTAACTCTAGTCCTAACTCTAGCCCTAACCCTAACCCTAATGGGAAAATGGAAATAAATACGTTTTTTATTTTTTTTATTTTTCCCTAACTAAGGGGGTGATGAAGGGGGGTTTGATTTACTTTTATAGCGGGTTTTTTAGCGGATTTTTATGATTGGCAGCCGTCACACACTGAAAGACGCTTTTCATTGCAAAAAATATTTTTTGCGTTACCACATTTTGAGAGCTAGAATTTTTCCATATTTGAGTCCACAGAGTCATGTGAGATCTTGTTTTTTGCGGGACGAGTTGACGTTTTTATTGGTAACATTTTCGGACACGTGACATTTTTTGATCGCTTTTTATTCCGATTTTTGTGAGGCAGAGTGATCAAAAACCAGCTATTCATGAATTTCTTTTGGGGGAGGCGTTTATACCGTTCCGCGTTTGCTAAAATTGATAAAGCAGTTTTATTCGTCGGGTCAGTACGATTACAGCGATATCTCATTTATATCATTTTTTTATGTTTTGGTGCTTTTATACGATAAAAACTATTTTATAGAAAAAATTATTTTGGTATCGCTTTATTCTCAGGACTATAACTTTTTTATTTTTTTGCTGATCATGCCTTATGGCGGCTCGTTTTTTGCGGGACAAGATGACGTTTTCAGCGGTACCATGGTTATTTATATCAGTCTTTTTGATCGCGTGTTATTCCACTTTTTGTTTGGCGGTATGATAATAAAGCGTTGTTTTTTGCCTTGTTTTTTTTTTTTTTCTTACGGTGTTTACTGAAGGGGTTAACTAGTGGGGCAGTTTTATAGGTTGGGTCGTTACGGACGCGGCGATACTAAATATGTGTACTTTTATTGTTTTTTTTTTATTATTTAGCTAAAGAAATGTATTTATGGGAATAATAATTTTTTTTTTTTATTATTTATTTAGGATTTTTTTTTTTTTTTTTTTACACACGTGGAGATTTTTTTTTTTACTTTTTTACTTTGTCCCAGGGGGGGACATCACAGATCGTTGATCTGACAGTGTGGACAGCACTCTGTCAGATCTGCGATCTGCTGTGCAGGGCTGCAGGCTTACCAGCGCCTGCTCTGATTGGTTGATCGCGGCGCAACCAATCACAAGCCGGGACGTCACGGGAGGCTGGACACGCGCCCATTTTAAAATGCGCGCGTGTCCAGCCTCCCGTGACGTCACGGCTTGTGATTGGTTGCGTCTCCCATGTGACTGCGACGCAACCAATAACAAAGCCGGGACGTAATTTTAAAAATCCTTAAGGACCTGAAATTACGTCACGGCTTGCTGTGATTGGTTGCGTCGCCCATGTGACTGCGACGCAACCAATCACAACGCCGGAACGTAATTTTAAAATCCTGAAGGACCTGAAATTACGTCACGGCTTGCTGTGATTGGTTGCGTCCCGGTCACATGGGCGGCACGCGACCAATCACAAGCCGGGACTCACGTAAAGGAAAGAAAAGCGCGAATTTTAAACAAAGAACGCTGCCGCTTCCCTCGGTAAGGTGCAGGCTGCGTCGGAGAGGTGAGTATAGCAATATTTTTTATTTTAATTCTCTCTTTTACACATTTTTACATTAATGTTGTTTCGATACCGATACCCGATACCACAAAAATATCGGATCTTGGTATCGGAATTCCGATACAGCAAGTATCGGCCGATACCCGATACTTGCAGTATCGGAATGCTCAACACTACTCCTGGCACATAGTGCCGGATGTCAGCTGCGATATGCAGCTGACACCCGGCCGCGATCGGCCGCGCTCCCCCCGTGAGCGCGGCCGATCGCGTATGACGTACTATCCCGTCTGTGGTCATACGGGCCCACCCCACCTCGACGGGATAGTACGTCAGATGTCAGAAAGGGGATAATATCCAGGTTTAAGAAACACCTTCTCAGGCACTACCTTTCTGCTATTTTGAACCTTGATCCCTCGGTTTTGGAAACAGGAGAAATTTCCTTCACGTTATGAATTTGTTGTGGAACACAATGATAATTATAGAATGAAGCGATTGATAAGTTAAGTTACAGGAGATTCAGACAAAACTTCCAATACCTGGGCCCCCTGGATCATATTTAGGGAAACTCCAGAACTAGATCTCTGGTTATCTGGACCTTAACTCATACTTGGGTCGGAATCAGATGTCTTTTTAATTTGAATGCTATACATTTGGTTTGTCCTGTCTTTAAAAATTTAGAACTGATTTATTAGCTTATCACTCCCCTCCGCTGTTGGTTGGGGGGGCGTGAACCTGCTCGAGAGGGGAGCATGGATTTTCCATTCCTTATTTCACACAGCCTTCTTCCCCATCTTCAGTCCCTCCCTCTCCTTCTTCAACTCTTTTCCTCTTTCTCCCTCTTCATTTTTTCTTTCCTATCTAAAATCCTATTCTTCATACTCCAATTTATATTAACAAGTGTAATATACTGTAGCTGATGTTATGACTATAAGGCTAATGTCACACTATCAGTATTTGGTCAGTATTTCACATCAGTATTTGTAAGCCAAAACCAGGAGTGGGCTATAAATACAGAAATGGTGACGGGTTTCTATTATACTTTTCCTCTGATTGTTCCACTCTTGGTTTTGGCTTTCAAATGCTCATGTAAAATACTGACCAATTACTGATAGTGTGACTGTGGCTTAAGAATCTCTTATTGATTGCAATGTTATTAATATCTAGTGTCATTGAGCAGAAGAAGAGACGATCTTTGATAATAAACATAAAATTGCGGAAATGATATGTTACATACCTTAAGTTCATTATTTAGTCATACAATCATTTCTTTATAACAAAAGTATTTCTATGTTGTTTATTTGATTTTAATAAACATGATTTACACGCAAACAAATTTTGGAATTGCACTTTGTTTTGCAGTTTCACCTCACTTGGAATTTTTTCCCCCATTTTTCTGTACACTATGAGGTAAAACCAATGGTGTCACTCAAAAGTGCAACTCATCCTGCAGAAAACAAGCCCTCACATGGCCATATGAACAAAAAAATTAAGTTATAGCTCTGGGAAGAAGAGGAGCAAAAAACGAAAATGCAGAAATTAAAATGGGCTGTGTCGTGAAGGGGTTATGGTAATGCAAAGTATTGACACCTATTGTATATAGGCAATTTATATACTGAGGCACAACAGGTCCATATATTATGTATAAGCACAATTTAAGGTGTTATATTAGAGTATAAAGTGGCAAGTGCAATCAATAAGGCTAAACATGGTTTAAATAGAAAACCATTGTATTCAGTCAGGGGGCGTGAGGAAGAAAGGGTGAAACGTGATTTGGGGTGGCAGGGACAATATTTGATCACTAGATCACTCATGTAATTTTCTATTTACCCTGAACTTTATTTAAAGCGAACCTGTCACCCCCAAAATCGATGGTGAGGTAAGCTCACCGGCATCAGGGGCTTATCTACAGCATTCTGTAATGCTGTAGATAAGCCGCCGATGTTACCTGAAAGAGGAGAAAAAGACGTTAGATTATACTCACCCAGGGGCGGTCCCGCTCCGATGGGCGTCTCAGGTTCGGTACAGCGCCTCCCATCTTCATTCCATGACGTCCTCTTCTTGTCTTCACGCCGCTGCTCCGGCGCAGGCGTACTTTGTCTGCCCTTTTGAGGGCAGACCAAAGTACTGCAGTGCGCAGGCGCCGGTAAGGTCACAGAGGCCCGGCGCCTGCTCACGACAGTACTTTGCTCTGCCCTCAACAGGGCAGACAAAGTACGCCTGCGCCGAAGCCGCACGGAGACCAGAAGAGGACATCATGGAATGAAGCTAGGAGGCGCCGGAGTGGACCTGAGACACCCATTTGACCGGACCGCAGCGGGACCGCCCCTGGGTGAGTATATTATAACTTCTTTTTCTCCTCTTTCAGGTAACATCGGGGGCTTATCTACAGCATTACAGAATGCTGTAGATAAGCCCCTGATGACCGTGAGCTTACCTCACCATCGATTTTGGGGGTGACAGGTTCCCTTTAATTCTTTCTTCAGTGATCATCAAGGCACACTGTATAATATTGGCAATCATGTTCACATAATAATAACTGCACACAGGGGTTTTCTATTTAAACCATGTTTAGCCTTATTGATTGTATTCTACTATGACTACTATGTGTTTATACAAACCGTACTATATGGCCCTATTGTACCTCAGGATATAAATGACCTATATACAATAGGTGTCAATACTTTAGGGTTAAATTGCATGCATGGGTTTTCTGGTCAGATTATATTTAACCCTATAGGTATGATTGATTGCACTTTCCACTTTAAGGCCTATTGTGGCCTTTTGATTGTGTTTTTATGTAGTATATGAACCTGTGTGGCCCAAATATATGTATTATCTATATACAATCAATGGTAACCTTTTGTATTGGGGGTTAAATCCACTAATATATTTTATACAAAACCTACAAAAAACAAAATGAGCAAAAACCCTGCTGTAACTAAATAAGTAAAAAAGAAAAAGTGCATCTAAATAACACAGGGTTCTTAATAATACTATTTTTGATCAAAAATAGCATAAATGCAATCCCACCGGTGAGAAGGTGACCGTGATCGGGACAGTCCTACGCTGTCTAGTATTAAAAACCTCACCATGTGTCAGAATTGACCTCAGGACCTGGTCCTTTTGCCTGCCCTTTTTCACACACTAAGTTCCTAAGGCCTCCCAGTCCTGTGGCCTCCCTCTCCTGAGCTGGAAATTACATTTAAAAGCTTCCCCAGACTGGTGACTACAGGTACCATCATAATGGTACCCACAGACAGTAAGTACCATGTCCCCCAAAGACCCCCACAGTTTGATATCCCCCACAGTCTTCCCAGAAATGATGATAGTCCACACAGACAGGAATATGACCCTAACACAGTATGATAATCCCTACAGACAGTATAATTATTCCTCAAACCCCAACACAGAATGATAGTCCCCACAGATGGCCTCATTGGCCCTCAAACTACCACAAAGTATGATGTTACAGAACCCCCCAGCACCCAGAATATGTTATGCAGTTATTTGTATATATAATAGGTTCCATGTGAGATATATGTCCCTAATGCATCAGCCCACGGGCTGCGCCCCTGGGCAGAGGAGACAAGATATCTTCTGACCTCCCCCACCTTTGTAATTCCCACAGTAAATATCAGCAGGCTCCGGCCACCTGCGGCTATTGTAATGTATGTCTGGCCTGCCGCTTTTGAATGGGCCTGCCCTCTGTATCTGTTGTGATATATATTCTGTGTTCTGTGAGTAAAGAGTGGTTGTTCTGTGAGTAAAGAGTGGTCACACTGGAAATACGTGGTGAAGCAGTGATATTTTATATGCGCCCATGTAATCCAGTCAGCGTCCTTCATTCAGAATCCAGCCAAAGCAGAGTGGACCTCCTGAAACACGGGGTGGTATTCAAGAGGTACTCCAGCACAGTAGACCCCGTTACACTGGTGGCAGACAGCCGGATGTGATACCCCATCTACAGAAGGAAAGGAATGAATGGAAAACAACTACCAGAAGTTAGAGAACTACATTAAAACACCTGGTGGAAGCTCGAGGGTTAATCGCCAGCAACAAAACAAAAGCAGATTTGATAGCAGCCATCATGGAACACGACAGTGCAGCGCCCCCCAATGTGAACGTGGAGGAGACTGAATTCCAGAGGGAGGTAAAGAACAGACTGGTGTTCTATGGCCCAAACCCTGCAGTAGAGATCATACGAAAGGTGATGGCTGATGGGCGTACTGATCTGAAGGAAAAGATGGCCGAGCGGACCAGGATAGAGCTAGACAAGATGGAGATGGCAGAGCGGACCAAAGTGGAGCTGGCCAAGATGAAGATGGCAGAGAGGAGAGTCAGCAAGCAGGGGGAGCTCTGGCCTCCGCCCAGGTACCTTCAACAGTAAGCCACAAAAAGATCCAGTATAATGCCTTCCGACAGTTGGGGGAGGCAGAGGAAGACATTGATGGCTTTCTGCAGGACTTTGAGCGGCAGTGTGCCCTTCATCAAGAGAAGCCCGAGGAACGGGTTCAGATTCTGGCCAGCAAGCTGACAGGCTGGGCAGCGGACGCCTATCGCACGGTACCTGATGAGGACTGTATGGACTATGAGCGGATCAAAGAAGTGATCTTGGCCCGGTATGCGCTGACACCAGAGGCATACCGCCAAAAGTTCCGCAGACTTATAAAACGGGTAACCGATACCCACGCTGAATGGGCCTGTAAATTACGGCAGTCACTGCTACAGTGGGTACAAGGGAGCCAAGCAACCACTAAGGAGGACGTCCTCCAGCTCTTCTTGTTAGAGCGATTCTTTAATGGACTAAACCCCAAGACACAGGAATGGCTTCGGGACAGATGACCAACGACTCTTGAGGAGGCCGGTCGTCTGGCCGATGAACACCATGATGCCAGGTCTCAGTCGGCCAGATCAAAGAAGGTCACTGGGGGTCCTCCCATGGGTCTGGAAGCCCCCAAACCACAGAAGATTGTCGGGGGACTAGCTCAAAACCCGACCTACCACAGTCCCCCTGGGGCGCGATGCCACACCTGCCATCAGCTGGGCCACCTGCAAAGACAATGTCCCAACCGGTCTCAGCGTTCCCAGTGGCCAAAGGCGGGAACAGCTACCTTCAGCCGGGCCGCTGTACACTGCTACCAAGGCGAAGGTGATCCGGCATTGGGGGCTATGGCTAACCAGGGGATGGAAGAGATTGAGGAAGTGATGCATGAAGTAGACCCCGTGCAGGCGGCCCGGGCAGATAATCGACAACAGCATCGACAGGTCTTGTGGGTTAATGGGCAACGTATACAGGGACTAAGAGATTCCGGAGCAACTTTGACCCTTGTGAAGTCTCATCTAGTCCGGGAACAAGAGAAGACGGACCGGACAGTGGCAGTCCGTGTAGCAGGGGGAGCCATACATCGACTGCCCACTGCCAGGATTCACCTGAACTGGGGAATCGGGGATGGCCTGGTTGAGGTCGGCTTGATGGAGGAATTGCCTGCAGACGTCTTGCTGGGAAATGACTTGGGGCCTATGTTGTCTGCCTTCTCGGTCGGCCCTCTGGCTGAGACATATCCTGTGACCACCCGGAGACAAGCTCGAGCTGCGGAGGCAGAATCACACTCAGAGGAGGCCCAGGAAAGACACCCCAGCCCTACACGTATTCCCATAGCCAGACACATTTCTTGGGCCACCCCAGCTGAATTTATGAAGGAGTTACTTGAGGATCCTTCATTAGAGGGATATCATGGGAAGGCACAGGAGGCAAGAGGAGTACTGGAAGGGGAGCAGTTTGTATGGCAGCAGGGACTCCTCTACCGGGTTACCGAGCAGCACCACATAGGAACAAGCCCCACTATAAAATGACAGCTGGTAGTTCCCAAGAAGTACAGGCAGGAGTTACTGCGAATCTCTCATGACATACCTTTAGCCGGGCACTTCGGCGTCAGTCACACCAGGCATCGTCTGACACAAAACTTCTTTTGGCCGGGGGTAACCTATGATGTTCGTCAGTACTGCCAGACCTGTGACAGTTGCCAGCGCATTGGCAGGAGGGGAGATCGATGCAAGGCCAAATTACGCCCCTCCCCATTGTGGAGGAACCATTTAGCCGAGTAGCGGTCGATCTGATAGGGCCGTTAGCCAAACCCAGTCCATCAGGGAAAAGGTATATATTGACAGTGGTAGATTATGCCACACGGTATCCAGAGGCGGTTGCGTCTGCCCTGCTCCAGGTTTTCTCACGGGTTGGATTTCCCCGGGAGATTATCTTGGACCAGGGTACCCAGTTTACAGCAGAAGTGACAAACCAACTGTGGAAGCTGTTCGGCGTAAAGTCCATTAGAAGTGCCCCGTACCACCCGCAAACCAATGGGTTGTGTGAACGCTTTAACGGAACGTTGAAACAACTCATTGGGACTTTTACCGGGACCTATAGGGACTTGGAGAAATTCTTGCCACACCTCCTGTTTGCCTATCGGGAGGTACCCCAAGAATCCACAGGGTTCTCCCCGTTTGAACTGGTATATGGGAGGCGGGTAAGGGGACCCCTAGACTTAGTGCTAGAACACTGGGAAGGGGAGGGCACCATAGAAAGGGTACCTATTGTACCCTATGTGCTGGAATTCCGGGACCGCCTACAGGAGCTGACCCAGGCTGTACGTGGGAACCTGCAGGTGGCCCAACGGCGCCAGCGTGTATGGTACGATCGGAGGGCCAGAGAACGCACCTTTGAGATAGGACAGAAGGTCCTGGTGTTAGAACCCACTAGGCAGAACAAGTTCCAAGCTGCATGGCAGGGGCCCTACCAGGTAGTGGGGAAAATAGCTGACACCACCTATAATGTCACCGATTGTGATGACCCCAGGGTTATCCGCATGTTCCAAGTGAACATGCTGAACCCTACCAGGAGCGCCCTGAAGAGGTAGTGGCCATCTGTGCACCTGAAGCAGAGGATGTAGCCGGACTCCCCTTGCCTGATGTCTTAGGGGAGAGGACTCAGTCTAAAACATGGGACCAGGTACACTGGGGTGAAGACCTAGGTCACCGGGAGAGACAGCAGGCAGAGGCGTTGTTGATGCAGCAACAGAGGATGTTTTCAGGGAGACCGGGGTACACCCACCTGGCACAACACAAGGTTGAGACCCAGGATCAGACCCCCCTGAGACAACCCCCCTTCCGCGTTCCTGAGTCTGTACGAGAAGGGATGCGACCAGAGATACGAGAGATGTTGCGTTTAGGCGTCATTGAAGAATCAGATAGTCCCTGGGCATCCCCCGTAGTGTTAGTGCCCAAGAAGAATGGGGCTACACTGTTTTGTGTAGAATTTTGCACGCTCAATGAGAAAACGGTGACAGATGCGTATCCCATGCCGCGCGTGGATGAGCTGTTAGACCGGCTAGCGGGGGCAAAGTATTTGACCACCATCGATCTATGCAAAGGCTACTGGCAGATTCCCCTTTGTCCTGATGCTATTCCCAAGTCTGCATTTGTCACCCCGTTCGGCTTATTCCAGTTTCGAGTTATGCCATTCGGGATGAAGAATGCCCCTGCGATCTTCCAGAGGCTGGCTGACCGGCTTTTGGATGGTCTCCAGGACTATGCGTGTGCCTACCTGGATGACATCACCATCTACAGCGCGACATGGGAAGAGCATCTAAATCACCTAGAGACAGTATTAGACAGGATCCACAAGGCCGGAATCACCCTGAACCCAAACAAGTGTCACGTGGGCAAAGCGGAGGTACAGTATTTAGGACATTGGGTGGGAAGTGGGAAACAGCGACCAGAACCAGCCAAGATTGAGGCCATAGCCAAATGGCCCACCCCACGCACTAAAACCCAGGTCATGGCGTTTCTAGGGACAGCGGGGTATTACAGGAAATTCGTCCCCAATTACAGCAGCGTAGCCAAGCCTCTCACTGATCTGACCCGTAAGAACCAATCCCGCCAGGTAACCTGGACCCCAGAGTGTGAGGAAGCCTTCCGCCAGCTAAAGGACGCCCTCACCAATACCCCTGTATTGGCCACACCCGATCCAACTAAACGTTTCCTTGTTCACACCGACGCTTCTATGTTTGGATTGGGGGCAGTACTGAGCCAAGTTGGGCCGGACGGCCAAGTACATCCGGTAGGTTACCTGAGTCAGAAACTACTGCCCCGTGAAGTAAGCTATGCAGCCATCGAGAAGGAGTGCCTGGCAGTAGTATGGGCACTCAAAAAGTTACAACCATATTTGTATGGATGACAGTTTTTTCTCCTAACGGACCATAATCCCTTTGTCTGGCTTAATCGGGTCTCCGGAGACAACGCCAGATTACTGCGGTGGAGTTTAGCCCTACAACCTCAGGACTTCACCATCCACTACAGACCCGGCAAACAAAACGGTAATGCCGATGGACTAAGTCGACAAACAGAACTTGTACCAACCCCATAAACTTCGGTCATCCCCAAACCGATCCGTTAAGGATCAGACTGTGTATGCCGATCGCGTCGCTGAAAGGGGGAGCTGTGTTACAGAACCGCCCAGCACCCAGAATATGTTATGCAGTTATTTGTATATATAATAGGTTCCATGTGAGATATATGTCCCTAATGCATCAGCCCACAGGCTGCACCCCTGGGCAGAGGAGACAAGATATCTTCTGACCTCCCCCACCTTTGTAATTCCCACAGTAAATATCAGCAGGCTCCGGTAACCTGCGGCTATTGTAATGTATGTCTGGCCTGCCGCTTTTGAATGGGCCTGCCCTCTGTATCTGTTGTGATATATATTCTGTGTTCTGTGAGTAAAGAGTGGTCACACTGGAAATACGTGGTGAAGCAGTGATATTTTATATGCGCCCATGTAATCAAGGAATTCCAGTCAGCGTCCTTCATTCAGAATCCAGCCAAAGCAGAGTGGACCTCCTGAAACACGGGGTAGTACTAAAGAGGTACTCCAGCACAGTAGACTCCGTTACATATGATGTCACCCAAAACCCTCCACATAGTGTCATGACCCCAACTACCCCCTCCCAACAGTATGATAGTCCCCATAGACAGTATGATGGCTCCCAGTGCTCCCCAAACAGCCCTCCCCACATGGAATATTGGCCCCAACATACGGTATGATGTCCCATAAGTACGGATGACATAAAAAAAAATAACTACTTACCTAGCCCTGTTCTCGCAATGCTCTGTGAAGATTGAGGCACTGCACAGCCAGAGTGATTTAGTGATATCATTATGCCTGTTGTGCTGAGACTCAGACACACAGGCTTAATGATGGAGTAGGGAGCTTATATTCTTTCCTGTTTAATGAATTGTATATAAGACGAAATGAAAAAAAGAGAAAAAACCCGCCTCCTCCACCTCTTAAACCACTTTGAATGATGTTCCTAGGGGTACGCTGACATCACTGAAATCTGCTTTAAAAAATCCTGCACTTGCGCAGTGTATTGTAGAGCCACACTTGCGCATTGTTGACTGGGGAGCAGCTCTTTACAGCGCATGTGCGGCTACCCTATCGACACTGTGCAAATGTGGCTCCATGATACCCTTTGGAAGCGCAGGATTTTTCAAAGTGGATTTGAGTGACGTCTGCACAATCCCAGGAGCATCATTCAAATTGTGTGAGCCTATCAGCATTTTTAGTTGACAGGCGGATGAGCCTATTAGTTATTATGCCCCCGGTGGCACTAAAAACTCGCTCTGACAGAACGCTAGTGTCAATGCAGACCAACACCTGCAATGCATAGAGGGACAGTTAATGTCACGTGTCCAGCTTGGATACCCAATAGTTGTACTGCACATGGAATCACGGAGGATGTTGGTACTGTTGGTTAGGTACTTCTTCACCATCTTTAACAACTTTTCCCTCCTTGTCAGATTACCCCACACATCAGGCCTTGAGCACAGGGAGGGTCTAATGAAACTGTCCAAGACCTTTGATAGTGTCTTTTTTGGACCTGGCGTGTGTCTCCCTCATCTCTCCTTGGTTGCCAAAGGAACTATGACCTCCAGCATTTTCAGATAGGATTTTTTTTATTAATTGTGCAACCTGGAACTTATGGTAGAGCACCATTTTATTAGTCCTCTCCACCACAGGAAGGAGAGATTGAAATTCTCCTTGTAGCATGGGTCGAGAAGGGTGAACAGCCAATACTCAGTGTTGGCCAAATTGTGTATAATGCGAGGGTCATGGGAAAGGCAGCGGGACATAAAGTCAGCCATAAAGTCAGACTTCCAGCAGGCAAGACTTCCCAATCCCCACCAGAAGGGCAACTCTCCATCTCCTCCTCTTCAGCCCATCCATGCTGAACAGACAGCTGGTGTGGGCAATACCATCTTTGACCGTCTTTGGTGTGGGCAATACCGGCTTTGACAGAAAGCTGGTGTGGGCAATACCGTCTTTAGCGCAAACAACCATTTTCCAGGACGTCCCCCTGACAGCACATTGGAGGACGTCCTCCTCCTCCTTGCAGGGACAGGAAACACAACACGAGAGGTTAATAGGTCCCACTCCACCCCCTTTTCCTCAGTGTTTTTCCTGTCCCTGCATGGAGGGACACACGAGAGGAGCAGCGCTATACAGCGTGAAGACTCACCAGACCGGAGGGCTCGGGGGATTGTGCGGCTAGGCCAATATCCTTCCCCCGCAGTATTAAGCCCCAGGCAGAAACTTCCCGGTGGGGAGTCCCTCTGCCCAGAGACCAGTCTAGCGGACGAGCTCCTGGGTTGAACCGCTTCCTCCCGGGGGGAGGCTCTCGGTTCAGGTGCCAGGAGAGGAGGCGCCGCATGGAGAAATATCCGGCGCCAGCAGCAGGCGCAGCGGGCGTTCCACAGCGTGGAACGCGGCAGTAAGAAATCATATACCGGACAGTGCTTCCGGTATCAGCACAGGTAAGGTGACGTCATATCCGGGGGCGCGCCTGACGCCCTCTCCTCCCGGCATCTCTGCGTGCGTTCCACCTGGTGGAACGCGGAAGTGAGCGTCCTTAAAGGCGTTAAACACAGAGCGCCGCAGCGTTTCATTCAGCGTTCCTTCTGGAGTAAGGAGCGCCAGATTTGAATTGTGGAGAAGCGTTTTGGCTACAGGACACAAGAGTTGTGGGTCTGTGCTAGCCAGACTGTGGGAAAGAATGCCGGAGACTAAGGGTGAGTGCGGCAGATGCTGCTATATCCCTCATTTTGTTGCTTGTAAAAAAAAGCTTATTTATACGGGGCATTTCTCAACAGAGAATGTGGAGGACAGAAATGAGGAGACCGGGGTAAGTGCGCAGTGCGCAGATTACTTACATAGGATCGCACGCAGACTGAGCCGTTCTTATTCTTATTGTAGGATAAAGAGGCCACTCAGACTCCCCTCTCTCAGGCAAAAAAGTCGGCAAAGTGGTAGCAAAATCTAAGAGATGCTCCATGTGCAATGTGAAGCTTTCAGAAGCATACAAGAAAGCTTTCTGCAGTTCTTGTATCACTAAGGTTGTCAGGGATGAACAACCAGCAATGTTATCGGAGATGAGGAGTCTAATCCGAGAGGAGATCCAAAATTCGTTGGCCTCTATGTCTCAACGGGATAGGAGCAGTCCAAGTCCGGCTCGTAAGAGACCAAGAAGGGATCCAGAACAGGAAGACCAGGAGGGTTCTTAAGAAGCAGAGTCGGAATACAGAGATTTTGACCAGGAAGAAGGAGAATTGCCATTGGAACAGGAACAAGGGAGAAGGTATTACTTTCCGGTAGAAGACACAGAAGAGCTGGTTCAAGCGGTGAGAAGTACCATGCAGATAAAGGAAGATCCACGTCCAAGATCTACACTGTGTTCCAAATTATTATGCAAATAATATTTCCTCATATTTTCTCTAAATTACCTATCTGAATTGCAGTCATTGTTATTTTCCAGTCATCTACTATTCTAGTATAATTGCAATGTTTTGGAACAAACTGCCTATGAAAACAGTATCTTTTTAAAAAAAATAAACACTCAAAATGCATGTTCCAAATTATTATGCACAACAGAGTTTTCAACCTTTTTTATTTTATTTTGAACAAAAAAATGGTCAATTGTGAAGTTATAAGCATTATCAGCTTATTACAAAATTAAATCAAACGGTTTTCAAGTGAAAACTTTATTTAGGTGATGTTACATTTGCACATAGGACCCCTTGTTCGAAAGAAGCTTCTGAACTCTCTCGTCCATTGAATTTGTCAGTTTTTGGATGGTTTCTGCTTCAATTGTTTTGCATGTGGACAGAATTGCCTCCCGCCATCATAGACGCTCCTTTTGATGATGCTCCAGAGGTTCTCAATGGGGTTGAGGTCAGGGGAAGATGGTGGCCACACCATAAGTTTGTCCTCTTTTATGCCCATAGCAGCCAGAGATGCAGATGTGTTTTTTGCAGCATGAGATGGTGCATTATCATGCATGAAAATGATCTTGCTGCGGAAAGCACGGTTCTTCCTCTTGAACCATGGCAGGAAGTGTTTTTAGAAACTCCACATAGATTATGGAGTTCATCTTTACCCCTTCAGGGATCATAAAGGGGCCGACAATCTCTCTCCCCATGATTCCAGCCCAAAACATTACTCCACCTCCTCCTTGTTGGCGCCTTAGCCGTGTTTTCATGGGGTGTCCATCAACCAGCCATCCTCCACTCCATCCATCTGGACCATCAATTGTTGCACGGCACTCATCGGTGAACAAAACAGTTTGGAAGTCAGTCTTCATGTATCGTTTGGCCCACTGGAGCTGTTTCTGCTTGTGTGCAGTGGATAGAGGTGGTCGACAGGATGGCTTACGCACCTCTGAAGGACCCTGCATCTTGTTGTTCTGGGGACGTTGGAGGCACCAGCAGCTTCAAAAACTTGTCTGCTGCTATGACCAGGCATTTTTGCAGCTGCTCTTTTAACCTTACGCAATTGCCTGTTGGAAAGGGTCCTCAATTTTTCCTTATCAGCACGCACACATGTGTGCTGGGAATCAGCTACATACTTCTTGATTGTGCGATGATCACGATGAAGTGTCTTGGCAATGTTGATTGTAGTCATGCCTTGACCTAAATACTCCACAATTTGTTGCTTCTCAGCAGCCGACACATCCTTTTTCTTTCCCATTTTGGCCAAAAATGTAGGCTGCTTAATAATGTGGAACAGCCTTCTTAAGTAGTCTTGCCTTTATTTGGACTCACCTGCCAAACTAATTTGCACAGGTATCTGCAATTGCTTTCATAGATATAAAGAGCCCTGACACACATCACCATCAATGAGTTTAAATGACAGACAAAAAAATTCTAACCTTATCACTCCTAAACTCTATGTGCATAATAATTTGGAACACAGTGTAGACAAGATCAGATGTTTGGAGGTCTCACACATCAGGAACAAACAGTGTTCCCGGTGAGCGACCATATTCGCCGTATGATATCACAGGAATGGAGAGATGCGGAACGTAGGTTGGTGATGTCTAGAGAGTTTAAAAACCGTCTTCCATTTGATCCAGAGGAGATCAAGACATGGGAAGAAATTCCTAAGGTAGATGTTCCCATAACCAAGGTGGCAAAGAAGACATCCATACCTTTTGAGGATTCATCTAGCCTCAAGGATGCAATGGACCCTAAGGCAGATATCATGTTACGTCGAACCTGGGAGACTTCTGCAGCTCTGATGAAGACTAACAACGCAGCCACGTCAGTAGCAAGATCCATGTTCCTGTGGGTGGAACAATTGGAAGAACATTTAATTAATAAAACTCCAAGGGCTGATATAATTTCTTCCCTGCCTATCATAAAGTCAGCCACGGCCTTCATGGCAGACACCTCAGCTGAATCTGTTAGATTTGCGGCCAGAAATAGCTCTTTGTCAAACGCAACCCGTAGGGCCATTTGGCTTAGATCTTGATCGGGGGATAATGCATCCAAAAATAAATTGTGTGCCATTCCATTCACAGGTTCTAGGATATTTGGTCAGGCTTTAGACGACATTCTAGAATCGGCAGCTGACAGTAAAAAAGGGTTCCCCGAGGATAAGCCTAGGAGATTTCAGCCCTTTCGGAGAAGACCACTTCCCCCCCCTCCCCCCCCACAAACAACCGGAGTATAGAGAGCAGTGGAGATCAGGCAGAGGAACATTTAGGAGTTCTTACACCCAGAACAAAAGGGGAAGATCTTCCCTCTTTGGTTCAAGTTATAGACCAAGAAAGCAATGACGCCATGGGAATAGGCGGGAGACTAAGATTCTTTTTAAGTCACTGGAGTCAGATCTCAGTCAACAGTTATGTCCTCAAAATAATCTCAGACGGTTACAGAATAGAGCTTGTCTCCCACGTACCGCAAAGGGTTATAGCACCAACAGTGGTAGCTACAAATTCCCCTATGTTCTCAGACCTGCAAGATCTGTACAAATCCCGGGTTATAGTTCGGGTTCCCTTTCCAGAATTAGACACAGGTCATTATTCCTCTCTATTTTCAATTCCAAAAGCGTCGGGAGAATCCCGTACAATAATAAATTTGAAACCTCTGAATGTATATGTCAGGTACAAAAAATTCAGAATGGAATCGATCAGGTCAACCATTCACCTTATAAACAAGGATTCGGTGATGTGCACTCTCGATCTGAAGAGTGCGTATTATCAGGTTCCGATTCACCCTTTTTTGGAAGTGCATCTGAACAGCAAGGTGGATTGCTGTTGAGGGGAGATAGAGAGAAAAAAAAATCTATAAATCTTCAGCACAGCGAGTGTGAGCGAGCTGAGTGTGACCTGAGCGTAAGTGTGAACGGCGGTAAGTGTGTGACTTGTGATTCAGTGAGGAGGTATTTGGAAGGCCTTTAACAAATACCTGTGTGAATTTGTGTGAGTTGCTGAATTGGGAGTAGCTATCTTCATAAGGAGTTAACTTAGGGTGGGGGCTCATAATTAAGGGGATATAAGGGGCAGCTGTTTGGGGCTCAAGTCCTTTTTGGAAGTGCATCTGAACAGCAAGGTGGATTGCTGTTGAGGGGAGATAGAGAGAAAAAAAAAAATCTATAAATCTTCAGCACAGCGAGTGTGAGCGAGCTGAGTGTGACCTGAGCGTAAGTGTGAACGGCGGTAAGTGTGTGACTTGTGATTCAGTGACTTTGGAATCAGGGAGTTTCCAAGGGAGGAATTGCTTCTGTTTTTTTTTTTTTTTTTAAATTAATACTTTGTATTTATTTTTAATTAACGTTTCTGTGTGGTGCAATCCCCATTAGGAAATGTGCTCCACAATTGTTAATGCCATCCAGTGCACATCTTGCCACATGTATGCAGTCCTTGACCAGCTGGTTGAGGGTGCATACTGCTGTGCGAGATGTGAGCACATTGTGCATTTGGAAACCCAGATACTGGATCTAAATGTGCAGCTGGCAACACTGAGATCCATAGACAATATGGAGAGGAGTCTTCTGCTCACAGAGCAGACACTCAATGGGATAGATGAGGAGGGGGATGGTAGGATGGAGCTGCAGGACAGTGTGGCAGTTAGCTGGGTGACAGATAGAAGGCGGGGTAGAGGGAAGAGTGCCAGGGAGGCTAGTCCTGATCTGGCACACCCCAATAAGTTTGCTAAGTTGGCAGATGAGGGGGGTGCCAGTACAGGGGTAGCACTGCTGCAGCCAGGCATGTCCTCTGAAAGCCGGAGGAGTGACTGCTCCAGTAAGGAGGGAAATAGGAGAGCAGGGCAGGCCAGACAGGTGCTGGTAGTGGGGGACTCAATTATTAGGGGAACAGATAGGGCAATCTGTCACAAAGACAGGGATCGTCGGACGGTGTGCTGCCTACCTGGCGCTCGAGTCCGACACATCGCTGATCGGGTGGACAGATTACTGGGAGGGGCTGGTGAGGACCCAGCGGTCATGGTGCACATTGGCACAAATGACAAAGTTAGAGGTAGGTGGAAGGTCCTTAAAGATGATTTCAGGGAATTAGGCTGCAAGCTGAAAGCAAGGACCTCCAACGTGGTATTTTCCGAAATACTGCCTGTACCACGTGCCACGCCAGAGAGGCAACGGGAGATTAGGGAGGTTAATAAGTGGCTCAAGAATTGGTGTAGGAAGGAGGGGTTTGGGTTCCTGCAGAACTGGGCCGACTTCTCAGTTGCCTACAGGCTCTACGCTAGGGACGGGCTGCACCTCAATGGGGAAGGGGCAGCTGTGCTGGGGGAGAAAATGGTTAGAAGGTTGGAGGAGTGTTTAAACTAGGGATTGGGGGGAGGGTATTCATTTTATAGGAGGGGAAGATAGTGCAGATAGGGACCTGGGCACAAATAAGGAAGTTGGAGGTGGCGGTGTGCATGGGGGGTGGGGTTAGAACAGTTAGTAATTTAAGAAAGAATAGAGGTACAGAGAGTAACATCAAGTGCATGTATACTAATGCCAGAAGCCTTGCCAACAAAATGGATGAATTAGAACTAATGTTGTTGGAGCATAATTATGACATGGTGGGGATATCCGAGACGTGGCTGGATGAGAGCCATGACTGGGCTGTTAACTTGCAGGGCTATAGCCTGTTCAGAAATGACCGTACAGATAAGCGAGGGGGAGGGGTGTGTCTGTATGTAAAATCGACCTTAAAACCCATCCTGCGTGATAATATATGTGAATTTAATGAAAATGTAGAGTCCCTGTGGGTGGAGATAAGGGGAGGGGGAAAAAATAATAAATTACTGATAGGGATTTGTTATAAATCTCCAAAAATAATGGAAGCAATGGAGAATATCCTCGTAAAGCAAATAGATGAAGCTGCGACTCAAGGAGAAGTCATTATTATGGGGGACTTCAACTACCCTGAAATAGATTGGGGAACAGAAACCTGCAGTTCCAGCAAAGGTAATCGGTTTTTGACAACTATGAGAGACAATTACCTTTCACAACTGGTTCAGGACCCAACAAGGAGGGGGGCACTGCTAGACCTAATATTAACCAACAGGCCAGACCGCATATCAAATATAAGGGTTGGGGGTCACTTGGGGAATAGTGATCACAAAATAATAAGTTTTCATGTAACCTTTAATAAGATGGGTAGTAGGGGGGTGACAAGGACACTAAACTTCAGGAGGGCAAATTTCCAACGGATGAGAGAGGATCTTGGTGCAATTAACTGGGACGATATCCTGAGACACAAAAATACACAAAGAAAATGGGAGACGTTTATTAGCATCCTGGAATAGGACCTGTGCACAGTATATACCGTATGGGAATAAACATACTAGAAATAGGAGGAAACCAATATGGCTAAATAGAGCTGTAAGGGGCGCAATAAGGGACAAAAAGAAAGCATTTAGAGAATTAAAGGAAGTAGGTAGTGAGGAGGCATTAAATAAATACAGAAAATTAAATAAATTCTGTAAAAAGCAAATCAAGGCAGCAAAGATTGAGACAGAGACTCATTGCCAGAGAGAGTAAAAATAATCCCAAAATATTCTTTAACTATATAAATAGTAAGAAACTAAAAAATGACAGTGTTGGCCCCCTTAAAAATAATCTGGGGGAAATGGTGGATGAGGATGAGGAAAAAGCCAATATGCTAAATGACTTTTTTTCATCAGTATTTACAAAAGAAAATCCCATGGCAGACAAAATGACTAGTGATAAAAATTCCCCATTAAATGTCACCTGCTTAACCCAGCAGGAAGTACAGCGGCGTCTAAAAATAACTAAAATTGACAAATCTCCGGGCCCAGATGGGATACACCCCCGAGTACTGCAGGAACTAAGTACAGTCATTGATAGACCATTATTTTTAATCTTTAAAGACTCCATAATAACAGGGTCTGTACCACAGGACTGGCGTATAGCAAATGTGGTGCCAATATTCAAAAAAGGGGCAAAAACTGAACTCGGTAATTATAGGCCAGTAAGCTTAACCTCTACTGTGGGTAAAATCCTGGAGGGCATTCTAAGGGATACTATACTGGAGTATCTGAAGAGGAATAACCTTATGACCCAGTAACAGCACGGGTTTACTAGGGACCGTTCATGTCAGACTAATTTGATCAGCTTCTATGAAGAGGTAAGTTCCGGACTGGACCAAGGGAACCCAGTGGACGTAGTGTATATGGACTTTTCCAAAGCTTTTGATACGGTGCCACACAAAAGGTTGTTACATAAAATGAGAGTAATGGGGATAGGGGAAAATATGTGTAAGTGGGTTGAGAGCTGGCTCAGGGATAGGAAACAAAGGGTGGTTATTAATGGAGCACACTCGGACTGGGTTGCGGTTAGCAGTGGGGTACCACAGGGGTCAGTATTGGGCCCTCTTCTTTTTAACATATTTATTAATGACCTTGTAGGGGGCATTCAGAGTAGAATTTCAATATTTGCAGATGACACTAAACTCTGCAGGGTAATCAATACAGGGGAGGACAATTTTATATTACAGGATGATTTATGTAAACTAGAAGCTTGGGCTGATAAATGGCAAATGAGCTTTAATGGGGATAAATGTAAGGTCATGCACTTGGGTAGAAGTAATAAGATGTATAACTATGTGCTTAATTCTAAAACTCTGGGCAAAACCGTCAATGAAAAAGACCTGGGTATATGGGTGGATGACAAACTCATATTCAGTGGCCAGTGTCAGGCAGCTGCTACAAAGGCAAATAAAATAATGGGATGTATTAAAAGAGGCATAGATGCTCATGAGGAGAACATAATTTTACCTCTATACAAGTCACTAGTTCGACCACACTTAGAATACTGTGCACAGTTCTGGTCTCCGGTGTATAAGAAAGACATAGCTGAACTGGAGCGGGTGCAGAGAAGAGCGACCAAGGTTATTAGAGGACTGGGGGGTCTGCAATACCAAGATAGGTTATTACACTTGGGGCTATTTAGTTTGGAAAAACGAAGACTAAGGGGTGATCTTATTTTAATGTATAAATATATGAGGGGACAGTACAAAGACCTTTCTGATGATCTTTTTAATCATAGACCTGAGACAGGGACAAGGGGGCATCCTCTACGTCTGGAGGAAAGAAGGTTTAAGCATAATAACAGACGCGGATTCTTTACTGTAAGAGCAGTGAGACTATGGAACTCTCTGCCGTATGATGTTGTAATGAGTGATTTATTAATTAAATTTAAGAGGGGACTGGATACCTTTCTGGAAAAGTATAATGTTACAGGGTATATACACTAGATTCCTTGATAAGGCATTGATCCAGGGAACTAGTCTGATTGCCGTATGTGGAGTCGGGAAGGAATTTTTTTCCCCATGGTGGAGTTACTCTTTGCCACATGGGTTTTTTTTGCCTTCCTCTGGATCAACATGTTAGGGCATGTTAGGTTAGGCTATGGGTTGAACTAGATGGACTTACAGTCTTCCTTCAACCTTAATAACTATGTAACAACCTTAATAACTATGTAACCCCTCTTCTCAGGAGCTACTGAGATTCTCGGTGAGTTTTCCGGACCAAACCTGCCACTTCCAATTTCAATGCCTCCCATTCGGTCTAGCATCTGCTCCAAGAATTTTAACGAAGTTGGTAGCAGAAGTATTGCCATTCCTAAGAAACCAAGGAATAACAATAATTCCGTACTTGGACGATTTTCTCATCGTAGCACAAACAGAGGTCATTCTGCTGCAACACACAGATCGGGTTATAGCAGTATTGGAACAACTAGGATGGGTGGTAAACCGAAAAAAGTCTCATCTAAGACCAGAGACCCGAAAAATTTTTCTGGGAGTACTTTTGGATTCTACAACCAGACAATCCTTCTTGCCAAGGGACAAACGAATCTCATTAATAAAGATGGTTCTACAGTTTCAAAGAAGGCCAGTTACGATAAGAATGGCCATGGAAATCTTGGGGAAGATGACAGTTTGCATCCCTTGTGTCAGATGGGCTCAAGCGCACTCAAGACCCTTACAAGAACAAGTACTCTCGGTATGGGATCGTTCCCGCTCATCGTTAGACAGGAAGATGCTTCTATCAATGAAGGTAAGAAGATCACTGCAATGGTGGACCCAGGACGACAATCTAAGAAGGGGCGTTCCTTGGATATCATCCCCTTGTGTGATAATCACCACAGACGCAAGTCAGTGGGGACGGGGAGCACACTTGGGAGGAAAATTCTTTCAGGGCAAGTGGCCCGAAGAAATCAGTCAGATGTCGTCAAATTACAGAGAACTATACGCAGCTTGGGAAGCTCTAAGAAGAAACTATTCATGCCTAAAGGGCAAGCACGTAAAGATCCTATCAGACAACGTGACAGCAGTATCCTTTTTGAGACATCAAGGAGGTTCCAGACACAGGGCGCTTCAAAATCTAGCGCAAAGAATATTCGCATGGGCAGAAAACGTGGTCCTATCAATAACAGCAGTTCACCTAGAAGGATCCCAAAACATTCTAGCCGACTATCTAAGCAGAAAGAAGGTTTGTCCAACCGAATGGGAATTAAATCAAGAAATGTTCCAAATACTATGCCACCGTTAGGGAACGCCCAGGATAGATTTATTCGCCACAAGGAAAAATTCAAAGGTGTCCAGATTTTACTCCCTCAACCCTTCAGACATACCGGAAGCAGTCGATGCCTTAAGCCAAACATGGAACGAACCTCTGTCTTACGCATTTCCCCCAGTAGCACTTATTCCAGTAGTGCTCAGGAAGATTCAAGAGGACCAGGCAACGGTGCTGACGATTGTACCATTCTGGTCAAAGAGAAGTTGGTTCCCGTTGTTGGGGGCCATGACAGTGGAAGAGCCTATCAAACTCCCGTTATGGAAGGATATCATTCACCAAGGGCCGGTGTTGCACCAGGATCCGGAGAGACTACATCTGTCAGCATGGATCCTGAAAGGGACATCTTGAAATCCAGAGGTCTTTCGGATGAAGTAATCACAACCATACAGGCTAGTAGGAAGCCTGTGACCACAGCCATCTACCACAAGATCTGGAAAAAATTTTGTTTGGAAAGTGGCAGGTCGGCCGTGATACCGGGGGTTTTGGATGTTCCTAGAGTCTTAAATTTTTTACAGACTGGCTTTAACTTGGGGCTCAGGCCGAGTACAATTAAAGTCCAGATCTCGGCCCTTAGTACCTTCTTGGATTATCCGTTGGCCTCCCACCCCTGGATAATTAGATTTGTGAGGGCTATCCAAAGATTATGGCCTACCTTAAGACAACTGGCTCCTACATGGGACTTAAATCTGGTCCTCAGGGCTCTGTGTAAAAGTCCTTATACTCTCGAGGAAGACATGTCCATTTCGATACGTACCTGGAAGACTGCCTTTTTAGTAGCGATTACAACTGCTAAACGCATAGGTGAAATTCAAGCCCTGTCTATTAAGGATCCATATCTTCAGGTTCGAGAAGACCATATTATTCTAAAACTAGATCCGGCTTTTATCCCTAAAATAGCCTCAGTTAAAAACCGAGACCAGGAGATAATTTTACCGTCTTTTTGTGAGAACCCTGCTAATGAAAAAGAACAAGCTTTACACTCCCTTGATGTTACGCGGGCGGTATTAAGCTATCTAGAGGCCACTAGCTTCTGGAGGAAAGACCCTAATCTTTTTATTCTGTTTGGGGGGTAAGAATAAAGGTAAAAAAGCGTCCAAGCCTTCAATAGCTAAATGGATCACAACTATAATTTCAATAGCCTACTCATCAGAAGGGATAGCTTGCCCAACAGGGATAAAAGCACACTCTACTAGGGCTGTTTCAGCATCATGGGCTGAGCGAGCAGGAGCGTCTCTAGATCAGATTTGCAAGGCCGCAACTTGGGCCAGGGTAAACACATTTTGTAAGCATTATAAATTAGATGTAATGGCAGCCCAGCAGACATCATATGGGAGGTTCTCCAAGCAGTTGTCCCACCCTAAGGGAGTTTTCTTTGGTATTCTCCAATGTGCTGTCAGGGGGACGTCCTGGAAAATGGGTATTATACCTACCGATAATTCGGTTTCCAGGAGTCCATCCTGACAGCACCGTTATTTCTCCCCCTTATGCATGCCAGTTCATATGCTGTAATATGTTTGGTTAATAAAGTTTTCAAAGTATATCTATCCATGGTGTGGTACTTGTCAAAACACTGAGGAAAAGGGGGTGGAGTGGGACCTTTTAACCTCTCGTGTTGTGTTTCCTGTCCCTGCAAGGAGGAGGAGGACGTCCTCCAATGTGCTGTCAGGATGGACTCCTGGAATCCGAATTATCAGTAGGTATGATACCCATTTTCTATTCCTCCTCTTCAGCCTCCTCCTCATATCTCAATCCATGCTAAGAAGATGGGATGAGGCTGGGCTGGGTAGTATCACCCTGTGTACTTTCTTCCTCCATCTCTACCTGGTCCACATGCAAAGCTTCCACTTTAATTGTGAGCAGCGAGTTTTTGAGTAGACACAGAAGTGGGATGGTTACTCTGATTATGGTATCATCGCTGCTCACCATCTTGGTTGATTCCTCAAAGTTTTGTAGGACCTTACAGTTGTTAGACATCCATGCCCACTTGTTGGCTGTTTATGTACGGAGGCTCACTGGGATACCGACGGTCATGTTGTAGCTGGTATTCAACTACTGCCCTCTGCTGCTTACAAAGCCATGCCAACATGTGTAATGTGGAGTTCCAGTGCATGGAAATGACACAAACCAGTCAGTGAGCTGGCACTTGCAAGCACTGCTACAGCACTCCCAGACCATTGGCGGCTGTAGCTGACTTTTGGAAATGGGCGCACACAGTGCACCTTCACAAGTAGCTCATTGTAACACATGACCATGCCTGGTTGTAGGTTCAGTGCTCATATCTGTCTGGTCTGTTATACCTTTCCACAACTCTGCGGTGGTTTGCTATTTGTCACTTTAACAAATTAGTTTAATCAGAGCCTGTTGCTGCTTTGCCGAGGCAGTGCTGCAGTGCTTCCAACTTGCATCTGATGTTGATGTTTTGAAGATGAAGAGTTAGGAGGGGGAGGTGCAGGAACTGGTGTAGAATTGGTGGCAACCCTGATTGAACCAGGGCCCACAGTCCTCTGTGTCTGTAGCCCATGTTTTCGCTTCACCGAGACAATGCTGCAGTGCTTCCAGCTTGCGACGGATATGGATGATTTGCCCCGAGATGACAATTCAGAGATTGAGGGGTAGGAAGGGGTGCAGGAACTGGTGTAGGCGGTAGAGGAAACCCTGTGGAACTAGGGCCCACAATCGTCGGCATTGGTAGAACATGTGCCGCCGCATGATCTGACTCAGTCCTGGCCCCCACTAGGTTCACCCAGCGTGCGGTCAGGGAAATGCAGTGTCCCTGGGCACAAGCACTTGCCCAAATATCGGTTGTTAAGTGGATCTTCTCAGTAACTGTTGATCAGGGGATGGGTGAAGTTATGGGACATGTGTTGGTGTAAGGTGGAAACCAAGTACCGAGGGTCGGCAGCCGCCATGAGGTTGCGAAAAACAAGTGTCCACAAGCCTAAACGACATTTCCAGGGCAAACAGTCTGGAAATGTGCCTGTTTAGTGTTTGGGCCTGTGGGTGAGTGGTTGGGTATTTTCGTTTGCAATCCAAGGGCTGGGGTAGGGACAGCTGAACCCAGTACTGGGACAAAAAATTGGACATGGTTGCTGATTGTGCTTGCAAATGTGCAACGAAAGCTGCAGGGCAGGAAGCATCCGAGTCTGTGTCTTGGGCAGGGGATTTGCAAGCCTGTAGCACAGGAGAAGTCAGTGGTGTCACCCACAAACACTGATTCGGGACCTAGATGTTCAGCCCACCTAATCGGATGCTTTGATTACATGTGCCTGAGCATTCTGGTGGTAGTCAGGCTGGGAGTGGTTAGTTCCATGCTGATCTTGGTATTGCACAGGTTGCACATGACGGTTCTTTTATTGTCCGCACTTTCTTTAAAAAAAAATGCCAGATTGGGGAAAATCTAACCCTTGACCGGGGAAAATCTAACCCTTGGCCTGGGAACTTCAGGCTTGTGGGTGCTCTGGGGAACCGTTGCCCCTCATTTTCCCTCTGGCCACCCCACTGCAGCTTCCTGCCTGTTGTGGTGCTGAGGATCCCTCCCCCTCTGCGCTGCTGGCCCCGCTCTGCATAGCACCTTCCCAGGTGGGTCAGTTACTTAATCGTCCAACATCTCATCTTCCACTTCTGCACTCTGGATTCCTGACTTGTTGACTGAACAACATCTACCTCTTGAAACACTAATTACCTTTCGTCACAGTCGTATTCTTCTGACTCTGGCTACTCAAATATTTGTGCATCCCCACACATGATCTTCTCATTTCCCTATGGAAATTCACCATGGTGGAAGTAAGGAGGATCAGGGTGAGGATTATGTGGTCCAGACTCTTGGATAGTGAGACTTGACTGTGTGGAAGACAGGGTGGTCCTGGGAAACATACTGGAAGCATTATCTGCTGTTCAACCTACCACCTGTTCCCACTGTTCTCACTTCAAGAGTATCCTGCACCCCTATGCAAAGTGGGACAGAAAGGTAGGTCTTATGAATGAGCGTGTTTGTGTTCACGCAGCAGGCACAGTTTCACTTGGCCCAAGGCCTCTGCATGAACCATCAGCAGCACATCCACTTCCTTGTCCCTTACTGCATACCTTGAGCTTTTTAAATTAGGTACCGTATATACTCGAGTATAAGCCGATCCGAGTATAAGCCGACCCCCCTTATTTTGCCACAAAAAACTGGGAAAACTTATTGACTCGAGTATAAGCCTAGGGTAGGAAATGCTGCAGCTACCGGTGAATTTCAAAAATAAAAATAGATGCTCCATACCATTCATTATGGCCCCATAGATGCTCCATATAAAGCTGTGCCACATATATAATGCTCTGCACCGTTCATTATGGCCCCATAGATGCTCCATAGAAAGCTGTGCCATATATAATGCTCTGCACCGTTCATTATGGCCCCATAGATGCTCCACATAAAGCTGTGCCATATATAATGCTCTGCACCGTTCATTATGGTCCCATAAATGCTCCACATAAAGCTGTGCCATATAGAATGCTCTGCACCGTTCATTATGGCCCCATAGATGCTCCACATAAAACTGTGCCATATATAATGCTCTGCACCGTTCATTATGGCCCCATAGATGCTCCACATAAAGCTGTGCCATATAGAATGCTCTGCACCGTTCAGTATGGCCCCATAGATTCTCCACATAAAGCTGTGCCTTATATAATGCTCTGCACCGTTCAGTATGGCCCCATAGATGCTCCACATAAAGCTGTGCCATATATAATGCTCTGCACCGTTCATTATGGCCCCATAGATGCTCCATAGAAAGCTGTGCCATATATAATGCTCTGCACCGTTCATTATGGCCCCATAGATGCTCCACATAAAGCTGTGCCATATATAATGCTCTGCACCGTTCATTATGGTCCCATAGATGCTTCATATAAAGCTGTGCCGTATAGAATGCTCTGCACCGTTCATTATGGCCCCATAGATGCTCCATAGAAAGCTGTGCCATATATAATGCTCTGCACCGTTCATTATGGCCCCATAGATGCTCCACATAAAACTGTGCCATATATAATGCTCTGCACCGTTCATTATGGCCCCATAGATGCTCCACATAAAGCTGTGCCATATAGAATGCTCTGCACCGTTCAGTATGGCCCCATAGATGCTCCACATAAAGCTGTGCCATATATAATGCTCTGCACCGTTCAGTATGGCCCCATACATGCTCCACATAAAGCTGTGCCATATTGAATGCTCTGCACCGTTCATTATGGCCCCATAGATGGTCCATATAAAGCTGTGCCATATATAATGCTCTGCACCGTTCATTATGGCCCCATAGATGCTCCACATAAAGCTATGCCATATATAATGCTCTGCACCGTTCATTATGGTCCCATAGATGCTCCATAGAAAGCTGTGCCATATAGAATGCTCTGCACCGTTCAGTATGGCCCCATTGATGCTCCATAGAAATCTGTGCAATATATAATGCTGCTGCTGCTGCAATAAAAAAAAAATGACATACCTCTCTTGCTGCCCGCAGCTCCTCAGCATCCCGTCTCGGCGTCTCTCCGCACTGACTGTTCAGGCAGAGGGCGGCGCGCACACTAGTACGTCATTGCGCCCTCTGACCTGAACAGTCAGAGCAAGAGGACGGGAAGACGGAGCGGCGCCCAGCGTGTGGAACACAGACAGGTGAATATGCAATACTCACCTGCTCCTAGCGTCCCTGGCTCCTTATCCCGGACAGCTGGTCTCCGGGTGCCGCAGCCTCTTCCTCTATCAGCTGTCACCGTTACCGTCATTAGAGGAATGAATATGTGGCTCCGCCCCTATGGGAGTGGAGTCCATATTCTTAACTTTAATGAGCGGTCCCACGTGACCGCTGAACAGGGGACGAGCTGCGGCACCGAAGACCGTGGGACGGGCAGGGGGAGCGCCAGGAGCGCCGGGACTAGGTGAGTATGTGACAGTCCTCTCGCCCGCCGACCCCACCGCCAATCATGACTCGAGTATAAACCGAGAGGGGCAATTTCAGCCCAAAAATTTGGGCTGAAAATCTCGGCTTATACTCGAGTATATACGGGTATATAATATTTGCCTGCAAACTTTCCAGATTTAATATTCAAAAGAAAATATGTAGCCCTGAAAATGACTTTTGTTTTTAGGTTGCAGCAGCAGTATACCTATAGAAGAGCTGTAAGGCAATAAATCCTGCCTATATGCCTCTAATCCAAACTATCCCTCCTCCACCAGCAGGGCCGGCGTTATGCACAGGCAGACCAGGCAGCTGCCTGGGGCCCCCACTCCTCCAGGGGCCCCCCTGTTGCCTGCTGGTTCCATGATGTAGCTTACTTACAATTCAAATAGCACAAGGCAGTGCTTCCCTTTGCAGAAGAGGCAGACATAAGTGTGTATGTGTCTTATCTGTTCTGCAATGTGAGGTTTCCCAGCGCTGCACTGCCTTGTGTTATCTATTGTAATGTCCGCTCTCGGCTGCATTTCCGGAGGCAGAAGCAGTCAGGCGTGTTATAATGACCTGACCTGCGCTCTGCATGTTCTCCTGTTCTTCTGCTATGGCCGTCCATCCTCACTCTGCAGCAGGCTTCATGGTTATAATGTATACTGGGCTGGCAGCTGCTGTTCAGCGGCAGGACCTTCCTATGTGACACCTGACCGCTGACGCTGTCCCGTGTCCTGACGCTGCACAGCAGCCCCTGTCAGGATACAGTACAGGAGCTGTGCTGCCACCCAGGAGAAGTGTTCCCATATAGACACTTCACTGCTCACTGGTGAGTTTTTTGAACTGCACTATCACACCAATCACACACGGCAGTCTGCACAGCAACCAAAACTCCAATGTAAAAAAGTGATATAAAAAAATTAATGATACCTACTGTCACTCGTCAGCATCCTGCACAGGTTGCTCTGCAGTGTGTGCTGGCACCAGGAGTGATGATGTCACTCAGGACCGGACTGGCCATCGGGCAGTTCTGGCAAATGCCAGAAGGGCCGGTGCCAGTAGTGGGCCGCTGCACACTGTGCCGTTGTCAGTGGCGCCAGCGCCAACTCGCCCCCCCCCGCCATCGCCACCGCATTCATCTATACCAACGTCTATGACGCCGGTACAGTTCAATCTAATGATGGAGGAGAGAGCGTCTAACGATGCTCCCTCTCCCATCATTCCCCGCTCTGCCTCTGACACTGCGGGTGCGCGATGACATCATCGCGCACTCACTGTGTGCCAGGCAGTGTAGCGGCAGCCACTGAGACTGGAGCAGGGAGCAGCGCGGGCACGAGGAGAGGTGAGGAGTGTGGTTTTTTTTTTTTAACTGGACTGTGGGGCCATTCTCGAGGGGGGGGGGCTGTGCAGTATACTACTTACGTGGGCTGTGTGTGCTGTATACTACTGTGTGGGCTGTGTGTGCTGTATACTATTGTGTGGGCTGTGCCGTATACTACTCTGTGGGCTGTGCCATATACTACTCTGTGGGCTGTGCTGTATACTACTCTGTGGGCTGTGCTGTATACTACTCTGTGGGCTGTGCTGTATACTACTCTGGGCTGTGTTATAAACTACGTGTGCTGTTATATACTACGTGGGCTGTGGTATCTACTACATGGGCTGTGCTATATTATGCGGGCTGGGCTATATACTATGCGGGTTGTGCTATATACTATGCGGGCTTTGCTATATACTATGGGGGTATATTATATGTTATATACTATGTGGCTGTGTTATATACTATTGTGGGGGTATATTATATTCTATGAGGGAGGCTGTGTTATATACTAAGGGGGGTATATTATATTCTATGGGGGAGGCTGTGTTATATACTATGGGGGGCTGCATTATATTCTATGGGGGGCTGCATTATATATTATGGGGAGGTGGGCTGTATTATATTCTGTGGGGGGGCTGTATTAGATTTTATGAGGGATGATTGCATCATACTCTTTGATGGGGCTGCATTATATTCTATGGGGAGGTGGGCTGTATTCTATTCTATTCGGGGCTACATTATATTCTATGGGGGGCTGTATTATATTTATATTCTATGAGGGGTGATTGCATCATACTCTATGAGGGGGCTGCATTAAACTATGAGGGGGGCTGCATTATATTATATGGGGGTTACATTATACTCTGTGGGGTGGTGGCTGCATTATACTATATGTGGGCTTCATTATACTGTATCGAGGACTATGGGGAATACGTTATACTATATGAAGAACTATGGGGAGCATTATACTATGGGAAGTGAATTGTACTACATGGATGACTATGGCGGTGCATTATACTATATGGAGCACTATGAGGAGTGTATTATGCTATATGGAGGATTGAGCAGTGTATTTTAATATATGGAGGACTATAGGGAGTGTATTATACTATATGGAGGACTGTGGTGCACATTATAATATATGGAGGACTATGCGGTGTATTTTACTAAACAAGTAAAATGCATATTCAGATTGTTTTTGCTGGAACAAAAATCATTGTTCTCAGCAGCACATCGCCGGTGTAAACTGTAGATGTGCTGCTGATAACATGATACTGTATGGTGATCTGTTAGTGATCTATTAGTGATCGTTCTGTCCCATCATTATTCCTCAGCTGGTGGAAAGAGGCCAGGAAACAAGCGTTGAACAACTGCAGTATTGTCGATCACACTCGTTTAGCGGCCTGAGCTCAGCGCATGTAAATACAACCGAAATGCTTCTGTGTGATTTGCAATATGTTAGCATTTGGGGCCCCATTATAAACTTTGCCTAGGGCCCCACGTTGCCTAAAACCGGCCCTGTCCACCAGTAATCCCTACAATGAATGCAGGTAACAGTGATTTTACTAGAGAAAGGACAGTATGTAGCCCTGAAAAAGGATTTTTGTTTTAATGGTGCAGCAGTGGTATACTAGTACTGCAATAGCAATATTAAACACTGCCTATATGCCTGCTCTAAAATAAGCTCACCCTTCTACAACTATATCTCAACTGCTGCCAGAAGAAAGTGTGTCGAGCATCGCATCTCTGGATCTTATATAACACCAGATGACGCAATGCGGTCAGCCAATCACAGTAATGCCAGTAGCCAACATGGTTATGGCATTACAGTGTATGGTAGGTAGGTTTTTTGGCTGTCTAACAAACATCTGGGACGGGACTCGAACATGGCGCTGGAGCACCCTCGATCGAGTAATGAGTGTGCCAGAGAACCCTGATGCTCGATTGAGTATCGAGCAGTGTCGAGTATATGCGCTCATCACTACTACGGACCAGGCCAATGCAAACTTCTGAAGTTCTTGAACTTCAATGCAAAATCTGTGTTAAGGTCTCTCACCTATCACACACCATGTTTAAAGCGTGCATCCTCTCATGTGGCAGAGTGGTTACTGAGCCTCTTCAGACACAAGGAGCAATTGAAACCTTGACAGCCCTACAGGTAGGTGATGGCACCAAATACAAAATCAGTGTCCATATTGAAGGAATAGAGTAAAATCACAATTTACTGTGCCAGAAAAGCATCACATTGAGACAAATGTATTCATATTGTCTAAAGTGTAGAAATCATAAAAGTAAAGGAGACAGGAGTTAACAATAACAGGTATTGTATTACTCTTCTCAGCCATGAGGCTATGTTAACACAATCATATTTTCAGTCTGAGTGCTGTCCATGTGAAATGCCGACTTCACACAGACAACACTCATACCAAAGTTCCTCACTTGGGTTGTTCAGATGACCGTTTTTTTTTTTAAAACATCGAATGTCCATGTAAAAAAAAATTGAAGCTTCTGTATTTCAGATGATACTTGCTATTGAAGTCTATGGTTGCGCAAAAAAAATTTGGATTCCATACAGATCAACTGTAAGACATCCAATTTTATGGATACATTGGCAATATTAACATAGGGAAATGTATTTGGTCATGTAAATCTTAACAGCTGATGTGCAAAAACTAATTCCATGCAAAGGACAAAAATTTGGATTCTGATAACACAGATGAAAAAATGTTTGTTTTTTTTGTGGAAGAAAATGAGTCAGTTTTTCATATGTTCGTATGAGCTTATGCTGAGACACCTAAATGTGAAGTAAATACACAGTAGTTTTTTAGTAGAATTTATGCCAGAATTTTGGTGTATTTTGGATATATTCCTTATGATAGAGATGTGGTAGCTGAGGAGCTATGGTAGATCTGAAGCGTCTGTCACTGCAGCTCTATTATTCGCCTGGATTTCTTGAGGTCACAAAGCCACAATGAGTCATTCAAGCAGGAAGAGGTAACACGGGGTGTGGAATAGAGTTGGAGTGATAGAGCAGTCAGATCTTCAGCCTTATTTGCATATCCGTTCATATGCTGATTTCTCAGTAATGGTGAAACGGACTGGCGGTATAAGCTGTTGCTGACCTTGTCTTTGAAAGAATCACATGCACATACAATAATAGTTTGGAGTGTGATTCTAAACCGATTCTCTTTTAAGTGGTAGTTCTCTACTTATATATTGATGACTAGTGTTGAGCATTCCGATACCGCAAGTATCGGGTATCGGCCGATATTTGCTGTATCGGAATTCCAATACCGAGATCCGATACTTTTGTGGTATCGGGTATCGGTATCGAAACAACATTAATGTGTAAAATAAAGAATTAAAATAAAAAATATTGCTATACTCACCTCTCCGACGCAGCCTGGACCTCACCGAGGGAACCGGCAGCGTTGTTTGCTTAAAATTTGCGCTTTAACTTCCTTACGTGAAGTCCCGGCTTGTGATTGGTCGCGCGCCGCCCATGTGGCCGCGACGCGACCAATCACAGCAAGCCGTGACGTAATTTTAGGTCCTTCAGGATTTTAAAATTACGTTCCGGCTTTGTGATTGGTCGCGTCGCGGTCACATGGGCGACGCGACTAATCACAAGCCGTGACGTCACGGGAGGCAGGACACGCGCGCATTTTAAAATGCGCGCGTGTCCAGCCTCCCGTGACGTCACGGCTTGTGATTGGTCGCGTCGCCCATGTGGCCGCGACGCGACCAATCACAGCAAGCCGTGACGTAATTTTAGGTCCTTCAGGATTTTAAAATTACGTTCTGGCTTGTGATTGGTCGCGTCGCGGTCACATGGGCGACGCGACTAATCACAAGCCGTGACGTCACGGGAGGCAGGACACGCGCGCATTTTAAAATGCGCGCGTGTCCAGCCTCCCGTGATGTCACAAAACTTAGAGCAGCCATGGCCAGAAGAAGATGGAAAATGGCAAATTTTGTCTTAAGGAGGAAAATGATGATGAGACACATTTACCGATAAGTCAGCTTGTTGTCAAGTCACCAAGTCAGGAGGACCAGGGTGTGGTGGTAGATGATGAAGTAACAGACCCAATCTATGAAGCTGGCATGCAGAGTGAGGCCAGCAGCGCCGAGGGGAAGGGATCAGCAGCACCAAAACAGGAAGGAGGGGGCATTGGTGTGACCAGAAGGACAAGTCGGGCAACTTTTCCGCACAGCACAGACACTCCTTAATTTCTATGTCAAAGAGTTAGTTGTTCACCAGTCTGGGAGTTTTTAACCCCTTAATCCCATGTGACGTACTATCCCATCAAGGTGACCTGGGACTTAGTTCCCAGGGACGGGATAGTACGTCATAGCGATCAGCCGCGCTCACGGGGGGAGCGCGTCCGATCGCAGCCGGGTGTCAGCTGACTATCGCAGCTGACATCCGGCACTATGTGCCAGGAGAGGTCACGGACCGCCCCCGGCACATTAACCCCCGGCACACTGCGATCAAACATGATCGCAGTGTTCCAAGGGCATAGGGAAGCATCGCGCAGGGAGGGGGCTCCCTGCGGGCTTCCCTGAAACTCTCTGTACAAGGTGATGTGCTCACCTTGTACCAAGCATCTCCTCCCTTCAGGCCCCGGATCCAAAATGGCCGTGGGGCTGCATCCGGGTCCTGCAGGGAGGTGGCTTACAAGCGCCTGCTCAGAGCAGGCGCCGGGAAGCCTCCCTGCTGTGCCTGTGTGATCGCTGATCTGACACAGTGCACAGCAAAGTGTCAAATCAGCGATCTGTCACTTTACTGTGATGTCCCCCCTGGGGCAAAGTAAAAAATTTTAAAAAAAATATTTGCATGTTTAAAAAAAAAAAAAAAAATCCTAAATAAATAGATAAAAAAAAAAATATTTTTCCAATAAATACATTCCAATAATACATTTCCAATAATACATAAAAAAAAAACAATAAAAGTACACATATTTAGTATCGCCGCGTCTGTAACGACCCGACCTATAAAACTGTCCCACAAGTTAACCCCTTCAGTGAACACCGTAAAAAAAAAATCGAGGCAAAAAACAACGCTTTATTATCATACCGCCAAACAAAAAGTGGAATAGCACGCGATCAAAAAGATGGATATAAATAACCATGGTACCGCTGAAAACTTCATCTTGTCCCGCAAAAAACGAGGTGCCATACAGCATCATCAGCAAAAAAATGAAAAAGTTATAGTTCTCAGAATAAAGTGATGCAAAAATTATTTTTTCTATAAAATAGTTTTTATCGTATAAAAGCACCAAAACATAAAAAAATTATATAAATGAGGTATCGCTGTATCTGGATCTGTGCACGTCAGATGGCCGATCTGACACAGTGCACAGCAAAGTGTCAGATCAGCGATCTTACACTATAACATGATGGCCCCCCCGGGGCAATGTTATAGTGTAAAACAAAATATTCACATGTGTAAAAAAAAAAAAAAAATCCCCCCCCCAAAAAAAAATATTGTTCTTATAAATACATTTCTTTATCTAAATAAAAAAACAATAAAAGTACACATATTTAGTATCGCCATGTCCGTAATGACCTGACCTATAAAACTGTCCCACTAGTTAACCCCTTCAGTGAACACCGTAAAAAAAACCAAAGACCGAGGTAAAAAACAACGCTTTATTATCATACCACAAAATGTGGAATAACACGCGATCAAAAAGACGGATCTAAATAACCATGATACCGCTGAAAACGTCATCTTGTCCTGCAAAAAACGAGCCACCATACAGCATCATCAAAGAAAAAATACAAAAGTTATAGTCCTCAGAATAAAGCGATGCAAAAATAATTATTTTTTCTATAAAATAGTTTTTGTCGTATAAAAGCGCCAAAACATTAAAAAATATTATAAATAAGGTATCGCTGTAATTGTACTGACCTGAAGAATAAAACTGCTTTATCCATTTTACCAAATGCGGAACGGTATAATCGCCCCCCCTACCCCCCCCCCCAAAAAAAAAGAAATTCATGAATAGCTGTTTTTTGGTCATACTGCTTCACAAAAATAGGAATAAAAAGCGATCAAAAAACGTCACGTGCCCGAAAATGTTACCAATAAAAACATCAACACGTCCCGCAAAAAACAAGACCTCACATGACTCTGTGGACCAAAATATGGAAAAATTATAGCTCTCAAAATGTGGTAAAGCAAAAAAAAATATTTTTTGCAATAAAAAGCATCTTTTAGTGTGTCACACACTAAAAGATGCTTTTTATTGCAAAAAATATTTTTGCCAGTCATAAAAAAAATCCGCTAAAAACCACGCTATAAAAGTAAATCAAACTCCCCTTCATCACCCCCTTAGTTAGGGAAAAATAAAAAAATGCATTTCCATTTTCCCATTAGGGTTAGGGCTAGAGTTAGGGCTAGGGTTGGGGTTAGGGTTTGGATTACATTTACGGTTGGGATTAGGGTTAGGGGTGTGTCAGGGTTAGGGGTGTAGTTAGGGTTATAGTTGGGATTAGGGTTAGGGGTGTGTTGAAGTTGGGGTTAGGGGTGTGGTTGGGAGTAGGGTTAGCGGTGTGATTGGGTTAGGGTTTCAGTTAGAATTGGAGGTTTCCACTGTTTAGGCACATCAGTGCTCTCCAAACGCGACATGGCGTCCGATCTCAATTCCAGCCAATTCTGCGTTAAAAAAGTAAAACAGCGCTCCTTCCCTTCCGAGCTCCCCCGTTCGCCCAAACAGGGGTTTACCTCAACATGTGGGGTATCAGCGTACTCAGGACAAATTGGACAACAACGTATGGGGTCCAATTTCTCTTGTTACCCTTGGGAAAATAAAAATTTGGGGGGCTAAAAAAAAACATTTTTGTAGGGAAAAAATTATTTTTGTTTTCACGGCTCTGTTTTATAAACTGTAGTGAAACATTTCGGGGTTCCAAGTTCTCACAATACATCTAGATAAGTTCCTTGGGGGTCTAGGTTCCAATATGGGGTCACTTGTGGGGGGTTTCTACTGTTTAGGTACATTAGGGGCTATGCAAATGCAATGTGACGCCTGCAGACCATTCCATCTAAGTCTGCATTCCAAATGGCACTACTTCACTTCCGAGCTCTGCTATGCGCCCAAACGGTGGTTCCCCCCCACATATGGGGTATCAGCGTACTCAGGACAAATTGCACAACAACTTTTGGAGTACAATTTTTCCTGTTACACTTGGGACAATACAAAACTGGGGGCTAAAAAATAATTTTTGTGGAAAAAAAAAAAAAGAATTTTTATTTTCGCAGCTCTGCGTCATAAACTGTAGTGAAACACTTGGTGGTTCAAAGCTCTCACAACACATCTAGATAAGATCCTTAGGGGGTCTACTTTCCAAAATGGTGTCACTTGTGGGGGGTTTCAATGTTTCGGCACATCAGGGGCTCTCCAAATGCAGCATTACATCCCATCTTAATTCCAGCCAATTTTGCATTGAAAAGTCAAACGGTGCTCCATCCCTTCTGAGCTCTGCCATGCACCCAAACCGTGGTTTAACCCCCACATATGGGGTATCAGCGTACTCAGGACAAATCGCACAACAACTTTTGGGGTACAATTTCTTCTGGTACCCTTGTGAAAATAGAAAAATTGAGGGCGAAAAGTTCATTTTTGTGAAAAAGTATATTTTATTTTTACGGCTCTACATTATAAACTTCTGTGAAGCACTTGGTGGGTCAAAGTGCTCACCACACATCTAGATAAGTTCCTTAGGGGGTCTACTTTCCAAAATGGTGTCACTTGTGGTGGTTTCAATGTTTAGACACATCAGGGGCTCCTCAACGAAACATGGCGTCCCATCTCAATTGCAACCAATTTTGCATTGAAAAGTCAAACGGCGCTCCTTCCCTTCCGAGTTCTGCCATGCACCCAAACAGTGGTTTCCCCCCACATGTGGGGTATCAGCGTACTCAAGACAAATTGCACAACAACGTTTGCGGTACAATTTCTTCTGGTAATCTTGGGAAAATAAAACAAATTGGAGCTGAATAAATTTTTTGTGAAAAAAAATTAAATGTTCATTTTTTTTTAAACATTCCAAAAATTCCTGTGAAGCACCAGAAGGGTTAATAAACTTATTGAATGTGGTTTTGAGCACCTTGAGGGGTGCAGTTTTTTGAATGGTGTCACACTTGGTTATTTTCTATAATATAGACCCCTGAAAATGACTTCAAATGTGATGTGGTCCTTAAAAAAAAAATGGTGTTGTAAAAATGAGAAATTGCTGGTCAACTTTTAACCCTTATAACTCCCTAACAAAAAAAAAATTTGTTTCCAAAATTGTGTTAATGTAAAGTAGACATGTGGGAAATGTTACTTATTAAGTATTTTGTGTGACATATCTCTGTGATTTAAGGGCATAAAAATTCAAAGTTGGAAAATTGCAAAATTTTCAAAATTTTTGCCGAATTTCCGTTTTTTTCACAAATAAATGCTGGTAATATCAAAGAAATTTTACCACTATCATGAAGTACAATATGTCTCGAGAAATCACTGTCAGAATCACAGGGATCTGTTGAAGCGTTCCAGAGTTATAACCTCATAAAGGGACACTGGTCAGAATTGTAAAAATTGGCCCAGTCATTAACGTGCAAACCACCCTCGGGGCTTAAGGGGTTAAAGAGAGTTTTGAAGCTGTAAGAATGGTCATTGGCAACCTGTGCTATGCCAAGATCGGCAGGGGTCTGACCATTAAGAACTTAACCACCACCAGTATGATCAGGCACATGTCATCTAAGCACCCGACTTGGTATTCCAAATGCCTGGGTCCACGATTTGTGCAATCGTATGACACCACTGCATCTTCCCCTGTGCTAGGTGTTTCTCAATTGCCTGTCCATAACACTGGTGCAGATGCCTCCCGCCCTGCATCTATCCTTGCACATTCTGACTTGCCATCAGGTACTTCCAAATACTTGTCCCAGCACAGTGTTCAGCTGTCCCTACCCCAGGCCTTGGAACGAAAGAGAAAGATTACAGCCACCCTCCCACAGGCACAAAGGCTATACAGACACATTTCCAGGCTACTTGCCATGGAAATGTTGCTGTTTCGGGCTGTTGACACGGAGAATTTCTGCTGGCTCATGGCAACAGAATTACTCGGTCCCCAGCCGCTACTTTCTCTCCTGGTGTGGCGTCCCCGTATTGTACCACCACACGTGTACAGGAACATCACCTGTGCCCTCACCAACGCAGTTACTGTGATTATCCACTTAATGACCGACATGTGGACAAGCCCTTGTGGCCAGGGATGCTACATTTCACTGATGACACAATAGGTGACCAATGTGGAAGCCGGGGCCAAGTCCCGCCCTGACATGGCACATGTGTTCCCAATGCTGAGGATTGATGGCCTGCTCCTGCACCTCCCACCTCATGATCGCCGTCCTCCCGCTTGCTTCTTGTGGATGACACGTCCCTGCATCATCCACTCAGGCTCCCCGACATCGCGCTCCTGCGCAGGCGTACTTCTCTGCCCTGTTGAGGGCAGAACAAACTACTGCAGTGAGCAGGTGCCGGAAAAGGTCAAAGAGCCCCAGCACCTGCTCACTGCAGTACTTTGCTCTGCCCTCAAAAGGGCAGAGAAGTACACCTATGCAGGAGCCATATCTTATATCGTCCAAAACTCCTGACAGGTTCCCTTTAATGGAATAACAGACCAGACAGATATGTGGCTTTTGCAGCTGAACCTCAAACCAGGCTTTGTTGTGTGTAATAATAACCGTAACGTGTTGTCGGCTGTGAAGCTTGAAAAGCTCACACAAAATCCATGTTTGGCACACATGCTCAGCTTGGTAGTTCAGCAGTTTCTAAAAACCTACCCAGATTTGTCAGAGCTTCTAGTCAAGGTACGCTGCATCAGCACCCATTTCCTAAAGTCTGCTAAAGCTGCCGCAGCTCTGGCATTGCTGCAGCAGCACATGCAAGTACCAGTTCACTGACTGGTGTGCGACCTGCCACATTCTGGAACTCTACACTGCACATGCTGACAAGGCTCTATGATCAGCAGAGGCCAGTTGTTAACCCCTTCATGACCGGAGGTATTTTTTGGTTTTGTGTTTTTTTGCTACCCTTCTTCCCAGAGCCTCTTTTATTTTTTGGTCAATATGGCCATGTGAGGGCTTGTTTTTTGCAGGACGAGTTGTACTTTTGAACAACACCATTGGTTTTTAAAATATTGTATCCTGGAAAATGGGGAAAAAAATCAATGTGCAGTGAAATTGCAAAAAAAAAAAAAAAAAAGTGCAATTCCACAGTTGTTTTTTGTTTTGCTTTTTTACTAGGTTCACTAAATGCTAAAACTGACCTGCCATTATGATTCTACAGGTCATTACGAGTTCATAGACGCCAAACATGTCTAGGTCCTTTATTATCTAAGTGGTGAAAAAAATTCCAAACTTTGTTAAAAAAAAAAATTGTGCCATTTTCCGATACCCGTTGCGTCTCCATTTTTCGTGATCTTGGGTCAGGGAGGGATTATTTTTTGAGCACTGAGCTGACATTATTAATGATACCATTTTGGTGCAGATACGATCTTTTGATTGCCCGTTATTGCATTTTAAAGAAGTTGTCCACTACTATAACCTTTTTTTTTTTCTTTCATAAATCTTGCTATTATGTGCCACTGAAAACATCTACTGTGTTTATTTTAGCAATATTACCTTTTATCATGCTGTAGCAGCACATTTTAGTGCTGGATTCAGCTCTCATGGAGTTAATCGACAACTTCCTTTCTCCTGAGTCATTGTGCTCTAATACTACAAGTTCCATGATGCATTGCACTGCTACTAAGCCTGAACCTGGCACACCCACTCCAAAACACACCCCAACCCCTCCCTCCTCTCCCTCCTCTAGTTTCAAAAAGATTTGTGATGTCATTTCTGTCCAACCTCCTCTTTTACATTTGTCCAACCCACACTCCATTACACACAGATAGAGGGATAGATAGATAGATAGATAGATAGATAGATAGATAGATAGATAGATAGATAGATAGATAGATAGATAGATGGATAGATAGATAGATACATACAGATATATCTATGTCTATTTCCATAGGTATGTCCATATCCATGTTTCTAAACCCCTTCACCCCCTGGAGCTTTTTTGTTTTTGTTTATCGCTCCCCTTCTTTCCAGAGCCATAATTTTTCCGTCAGTATGGCCATGTGGGGGCTTATCTTTTGCAGAACAAGTTCTACTTTTGAACGCCATCATTGGTTTTAGCATGTCGTGTAGCAGAAAATGTGAAAAAAATTCAAAGTGCAATGAAATGGCAAAAAAAGTGCAATCCCACGCTTGTTTTTTGCTTGGCTTTTTGGCTAGGTTCACTAAATGCTAAGGCTATGTGCACACATTGTGGATTTGATTGCAGATCCGCAGCGTTTTTTGCTGCACTGAATTGCATCAAATCCGCAGTGTAGTGTACAACCAATGTAAGTCTATGGGAGCCGCAGACTTGTGCACATGCTGCGGAAAAAGCCGCACCGAAACCGCACCAAGAACTGCATCAAAACCGCACCAAAAACTGTATCAAAACCGCACCAAAACTGCGAAACTGCACCAGGTTTTGATGCAGTTTTTGGTGCAGTTTTGATGCAGTTTTTGGTGCAGTTTTGATGCTTTTTTTGGTGCGGTTTATGCGCGGTTTTAATGCCGTTTTTGGAAATAAGTAAATAAACGGAAAATGTGCATGATTTGAATGGAAACATGCATGAAAAAACGGATTCCAAGGCCGGATTCATCATTTCACAGCTCAGTTTCATACTTTTTTTGCCGGATCCGTCGCTGTGCGTTTTTTCGCCGGACAGAAAAAACGTTCCTCTGTATGTGTTTTCCATCCGGCGGAAACAGCTTTTTTTGACGGATCCGGCAAAAAACGGATGAAACTCTATGAGAAAAAGACGGATCGTCGGAAAAAAATGGATCCGTTTTTTTCAAAACTCGCCGGATTGTGCCTCACGGCAAAAACCTGATGTGTGAAAGCACCCAAATATATGGATAGATACATCTATGTATCTATAGATATATCTATAGATAAATATATCTATAGATAGATATATCCATAGATATATAATAGAAAGGCCGATGTTTCTATAAGGCTACTTTCACACTTGCGTTTTTCGCAATCCGTCTTTTTGGGAAAAAAACGGATCCTGCAAATGTGCTCGCAGGATGCGTTTTTTACCCATAGACGTGTATTAGTGAAGGATCGCGATGGATGGCCACACGTCGCGTCCATCGTGCAACGGATGCGTCGTGTTTTGGCGGACCGTTGGCACATCCGTCACGTCTGCCATTTTCTACCGCGCATGCGCGGCCAAAACTCCGCCCCCTCCTCCCCGGACTTCAGAATGGGCAGCGGATGCGTTGAAAAACTGCATCCGCTGCACACGACGTGCACAAATTTCACAACGTGCGTCGGTACGTCGGCCCAACGCATAGCGATGGACCCGTGCCGACGCAAGTGTGAAACAGGGCTTAATGAGCGTTTAATTTAATAAAAAACTGAAAAAAACGGTGTGGGCTCCCGCGCAATTTTCTGTGCCAGAGGGGGAAAGCCGACGGCCGAGGCCAATATTTGTAGCCTGCTATGAATATCAGCCCGCAGCTGTCTGCGTAGCCTTTACTGGCTATTAAAATAGGGGGACCCCCCCCAAAAAATGACGTGGGGTCCCCTATATTTTATAGCCAGAAAGGCTACGCAGACAGCTGCGGGCTGATATTCATAGCCTAGAGAGGGGCCATGGATATTGGTCCCCCCCCCGGCTACAAATACCAGTCCGCAGCCACCCCAGAAATGGCGCATCTGTAAGTCTACGTTCACATTAGCGTTCGGCGCCGCAGCGTCGCCGCATGCGTCATGCGCCCCTATATTTAACATGGGGGTGCATGGACATGCATTGTGCTGCGTTTTGCGACGCATGGGTTTTTTTGGCCGCAAGCGTTGGGCGCAGAGGACACAGCAAGTTGCATTTTTTTTGCGTCCAACTTTCGGCCAAAAAGGACGCATGCGTCGTTTTAGCGTGCGTTTTGTTGCATTTTTGTTTGCGTTGCGTCTCCGACGCTGCGGCGCACAACGCAAATGTGAACGTAGCCTTAGATGCGCCAATTCCGGCACTGAGGCTGGTTTCACACTTGCGTTTTTGGACGCTGCGTTTTAGCGCTAAAAAACGCATGCATTTTTTTCCTATACTTAACATTAAAAACGCATGCGTTTTTTCACATGCGTTTTGACGCGTTTTCGGCAACGCATGCGTTTTTGAACGCGCGCGTTTGTTTGCGTTAAAAACGCATGTGTTTTTATAGAAAAAAAAACAGAAAAAACACTGAAAAACCACCCACCACCATCAGGGTGATAAAGGGATCCAAACCCTAACCCTACCCCTATAACCTCACCCCTAACCGTGTAATGAACATTTTATGACATAGTGCCACGATATTTAAGTGCCACATATGTAAGTGCCACGTATGTAAGTGCCACGTATGTAAGTGCCACGTGTATAAGTGCCACGTATGTAAGTGCCACGTGCCACGTATGTAAGTGCCACGTATGTAAGTGCCATGTATGTAAGTGCCACGTATGTAAGTGCCACGTGCCACGTATATAAGTGCCACGTATGTAAGTGCCACGTATATAAGTGCCACGTATGTAAGTGCCACGTGCCACGTATGTAAGTGCCACGTATGTAAGTGCCACGTATGTAAGTGCCACGTGCCACGTATATAAGTGCCACGTATGTAAGTGCCACGTGCCACGTATATAAGTGCCACGTATGTAAGTGCCACGTGCCACGTATTTAAGTAAGTGCCACGTATGTAAGTGCCACGTGCCACGTATATAAGTACCACGTATGTAAGTGCCACGTGCCACGTATCTAAGTGCCATGTGCCACGTATGTAAGTGCCACGTATGTAAGTGCCACGTGCCACGTATGTAAGTGTCACGTATGTAAGTGCCACGTATATAGGTGCCACGTATGCAAGTGCCACGTGCCACGTATATAAGTGCCACGTATGTAAGTGCCACGTGCCACGTATGTAAGTGCCACGTATGTAAGTGCCACGTATGTAAGTGCCACGTGCCACGTATATAAGTGCCACGTATGTAAGTGCCACGTGCCACGTATTTAAGTAAGTGCCACGTATGTAAGTGCCACATGCCACGTATATAAGTACCACGTATGTAAGTGCCACGTGCCACGTATCTAAGTGCCATGTGCCACGTATGTAAGTGCCACGTGCCACGTATGTAAGTGTCACGTATGTAAGTGCCACGTATATAAGTGCCACGTATGCAAGTGCCACGTGCCACGTATATAAGTGCCACGTATGTAAGTGCCACGTGCCACGTGCCACGTATGTAAGTGCCACGTATGTAAGTGCCACGTATGTAAGTGCCACGTATGTAAGTGCCACGTGCCACGTATATAAGTGCCACGTATGTAAGTGCCACGTGCCACGTATTTAAGTAAGTGCCACGTATGTAAGTGCCACATGCCACGTATATAAGTACCATGTATGTAAGTGCCACGTGCCACGTATCTAAGTGCCATGTGCCACGTATGTAAGTGCCACGTATGTAAGTGCCACGTGCCACGTATGTAAGTGTCACGTATGTAAGTGCCACGTATATAAGTGCCACGTATGCAAGTGCCACGTGCCACGTATATAAGTGCCACGTATGTAAGTGCCACGTGCCACGTATTTAAGGACAATGGCTCCTGCAGTGCATCACTGAGGTTACTATACACTGGTCTCACTTTATGGCAAAAAGCTGCGTGGGAACTTTCTCATACAGCATACCATAAAGTGAGACTAGGGACTATTTTCTCACAGGGGCGTAGGAATACATTGTGGGGAATACATTGTGGAAGGATACCTTCCTCCCCTCATTGTGTTCCTGGAGCCCCTAGAGAGTGGTTGCATCACCTGATGCTCCTGCTCTCTACGGGAGATCGTCGTGGGACACTTGTTTTAATTGGATTTCTGCGGATCAGGGAGTATAGTGTTTGTTTATTATTTTAATATTTTTTACAGATGACAATGGCTTCGGGGATCAAAGTGACAAGTGATGGTGAGTATGTACTCTATGTTATATGTACTGTATGTATGTTGTATGTATGTACTGTATGTGGCATGTCACATGAAGTCACATGTTGCATGTTGTCGCATGCTGCATGTCGTCGCATGGCGCATGTTGTCGCATGACGCATGTTGTCGCATGCTGCATGTCGTCGCATGTCATCACATGCTGCATGTCGTCGCATGGCGCATGTCGTCGCATGGCGTCGCATGGCGTCGCATGGTGCATGTTGTCGCATGCTGCACGTTGGCGCATGTCGTCGCATGCTGCATGTCGTCGCATGGTGCATGTTGTCGCATGGCGCATGTTGTCGCGTGCTGCATGTTGTCGCATGGGCATGTCGTCGCATGGCGCATGTTGTCGCATGGCGCATGTTGTCGCATGCTGCACGTCGTCGCATGGTGCATGTTGTCGCATGGTGCATGTTGGCGCATGTTGTCGCATGCTGCATGTTGTCCCATGGCGCATGTTGTCGCATGGCGCATGTTGTCGCATGCTGCACGTCGTCGCATGGCGCATGTTCTGTATGTGTGTATGTACTGTATATGTGTTTTTTTTTTTTACATTCAACACATTAGCCGGATGATGGGACTACTACTGTCCCATCATTGGCTAATGTGTCACTCACTGTCACTGTAGCAGGTAGAGCCCGATGGGACTTGTAGTCCCATCGGACGATGCCTGCACAGAGACACTGGGGCTCTGCATGCCGGTATGTGCGGGCGGCGCCGGTACGTGCGGACCGTGGCTCTGCGTGCCAGCATGTGATGGCCGGCGCCGCCGCCCGCACATACCGGCACCGGCACCGGCACGCAGAGCCACGCACATCACATCGAGGATTCCCTGCCTAGCCCCGCCCCCAGCACATGCACAGCTCCGCCCGCCCCCCAGCACAGCCCCGCAGGCAGCGGGGCCGGGGCTCTGCATGCCGCGCCGGTATGTGCGGGCCGGGGCTGTGCGGGCCGGCGCTGCCCGCACATACCGGCGCCGGCCCGCACATACCGGAGCCGGCACGCAGAGCCCAGCACATCACATCGTGTATTCCCTGCCTAGCCCCTAGCACAGCCCCGCAGGCAGCCCACAGCCCAGTCACTCTTGAGTGACTGCTGACTGTGCGGCTGGGACACGCCTGCTGCTGACGTCACGTCAATTTCCAGAGCCTGGAAATTGACGTGACGTCGGCGGAAATAAGCGGCGGCTGCAGCCTGGGGATCACGTGACCCGGACTCAGCCGCCGCTACAGCGCCGCTCACAGGCGAAAACGGCAACGGAAGGTAATCACACAATTCATCAGGGGCCCCGGGGGGATACATTGGGGGGTTAATTGAAAGTAGTGGACAACCCCTTTAATGCAATGTTGTGGCGACCAAAAAATTTGGCATTTTTACTTTTTTTTCTCGCTACGCCGTTTAGCGTAGGTTAATCCTTTTATTATTGATAGATCGGGTGATTTTGAATGCGGCCATACCAAATATGTGTATGTTTGATTTTTTTTAATGTTTTATTGGAGCAAAAGGGGGGTGATTTGAACTTTTATATTTTTAAAAATATTTTTACAAATATTTTTTTTTTCTTTTTGCATGCTTCAATAGTCTACATGGGAGACTAGAAGCTGACATAACCCGATCGGCTCTGCTACATGCAAGCGATGATCAGATCACCTGCATGTAACAGAATACCTCACTTGCTATGAGCGCCGACCACCGGGTGGCGCTCATAGCAATCCGGCAATGACAACCATAGAGGTCTCCAGGAGACCTCTGGTTGTCATGTCAACCCATCAGTAACCCGCGATCACGTGACGGGGTCACCGATGGGCAGATTTCCAGCGCGATTGCCGGGAATGCATGTTAAATGCCGCTGTCAGCGGAGCCCACACCAAACAGGGAGGCGTCCAATGTCGGACAGATCCATCATTGGTCATTAATAGGTTAGTCCATAAAAAACAAGAAAAAAGCTGAATGGCACTAAGAAACAGGTGAGTACTCACTGTTTGAGCAGTCTTAGCAGAGTCCAGTAGGATGAGCGGAGTCGACAACCCCACCAAACGGTAATCCACTGGAATAAGGCGTGCTTGCTTGAAAAAACGCTCTGGACCCGTTGAAGCGTATACCACGCAAAACGGCCGTAGTCCTTTAACCTAACCAGTTCGTCTTGCAATTATCCTGCCCTCTGTAACCATGTCCACAGCACGTTGTTACAATAAAGGACAAAGGTTTTTTACTGGAAGACTTGTGTGGTGCTTCTATTTTCTTCCTGTTTGGATTTTCATTAATAGGTTAAGTGCCAACAATGCTCATAATTAAACATTTAGAATTGAGTCCTCAGTGGTTGATACCTTTTAATGGCTAACTGAAAAGATGGTAATAAATTGCAAGCTTTCGAGACTACACAGGTCTCTTCATCAGGCAAAGACTAAAAGAAATTCTGAAGAATCACATATTTATGCAGAACAGAGCACAGAAAAAAAAACAAAAAAAAAACAAAGCATGGATAAGACAAGCGACATGAAGTAGAATTACCATGAGTGATAAACAGTTATGTCCATAAATATTGGGCCAGTTCTTAGATAAGGAATGTTTTATTGTCCTCTGATTGGGGGTCTTGTTCTGTTGTGATGACCCCACATGGTCTGAGGGGCAAGTTCCGTAGTTGATGTAAAAAGACATAAATCCATGCGACATTCATTCCTGCAGTGAGAGTGTAAAAGGTCGTCATCAGTTTATATTCCCATACTCTTCTGTCTCTCTTAGATTTGAAGTTACCTTTTAACACAAGTAGATTCATGTCAATAATGTTATGATTTGGGAGACAAAAATGTATTGCCACAGGTAGATCCATTCTTTTTTCTCTTATTGTGTGGCGGTGGGAATTCATTCTTGTTCTAAGCTTTTGCTCTGTCTCCCCCACATACAGACCCCCAGTTGGACATTTAGTACAAATAATTAGGTACACCACATTAGATGTGATGCAGCTGAAAGTACCTGGTATCTTGTAGTCCTGATGTGAATTGGGGATCTTTATCTTGTCAGTGGTCATTATAAATGGACAGGTTTTACATTTTTTTCTGATTGCAAATCACCTGCTAAATTACAAAGCTAAGGAAGAAAACCGGGTACCTCTAGTAGTTACCTACAATCCAAATCTGGAGGTGCTAAGGGGAGCTGCACGGAAATTACAACCTTTACTACAAAAAGATGCCCGCTTACAGTCCATACAGACCCCCCACTACTGTGTTTTAGGCAGCCCCCAAATCTAAGAAGCATCATTGTCAAGAGCTCCCTGTCCTCTCCAACAGCTGCAGGTACCTTTCCTTGCAATCAGAAAAAATGTAAAACCTGTCCATTTATAATGACCACGGGCAAGATAAAGATCCCCAATTCACATCAGGACTACAAGATACCAGGTACTTTCAGCTACATCACATCTAATGTGGTGTACCTAATTATTTGTACTAAATGTCCAACTGGGGGTCTGTATGTGGGGGAGACAGGGCAAAAGCTTAGAACAAGAATGAATTCTCACCGCCACACAATAAGAGAAAAAAGAATGGATCTACCTGTGGCAATACATTTTTGTCTCCCAAATCATAACATCATGGACATGAAATTACTTGTGTTAAAAGGTAACTTCAAATCTAAGAGAGACGCGTTTCGGGTTCACGTGTTGCCGCTTCCTCAGGGGCCCCTGAAGAAGCGGCAACACGTGAACGCGAAACGCACGTTGGGGTACGGGACCGGGACCCAGTCTGGACACTCTATTACATGGGTAATTAGTACGCTCACCCTTTTTCTAATTTATATAGCATGGGCAGTATTGATGTGGTGCATGATGGTGGCATTGATTTTGTCGGTATAGCCTTGTAAAGACTGCTACATTCTGTTATGTGCCAACTACTGGGCCTGTTATTGTTTACGGGTACGTACTGGATACCTCTTACTACTTAAGCTACCAGTGTCTGTTCTTGTGTCCTGGTATATGGGTTGCACCTTATGAGTAGTCACTCTACACTAACTTTGTGAATTATTACTATTCATTATATATTATGTGCATAATTGTGTGAAAAAGATTTTTTATTGGTTTCACAATTATAATAAAGGATATTTTTCATATATATCCAGGCTTATTATGACTCGTTTTTCTCCAGTTTAAGTAGATAATGATCGAGTGGCCGTATGTTTAAACAAACTAACTGACGTTCTCTTTTTTGTACTTTTTCCATCTTTGTAGGGTCCGCTGGAAAAATGCTCGAATTTTACATTGACTTCCATTATACTTGTTAATCGAAACGAGCATTTGAGCATTTTCGTGCTAGCTCATCTCTACTATTAAATAAATAAATAATTTAAAAAAATGACGTGGGGTCCCCTCTAAATAAATAATTTAAAAAATGACTTGGGGTCCCCTCTATTTTTAATAATCAGCTACGTGAACGCCGACAGCTGCAGGCTTATATTATCAGGCTTGGGAGGGCGAGATAACTATGGACATTCCCAGGCTGTTAATATCAGCTCACAGCTGTCTTCTTTGCCTTTGCTGGTAATCAAAAATGCGGGGGGGGGGGGGGACCCTAGAAAAATGAAATTGGGTCCCCCACATTTTTTGATAATTAGCAAAGGAAAAGCAGACAGCTGTGAGCTGATATTAGTAGGCTGGTAAGGTTGTTCTCAGACCCTTCTTTTTTTTTTTTTTACTAAATTCATGAACAAAGTGTGGGAGAGTGTTTATTAAAATAACCTATTTTTTTCTCTGTGTTTTAGTTTTCATTACTGTGTTAGTAATGGGGGGGTGTCTGATGGACACATTTCCATTACTAACCCCTGAGCTTGATGTCAGCAGACATTACAAAGCTGACATCAACCCCATAAACCATTACCCTGACTGCCACCACACCAGGGCAATTGGGAAGAGATGGGCCAAACACTAGAATTGAAGCATCTCATGTGATGTGCCTATTCTGGGGCAACTGCAGGCTTGTTTTTTTAGGCTGGGAAGGGCCCAATAACATGGGACCTATAAGCCTGCAGATGTCTGCTTTACCTGTGCTGCTTATGGAAAATAAAGGGGATATCACATCGTTTTTTTAAATTATTTAATAGGCTTAATAAGGCTAAAAATACACTTTAGTGCCACATGAAATGCACTAAAGGGTGTTAGTTTATTATATGTTGGGGGTCTTGTGACATATCTACAGGACATCTATCTCTTCTATTTATTCTATTCTATTTTAGTCTATCTAGCTACATATAAGATTGCTTTATTAGTTAGAACACTAGCTTTATATTACATAGAGAATTACAGTATGTAAAAGATGATAATAATGCATTTCATACTGATTGCATACTCATGTCATGCGATGTCATACGGATCCTTGGTGAGGGAAAAATCGCACTGCTAACAAGCTGAACAATACGGATTCCACTCATCCTACTTTTCAGGAGCTACATTGGAGCTATTTCTTAGACACCGTGAGCTGGCGCTATAGGTGAGACCCATCTGAGATAGGAAGACCCTAGTACATGCTGCAGTTTTTTACATGGACCAGTAACGTAGCTACCGGGGGAGGCAGAGGGTGCAGCCACCCTGGGCCCCCCGCTCTGAGGGGGCCCACGTGGAGCTACTCTAATTCTAATCCGCTTGTGCAGCAGAGCAGAGAGACGCGATCTCCCTGCTCTGCCGCTATGAGGCCCATCAACCGGGGGTGGTGCGGTTCCAGCGCTGACACATGCCCCCTCCAGCAAGTTCATCTGTATCAGCATCTGCTGAGAGCCAATACAGATGAAAGCAAGTTGGAGGAGGGAGTATCAGCTGACGCTTCCTCCACCATCATTCTTCCGCAGCATCTGACGTCGCAGCGCGACGACGGCGTTAAATAGCATCCTGTACGCTGAGATGTGTGACTCTTCAGAAGACAAGCTGGTGCTGCGGACACGGAGACAACAGCAGCGTAGGAATGGGGAGGAGAGGTGAGTATTGAATTTTATTGTTTTTTAGAACCCTGTGCTTTATACTGCATGGACCATGGAGGGGGAGTGTGCTTTATACTGCATGGACCATGGAGGGGGGATGCTGTATAATGCATGGACCATGGAGGGGGGGTGATTTATACTGCATGGACCACGGAGGGGGGTGCTTTATACTACATGGACCATGGAGGGGTGCTGTATACTGCATGGACCACATAGGGTGGTGCTTTATACTGTATGGACCATGTGGGGTGCTGTATACTGCATGAACCATGGAGGGTGGGTGCTTTATACTGCATGGATCAAAGAGGGGGGATGCTGTATACTGCATGGAGCATGGAGGGGGTGCTGTATAATGCGTGGAGGGGGTGCTTTATACTGCATAGACCATGGAGAGGGAGTGCTTTATACTACATGGACCATGGAGGGGAGTGCTTTATACTGCATGGACAATGGAGGGTGTGCTGTATACTCAATAGACCATGGAGGGGGGAGCTTTATACTGCATGGACCATGGAGGGGGGTGCTTTATACTGTATGGGCCATGGGGGATGCTGTATACTGCATGGAGCATGGAGGGGGTGCTGTATAATGCGTGGAGGGGGTGCTTTATACTGCATGGACCATGGAGGGGAGTGCTTTATACTGCATGGACAATGGAGGGTGTGCTGTATACTCAATAGACCATGGAGGGGGGAGCTTTATACTGCATGGATCATGGAGAGGGGATGCTTTATACTGTGTGGACTATGGGGGATGCTGTATACTGCATGACTCATGGAGGGGGGTGCTTTATACTGCATGGACCATGGAGGGGGTGCTGTATACTGCAAAGACCATGGAGGGGGGTGTTTTATACTGCATGGATCATGGAGGGGGGTTGCTGTATACTGCATGGACCATGAAGGGGGTGCTGTATACTGCAAGGACCATGGAGGGGGTGCTTTAGACTGCATGGACCATGGAGGGGGGATGCTGTATACTGCATGGACCATGAAGGGGGTGCTGTATACTGAATGGACCATGGAGGGGGGTGCTCTATACTTCATGGACCATGGAGGGCGTGCTGTATACTGCATGGACCATGGAGGGGGGATGCTGTATACTGAAAGGACCATGGAGCGGAGTGCTTTTTACTGCATGGACCATGGAGGGCGTGCTGTATACTGCATGGACCATGGAGGGGGGATGCTGTATACTGAAAGGACCCATGGAGGGGGGTGCTTTATACACCATGGAGGGGGGATGCTGTATACTGAATGTATCATGGAGGGGAGTGATTTATTCTGCATGGTCCATGGAGGGCGGGTGCTTTATACTGCATGGATGAAAGAGGGGGGATGCTGTATACTGCATGGACCGTGGAGGGGTGCTGTATACTGCATGGACCATGGAGAGGGGGGTGCTTTATACTGCATGGACCATGGAGGGGGGTGCTTTATACTGTATGGGCCATGGGGGATGCTGTATACTGCATGGACCATGGAGGGGAGTGCTTTATACTGCATGGACCATGGAGGGGGTGCTATATACTACATGGACCATGGAGGGGGTGCTGTATACTGCATGTATCATGGAGGGGGGATGCTTTATACTGTGTGGACCATGGGGGATTCTGTATACTGCATGAATCATGGAGGGGGGGTGCTTTATACTGCATGGACCATGGAGGGGGGTGCTTTATACTGCATGGATCATGGAGGGGGATAATGTATACTGCATGTGCAGCGCCCCAAAGACCTGGTCGTTGCAGTAACGTCGCTCTGCCACTAAGGGGAGTGATGGTACGTCTGATGGCACTTAAGGAGTTCACCTGACCAGGTATCACAGTCACACATTACACTTCACACTCTGGCCACCAGGGGGAGCAAAGGGTTCTATGATTAGGCCACTCCTCACAATCTGGTAAAACTGGGGGCTGGATAGGAAGTTAGAGAGAAGCTTGACTGGGTTTTGCCCAGGCAACACCTAGTGAGAGAAGAGGTTGCTTGGGAAGATTCAGGGGGGTCCCTGTCAGGGGTGGGATCCTGACAGTGGCCTAGCGAAAAGGACAGAACGTTACGGAGCCGCGCCTGCACTACATTGCGGCGGTATCTTAAGAAAGGACAAGAAGCGAGGTTTATTGTGGAGAAGTGAGAAACGAGATCACAGCACAAAGGAGAATAGAACCAGTAGGAGTCGTGCCTTGAGATCGTGGCAACATCCTACTGAGGCGCATTACTTCAAACAGCGGCAGGACAGTTAATTATAGGTTGGCTGTCTCACCTAAATCACCTAAGCAGACATAGGAGGCAATTGTGGGAGGGGCGTCTCTAGGGTCCCAGAATAACTCCAGGCCTACCCGTCATACGGGTGCGTCCTAGCCAAATCATCTGGGGGACGGAGAAGAACATCAGAACAGATATGATAGTTGTGAGGAAGAACATCAGAAGCAGACACAACAGTTGTGAGGACTATCCCGTGGTGCTCAGCAGGGAGGTACTACAACACACAGGCGCTAGAAGGTAGGCACTGATTTCCACCTGCAAAGGAAACTCTGGATGTGCCTTCGGACCGGCCGGTCTCAGCCAGCCCTGTTAGCAGTGCTCTGGATTGCGGACCCTGAAGCCTTCAGTAAAGAGGTAAAGAGACTGCAACCCTGTGTCCTCGTTATTCATCGCACCTTGCACCACGCACCATCATCACATCTTTCATTGGACGCCCCTTAGCAGGGTCACGGACCCGGTCTAGCCACCGTGACAACCCCAGGACCGAGACCGAGAGGCCCGGTACCGAGTACCCCTCGGCCCTGCGTCTGGGGGCGCTCCACATGGACCATGGAGGGGGTGCTGTATACTGCAAGGACCACGGAGGGGGGTACTTTACACTGCATGGACCATGGACGGGGGATGCTGTATACTGAATGGACCATGGAGGGGGGAACTTTATACTGCATGGACCATGGAGGGGGTGTGATTTATACTGCATGGACCATGGAGAGGGTGCTTTATATTACATGGACCATGGAGGGGGGCTGTCTTATACTGCATGGATCATGGAAGGGGGGTGCTTTATACTGCATGGACCATGTTCTGTCTTCATACATGTTGATACGGTGTGTGATCCAACATACAGCATAAACCACTTCTGTCTTCCAAATAAGCAGACTGTTTTCTGTAGTCTAAGTTGTTTATTGGTAACCGGAATTGAAATGCGGTAAAACTATAGGAATATAACTGATACGTATAAGTATTGAGCCAAATAACAATACAGCTGATACTTTACAACTAATAGAAAAATATACGGAATGATGCAACTTCTACATATAACTACATACAGCAAGTGACTGATAATAGATTTCCTAAGTACTAGCTGCAATGCAATAAATCACATTCAGTAGAACACTGTACTGCAAGAACAGGGATAACAATCTTACCGGATAAACTTAACCAGGGTGGCAAGTAAGTGAAGTAGTTCCAACACATAAGATAACACGTGTGTCCAGGGAGATAGACAGAGAGAAAATGGAATTTCCCCATCCCATGATGCTTTGGTGCAATCCCATAATGCAACACTCTAATAATTACTAAGAAAAACACAGGTAATAAATTTATCCACCACTGGGTGGTGCTATAACACAGCAAAACCAAAACTATAGTACTAAACTCTTTAATGGATAATATGAACCACACTGTCCTATTGGAAGGACAGAACACTCCCCGCTTGGCATCAACCGATGCCACCTACAGGTTCTTTTGGCGAAAACAGTAAGACAAGTTGCGCAACTGGTCTGAGGAATAGTTTACTCTCCCCAGACTTGCCTTTGACCTCGACCTTACGCACCTTCCCATCTTTGCTTGGGAATATCTTAGTGATGAGGCCTAGTGGCCACTCATTACGGTGAGACTGGCTGTCTTTCATGAGAATGACATCACCGATTTTGATGTTTGGTTTGTCGGTCTGCCACTTCTTCCTTGGTTGTAAGGTGGAGAGGTACTGCTTCCTCCATCTGTCCCAGAAGGTATTGGAGAGACTTTGCACTTGTCTCCATTGTCGTCTGTAGAGGTCCTTGTTGCTAAATTCTCCAGGTGCAGCGCTGAGAACGCTGGCTTTCTGAGTAAGTAACATGGCAGGACTGAGAATGGTCAGATCCTCAGAGTCACTAGAAAGTGAAGTCAATGGTCTGGCATTAATGATGGCCGAAACTTCTGCCAGGAATGTGGTCAAACTTTCATGTGTGAGTCTTGCGTTACCTGCTTGCAAGAAAATGGAATCAAGGATTCTGCGTGCCATTCCTATCATCCTCTCCCAAGCACCTCCCATGTGAGAAGAGTGTGGCAGATTGAAAGTCCAGGTACACCCCTGCTCACTCAAGTGTCTTTCCACACTGGTGGTGTCTAGGTTGGAAGGAGTTTGAAGTTCTTTCACTGCTCCTACAAAGATGGTGCCTCTATCGGAGCGTATGTGCTTCACGGGCCCTCTGATGGCGATGAAACGTCGGAGTGCATTTATAAACCCTGAAGTGTCCATGGACTCAATTACTTCGATGTGGACTGCTCTGATGGACATACAGGTGAACATAACCGCCCAGCGTTTGGCATTGGCCTGGACTCTTCTAGTGTTCCGTGCAACCACAGACCATGGCCTGAATATGTCCAGTCCGACGTTGGTAAAGGGAGGTTCTGTACTAAGTCTGTCCGATGCGAGATTGGCCATCTTCGGCTTTTGAGTCCCGCCACGGAGTTTGCGACAAATCACGCAATTGTAAATGAGTTTACTCACGCATTGCTTTGCTCCGACTATCCATAGTTCAGCAGTTCGTAGATTTCCTTTGGTAAACAGTCGGCCCTGATGTTTCACCAAGACGTGGTGGTGTTGCACAAGCAGGGTCGTGACATGATGATGTCCAGGAATTATTATAGGGTGTTTCTCCCCAAATTCCACTTCAGCTTCTTGAAGACGACCTCCAATTCTTAACAGCCCATCCTGGTCAATGATTGGATCAAGCTTCTTCAAGACACTATCTCTAGAAACAGGTTGGCCTTTATTGAGGTTATCTAATTCTTTGGCATAACACTCAGGTTGTATGGTGCGAATTATAATGTTCTTGGCATTTTCCATGTTTGGAACGGTAAAGGCAAGCTTGCAGTGATGCCAACCCTTGTAAGGTTTCTGAATGGCGGGTGACGTTGACTTATAGGACCGAGCCACATGAATCAAACAAATGAGGGCACGAACAAGCGAGTTCCAAGTTGAGAACTTATTGAAATGGTGGGATTTGAGGTGATTGTCTTTAGTCACCGTACGTAGAACGGATACCTGAGTGCGGATTTCCTCATCTGCCTCTGGATCTACCAGTTCAAAGATGTTTGACTCGTCCACGTATGGCGTCGAACTGTATAAGAATGTAGGGCCAGTAAACCAGGTTGTGTCCTTAAGGTGTCTTGCTTCAACGGATCTGGTTGCGTGGTCCGCCGGATTGTGGTGCGTGGACACATGGTGCCACTGTTTAGGGTCGGTGGATCTCCTGATCCTTAGCACCCGATTGCTGACATAGACATAAAAGCGACGAGTTTCATTGCAAATGTACCCCAACACTACCTTGCTGTCAGTGTAGAACTCGACTTCTTTGACTTCCAGGTCCATTTCTGTAGAGATAAGCTCAGCTAACTCTACTGCTAGCACAGCTGCACAGAGTTCCAGTCTGGGTACTGTGTGTTCACGAAGTGGGGCCAGTTTTGTCCGGCTCATAACAAGCCTTACGTTGCATTGTTCGTTGATGTCAGTAGTTTTCAAATACGCCACTGCTGCAATTGCTTTGGTTGAGGCATCGCAGAAGATGCAAAGCCTTTGCATCTTGATTTCTGTTGATGGCACAGAAGCATATAGTCATGCCAAGTAGAGACTTGACAGGGCTTCTAAAGAATTTTTCCATCTTTCCCACAATTCTCTTTTCTCGCTGGGAAGCGGGTCATCCCAATCGGACGTCTCTTGGGTGAAGTCTCTCAACATCATTTTACCTTGGATAGTTACAGGGGTTACAAATCCCAAAGGATCGTACAAGCTGTTTACCACGGACAGGACGCCTCTACGCGTGAAGGGTTTCTCTTCTTCGGTGATCTGGAAGGTGAATGCATCCTTTCTCAAATCCCAGAGTAGACCCAGGCTCCGCTGCATGGGAAGGGAGTCTGTGCTTAAATCCAAGTCTTTTAAATCGGTTGAGTAATCTTGAGAGGGAAAGGCTGCCATTAGTTTCTGGCTGTTGGAAGCAATTTTGTGCAACCTCAAATTGGATGAAGCAAGCATTTCTTGTGCCCTTTTCAGGAGACTGACTGCCGACTCCTCTGTGGGTGTGGATTTCAGGCAATCCTCTACATAGAAATCCTTTTCTACAAACAATCTTACATCCGATCCATACTTTACTTCACCCTCTCATGCCTAAGGCCATAGATAGCGACAGCAGGGGAAGGGCTGTTCCCGAAGATGTGTACCTTCATACGATATTCCACGATGTCCTTGTAGGGGTCATTATCGCGGTACCAGAAGAACCTCAAGTAGTTTCTGTGTTCTTCTTTAACAAGGAAGCAGTGAAACATATGTTGTATGTCGGCAATAAATGCTACTGCATCTTTGCGGAAACGAAGAAGTACTCCCAGAAGTCTGTTGTTGAGGTCTGGACAAGACAGGAAGACGTCGTTTAAAGAAACACCTTTGTATCTGGCACTTGAGTCAAATACCACTCTTATCTGACCTGGTTTCTTCGGATGATACACGCCGAAAATAGGTAAGTACCAACATTCCTCGGAATCTTGAAGTACAGGTGCAATTTCCGCGTGGCCACTCTGGAATATTCTCTCCATGAAGGTAAAGAAGTGTTCTTTTGTTTCTGGTGCCATCTGCAGTTTGCGTGTAAGGGAGACAAATCGACTGTAGACAAGTTCTCTGTTGTTGGGTAAGCGTTGCCTCCGTGGTTTGAATGGTAAAGGTGCGACCCAACTCTTTGATTCATCTCTTACTATCTCTCGCTCCATGATGTCCAAGAACAGTCTGTCCTCTATGGACGTTGCTACCTGGTTGTCTTCTCTTGTCCTGTGGAAAACTGTGCACCCTATATGATCTTGCTCACCGTCGCATGCATGGTCTTCACAGGAAGGATCAGCTAATGGACAAGGTGGAGGGGTGTGGTGTGGCAATTATTTAATCAGGAAACTGCTCTCGCATGGCTGGAAGAGAGACGGACGTCCATTCTCAAGGGTATTGGTGAGCCTGCTGTTGACTGAAGTCGGCCTGTTTGCTCCACCCAAACAGACGTCTCCCACAATGACCCATCCTAGGTCAAGTCTCTGAGCATATGGGGCATTTTGTGGGCCGTTAATCTGTCCTCTAGCCTTGTGGACCCGTAGTATGTCTCTTCCGAGGAGTAAGACGATAGGAGCTCCTTGGTCAAGCTCCGGCATCAGGTGAGCTATACATCTCAAGTGGGTGTGATGAGCTGCTACCTCTGGTGTAGGTATCTCAGACCTGTTGTCGGGAATCTGGTTGCACTCCAGTATTGATGGCAAGGATAAGCAAGTTTGACCGTCAATAGACTCTACTTTGAATCCGGTCGCTTTTCTCCCCGCCGTCTCGACAGTACCTGCACATGTCTTCAAGGAGAACGGAGAGCCGGGACCAGCAATGTTGAAGGTGTCAAAGAGAAAGGACTTAGCTAGAGACCTGTTGCTCTGATCGTCCAAGATTGCATATACCTTGATTGCCTTATCCCGTTGGCTCGCTGGGAATGACAAGACAGATCTTTGAGCAGGATCTTCCTGCTACGAGTTCCTTGCAGATCTCTGTACACTGAGAAGTAACTACTGGGGTGTCCATGTCAGTGTCCATCTGTTTTTCGGCAGTCTCTTCTAATCGCAACGATACCCCTGAGGGTGGTCCAGGATGTAAGGCCGTGTTGTGCTCCACACTACTACGTTCTGTGCATTTCACACTGGTTTCACAGTTCTTGGCGAAGTGTGAAGTCGTCGCGCAGCATCTGAAGCATATCTTGTTTTCCTTTAGGAAACTCTTACGGTCTTCTAGAGACTTCTCCCTGAAGGCTCTACATTTTAGTAGAGGATGAGGTTTCTTGTGTAGGGGGCAGTGTTTGCTGAGATCCTGTGGTTTGTCCTCTTCTGGAGAGGACTTACTTGCCCTGTAAGGAAAACCTGTGGAGGTAACATTAGTTTTGTGGACTGCCACTGGTGTTTTACTGGGTTTTACACCGGAGGCAGTGGTACATGACATAGTGAAATCGAAACTGGGGTCATTTCTAACTTTAGCTTGCTGAGCAACAAAGTCTACAAACACCCTGAAAGGAGGAAATGGTACCTTATGAGCCTGTTTGTAACGGGACCTGTGACTGACCCACTTTTCTTGTAAGTTGTAAGGGAGCTTTTGGACAATCGGGTTGACACCGCTGGCAGTGTCCAGGAATGCCAACCCTGGTAGGTCACCTTCTGCCTGAGCAGCATGTACCCCCATTAACAAGTCGCTCAGTTCCCTGAGCTTTTGATAACCCTTATTTGCTATCTTGGGGAAATCATCAATTCTTTTATACAAAGCGTTTTCTATAGCTTCTATTGACCCATAACATTCTTCGAGTCTCTCCCACACCATGCGAAGTCCTGTGTGTGGGTACTTTATGTTAATGTTCCTGATTCTTTTGGCGTGTTCAGCTGACTCGCTCCCAAGCCACTTAACCAGTAGATCTAACTCTTCACTACTGGAAAGATGCAAGTCTCTGATGGCATTCTGGAAAGAGGCTCGCCATGCTCTGTAGCTTTCAGCTCGATCAGTGAACTTTAAAAGTCCCTTGGTCACCAGCTCCCGGCGGGTAAAGAACCTTGCAAAGTTCATAGTGGCTGAGTCAGTGCCAGCGTGAGCTGGTGTGCTGTTGTCATGCGGAGTGTGGCGCATCCTCATACCTGGTAGGAGCTTCTGGCTTAGGAAAGTCTGTATAAAACCGTTCCGAAGCGAAGGGTGCCCCTGTCAGTCTGGGAGTAGGCCGTACCTTCTGTTCTGTAGGACGGTATTGGTGGTCGACGTCGTTTCGCAGTATACCTTCCTGCTTCCAGTACAGTGTTTGGAGGAAAGATCTGTATAGGCTGGTTGGTGTAACGGATCAGAGTTGTCTTCTATTCTGGGATGTTGGTGGACGTATTCTGAGACGCGTTGAGCAGGGTCCTGGCGATCAAGGTCTGGACCACATACGTCGCTGTCACGCTCAGATTCAGGAAACTCCACGGCTTCTAAGAACTCAGCTTTGGCTATTGCAGCTGCTGCTTCTTTTTCAGCGAAAAGCCTTTCTAAGGTTGCTCGCAGGCGTGCTGTATCTGCGTCTCTATCGGCTTGCAGGCGGGCTCTTTCTGCTTCTTGCTCTGCTTGCAGGCAGGCTCTTTCTGCTTCTTGGCGGGCTCTTTCTGCTTCTTGCTCTGCTTGCAGGCGGGCTCTTTCTGCTTCTTGGCAGGCTCTTTCTGCTTCTCTATCTGCTTGCAGGCGAGCTCTTTCTGCTTCTTGCTCCGCTTGTCTTAACTTTAACTGCATCTCTTGTGCAGCGAAGGAGGATCTTACTTTCGACGCCTCAGCTTCTGCTCGGGCGAGGGTGACAGACCTTTTCGAGGAAGACTTGCTAGAGCGGCTTGTTTGGGACCTCGTCCTGAGTGAAGATGCTCGACTTGCAGACATTTTGTGTCCGTCTACAGGCTGTAGGACGTCTCAGAGCGGGCAGGAATGACTTCAGCGTGGACTGAGACGTGTCGTGCTTGGTGGGCTGCACTCTCGGTACTTGTGACTGTATGGCGGCCGCTGCGGTATCTGCAGGCAGTGCGGTGTGGTACAAGCGGCTGCGTAAGTGGTATTTGCTATCGCTGGCATCTAGCCTCCTTTACTGTCATCACCGGCGTCTAGCATCCGTTTTACTGTTCTGTCTTCATACACGTTGATACGGTGTGTGAACCAACATACAGCATAAACCACTTCTATCTTCCAAATAAACAGACTGTTCTCTGTAGTCTAACTTGTTTATTGGTAACAGGTATTGAAATGCGGTAAAACTATAAGAATATAAATGATACGTATAAGTATTGAGGCAAATAACAATACAGCTGATACTTTACAACTAATAGAAAAGTATACGGAATGATGCAACTTCTACATATAACTACATACAGCAAGTGACTGATAATAGATTTCCTAAGTACTAGCTGCTATGCAATAAATCACATTCAGTAGAACACTGTATTGCAAGAACAGGGAAAACAATCTTACCGGATAAACTTAACCAGAGTGGCAAGTAAGTGAAGTAGTTCCAACACATAAGATAACACGTGTGTCCAGGGAGATAGACAGAGAGAAAATGGAATTTCCCCATCCCATGATGCTTTGGTGCAATCCCATAATGCAACACTCTAAGGCTACGTGCACACGTAGGTTCTGGTCCCTGCGGGTTCTCCCGCAGCGGATTTGATAAATCTGCAGGGCAAAACCGCGGCGGTTATCCCTGCAGATTTATCACGTTTTGTCTTGCGGTTTCCGCTGTGGGCTTTGGTTTTACTATTGATGCTGCATATGCAGCATCAATAGTAATGTTAAAAATTTTAAAAAAATGGTTTATACTCACACCCTCTGACGTCCCGATCTCCTTCGTTTCGGTCCGTTTCCAAAGATGCTGTGCGAGAAGGACCTTCGTGACGTCACGGTCATGTGACCACGGCGTCATCACGGTCATTTGACCGCGACGTCACCGCAGGTCCTGCTCGCACAGCAAACCTGAGACCGGACTGCCGCGTGCAGCGCTGAGAGGTGAGTATAGCATTATTTTTTATTTTTATTCTTTTTTTTTTACCACAAATATGGTTACCAGGGCCTGGAGGAGAGTTTCCTCTCCTCCACCCCGGGTAGCAACCGCACATTATCCGCTTACTTCCCGCATCGTGGGCACAGCCCCATGCGGGAAGTAAGCGGATCAATGCATTTCTATGTGTGCAGAATCGCTGCAATTCTGCACAAAGAAGTGACATGCTGCGGGTTGTAAACCGCTGCGTTTTTGCGTGGTTTTTCCCGCAGCATGTGCACAGCAGTTTGCGTTTTCCATAGGGTTTACATGTAAATGTAAACGCTATGGAAACTGCTGCGGACCCGCAGCATCAAAATCGCCGCGGATCCGCGGTAAAACCCGCAAAGTGTGAACATGGCCTAATAATTACTAAGAAAAACACAGGTAATAAATTTATCCACCACTGGGTGGTGCTATAACACAGCAAAACCAAAACTATAGTACTAAACTCTTTAATGGATAATATGAACCATGCTGTCCTATTGGAAGGACAGAACAGACCATGGGGGGATGCTGTATACTGTAAGGACCATGGGGGGATGCTGTATACTGTATGGACCATGTAGGGGGGGTGCTTTATACTGCGTGGACCATGGAGGGCGGGTGCTTTACACTGCATGGATCAAAGAGGGGGGATGCTGTATACTGCATGGACCGTGGAGGGGGTGCTTTATACTGAATGGATCAAAGAGGGGGATGCTGTATACTGCATGGACCATGGAGAGGGGGTGCTTTATACTGCATGGACCATGGAGGATGGGGTGCTTTATACTGCATGGACCATGGAGGGGGGGGTGCTTTATACTGCATGGACCATGGAGGGGGTGTGATTTATACTGCATGGACCATGGAGAGGGTGCTTTATATTACATGGACCATGGAGGGCGGATGCTGTATAATGCATGGACCATGGAGAGGGGGTGCTTTATACTGCATGGAGGATGGGGTGTTTTATACTGCATGGACCATGGAGGATGGGGTGCTTTATACTGCATGGACCATGGAGGATGGGGTGCTGTATACTGCATGGACCATGGAGGGGGGAGCTTTATACTGCATGGTTCATGGAGGGGGGATGCTGTATACTGAATAGACCATGGAAGGGGGATGCTGTATACTGAATAGAACAGGGAGGGGGTGCTTTATACTGCATGGACCATGGAGGGGGTGCTGTATACTGCAAGAACCATGGAGGGAGGTGCTTTATACAACATGGACCATGGAGGGGGGATGCTGTATACTAAATGGACCATGGTGGGGGGTGCTTTATACTGCATGAACCATGGAGGGGAGTGCTTTATACTGCATGGACCATGAAGGGGGTGCTGTATACTCCTCCGCTTCCCCTCTCTGCAAATCTCTTCACTGGCTCCCATTCCCTCAGCGTATCCAGTTCAAATTACTAATACTGACCTACAAAGCCATCCATAACCTGTCTCCTCCATATATCTCTGAACTAATCTCCCGATATCTTCCCTCACGTAATCTCCGGTCCTCCCAAGACCTCCTTCTCTCCTCCACACTTATTCGCTCCTCATCCAATCGCCTCCAAGACTTCTCCCGAATATCCCCCATCCTCTGGAACTCTCTGCCCCAACACGTCCAACTATCAACCACAGTCGGATCCTTCAGACGGAACCTAAAAACTCATCTCTTCAGGAAAGCCTACAGCCTGCACTGACACCGCTGCCGCCTCATCACTATCTAAGCTACCGCCTCACCAACACCGGAGCTCCTGCAACCCCGAACCTACTGTCTCCTTCCCCATAATCCTGCAGAATGTAAGCTCGTAAGGGCAGGGTCCTCGCCCCTCTGTATCAGTCCGTCATTGTTAGTTTGTTTACTGTAAGTGATATCTGTAACTTGTATGTAACCCCTTCTCATGTACAGCACCATGGAATCAATGGTGCTATATAAATAAATAAATAATAATATCACTGCAAAGACCATGGAGGGGGGTGCTTTATACTGCATGGATCATGGAGGGGGGATACTGTAGACTGAATGGACCATGAAGGGGGGTGCTCTATACTTCATGGACCATGGAGGGGGGGTGCTTTATACTGCATGGACCATGGAGGGGAGTGCTTTATACTGCATGGACCATGGAGGGGGGTTGCTTTATACTGTGTGGACCATAGGGGATGCTGTATACTGAATGGACCATGGAGGGGGGTGCTTTACACTGCATGGACCATGAAGGGCGTGCTGTATACTGAATGGACCATGGAGGGGGGTGCTTTATACTTCATGGACCATGGAGGGCGGGTGCTTTATACTGCATGGATCATAGAGGGGGGATGCTGTATACTGCATGGACCATGGAAGGGGGGTGCTGTATACTGCATGGACCATGGAGGGGGGTTGCTTTATACTGTATGGGCCATGGGGGATGCTGTATACTGCATGGACCATGGAGGGGAGTGCTTTATACTGCATGGACCATGGAGGGGGTGCTGTATACTGCATGGACCATGGAGGGGGGATGCTTTATACTGTGTGGACCATGGGGGATGCTGTATACTGCATGAATCATGGAGGGGGGATGCTGTCTACTGCATGGACCATGGAGGGGGTGCTGTGTACTGCAAAGACCATGGAGGGGGGTGCTTTATACTGCATGGATCATGGAGGGGGGATGCGTTATACTGTGTGGACCATGGAGGATGCTGTATACTGCATGAATCATGGAGGGGGGATGCTGTATACTCCATTGGCCTTGGAGGGGGTGCTGTACAGGTCCTTCTCAAAAAATTAGCATATAGTGTTAAATTTCATTATTTACCATAATGTAATGATTACAATTAAACTTTCATATATTATAGATTCATTATCCACCAACTGAAATTTGTCAGGTCTTTTATTGTTTTAATACTGATGATTTTGGCATACAACTCCTGATAACCCAAAAAACCTGTCTCAATAAATTAGCATATTTCACCCGTCCAATCAAATAAAAGTGTTTTTTAATAACAAACAAAGAAACCATCAAATAATAATGTTCAGTTATGCACTCAATACTTGGTCGGGAATCCTTTGGCAGAAATGACTGCTTCAATGCGGCGTGGCATGGAGGCAATCAGCCTGTGACACTGCTGAGATGTTATGGAGGCCCAGGATGCTTCAATAGCGGCCTTAAGCTCATCCAGAGTGTTGGGTCTTGCGTCTCTCAACTTTCTCTTCACAATATCCCACAGATTCTCTATGGGGTTCAGGTCAGGAGAGTTGGCAGGCCAATTGAGCACAGTAATACCATGGTCAGTAAACCATTTACCAGTGGTTTTGGCACTGTGAGCAGGTGCCAGGTCGTGCTGAAAAATGAAATCTTCATCTCCATAAAGCATTTCAGCCGATGGAAGCATGAAGTGCTCCAAAATCTCCTGATAGCTAGCTGCATTGACCCTGCCCTTGATGAAACACAGTGGACCAACACCAGCAGCTGACATGGCACCCCACACCATCACTGACTGTGGGTACTTGACACTGGACTTCAGGCATTTTGGCATTTCCTTCTCCCCAGTCTTCCTCCAGACTCTGGCACCTTGATTTCCGAATGACATGCAAAATTTGCTTTCATCAGAAAAAAGTACTTGGGACCACTTAGCAACAGTCCAGTGCTGCTTCTCTGTAGCCCAAAAGTGGCTTTACCTGGGGAATGCGGCACCTGTAGCCCATTTCCTGCACACGCCTGTGCACGGTGGCTCTGGATGTTTCCACACCAGACTCAGTCCACTGCTTCCTCAGGTTCCCCAAGGTCTGGAATCGGTCCTTCTCCACAATCTTCCTCAGGGTCCGGTCACCTCTTCTCGTTGTACAGCGTTTTCTGCCACATTGTTTCCTTCCAACAGACTTACCATTGAGGTGCCTTGATACAGCACTCTGGGAACAGCCTATTTGTTGAGAAATTTCTTTCTGGGTCTTACCCTCTTGCTTGAGGGTGTCAATGATGGCCTTCTTGACATCTGTCAGGTCGCTAGTCTTACCCATGATGGGGGTTTTGAGTAATGAACCAGGCAGGGAGTTTTTAAAAGCCTCAGGTATCTTTTGCATGTGTTTAGAGTTAATTAGTTGATTCAGAAGATTAGGGTAATAGGTCGTTTAGAGAACCTTTTCTTGATATGCTAATTTATTGAGACAGGTTTTTTGGGTTATCAGGAGTTGTATGCCAAAATCATCAGTATTAAAACAATAAAAGACCTGACAAATTTCAGTTGGTGGATAATGAATCTATAATATATGAAAGTTTAATTGTAATCATTACATTATGGTAAATAATGAAATTTAACACTATATGCTAATTTTTTGAGAAGGACCTGTATACTGCAAGGACCATGGAGGGCGGTGCTTTATACTGCATGGACCATGGAGGGGGGTGCTTTATACTGCATGGACCATGGAGGGGGTGCTTTATACTGCATGGGCCATGGGGGGGTGCTTTATACTGCATGGACCATGGAGGGGGATGCTGTATACTGCAAGGACCATGGAGGGGGGATGCTTTATACTGTGTGGACCATGGGGGATGCTGTATACTGCATGAATCATGGAGGGGGGATGCTGTATACTGCATGGACCATGGAGGGGGTGCTGTGTACTGCAAAGACCATGGAGGGGGGTGCTTTATACTGCATGGATCATGGAGGGGGGATGCGTTATACTGTGTGGACCATGGGGGATGCTGTATACTGCATGAATCATGGAGGGGGGATGCTGTATACTCCATTGGCCTTGGAGGGGGTGCTGTATACTGCAAGGACCATGGAGGGCGGTGCTTTATACTGCATGGACCATGGAGGGGGGTGCTTTATACTGCATGGACCATGGAGGGGGTGCTTTATACTGCATGGGCCATGGGGGGGTGCTTTATACTGCATGGACCATGGAGGGGGATGCTGTATACTGCAAGGACCATGGAGGGGGGTGCTTTATACTGCATGGACCATGGAGGGGGTTGTTGTATACTGAATGGACCATGGAGGGGGGTGCTTTATACTGCATGGACCATGGAGGGGGGTGCTTTATACTGCATGGACCATGGAGAGGGTGCTTTATATTACATGGACCATGGAGGGGAGTGCTTTATACTGCATGGACCATGGAGGGCGAATGCTGTATACTGAATGGACCATGGAGGGGGGTGCTTTATGTTGCATAGACCATGGAGGGGGCGTGATTTATACTGCATGGACCATGGAGCGGGGCTGTCTTTTACTGCATGGACCATGGAGGGGGGTTGCTTTATATTACATGGACCATGGAGGGGGGTGCTTTATACTGCATGGACCATGGAGGGGGGAGTGATTTATACTGCATGAACCATGGAGGGGGTGCTTTATATTACATGGACCATGGAGGGGGGTGCTTTATATTACATGGACCATGGGGGGTGTCTTATACTGCATGGATCATGGAGGGGGTGCTTTATACTGTATGGGCCATGGGGGGTGCTTTATTCTGCATGGGCAATGGAGGGGGGATGCTTTATACTGTATAGAAAATGGGGGGGGGGGGGTTGCTTTTTACAGCATGGGCCATGGAGGGATGCATTCTGCTGATGAGGACCAGGGGTGGATGCATTATGCTATACATTATGCTGTGAGGACCGAAGGAGGACTCATTATACTGTGTCGACCATGGGGGCATGTATTATACTGTATGGGGCATGTGGTGCATTATACTATATAGGACATGGGGTGCATTATGCTGTATGGAGGACTATGTGGGGCTTTTAAAATATTTGAAGGCTTACATGGGAGTCTGTAAACTATATGCAAACTATTATACAGTGTGAAAGTTTGTGCAGGGTCCATCATACTGTGTGGGGGCAATATACAGTGTGGAGAGGTGTGGGGCCATTATACTACATGGAGGTCTGTGTGAGGGTCACAATTGGGGCATTTTACTGTGTTGTGGTCACCATACTTTTCTGGGACAGTTGCGGGGTGGGGTACAGTAAGGGTCATCATACTGTGTGGGTAGTACTGTGGTGGAGGAATTCACTATGGGGGCATCTTAGTGTTTATGGAGCACTTTTGTCGACATCATCATCATATTTTACAAGTGCAATGAAAGGGAAATCTAGGGCTTCAGTAGGAGGAAAATTAGAGGGCACACATTGCAACAAAGTAGGTGCAGTAATAGGGACACATACAGCAGCAGGGCTCAGCACTGGGGTATCCACAGGATGAGGAGGTTGTGGCTAAATGGAGATGGTGCATGAAATGTGAGATGTGAAATGTGTCTTTGTTGTAATCTCTGCAGCTGAGTCTTGGCTGGAGATTTCATCATGTCGGTCTGTGCCCGGATGGAGACGATGGAAAAAGTGAACAACTCCATCAGAAAGATCGTTAACTGGCCCACTGGGACACCGGTGAAATGCCTGGTGGGCCCCAGAGAGGAGGAAGAAAAAAATTAAAAAAGGGATGCGGGCCCTTTAAAATGAAAGGGGCAGAGGCACGCGTGGTATGAGGCATGCACGCAGTCTCAACCCACGGCCAGTACCAGGGCCGGCGGCACCACCACCCAGCGAACCCAGGTAAGCTCTGGGTGACCTGGGCGAACAGGGGGTGGGACACAGCATGGGGTCCGTGAGTCGGGGAAGCCCGGTGCCAGCACTGGCAACGGGGCCCCCCTTCTAATACCTCTCCTCGTTCCGGGTCACCGGCAGCTGCAGTGTCTTCAGTGTAGGGGGGCCCATAATGTGCCGCATGGAGGAGCAGGGGGTCCCATAATGCCCTCTGACTCTGTGACGTCTCAGGCAGAGGGTGCGATGACATCATCACTGCGCGCTCAGCCTCTCTGTCCTGAGCGTTGCAGAGTCTGGAGAGATGTTGAGTGTACCGGACCTGCAGTGGAACGGGAAAGGTGAGTACTTGTTTTTTTTTCTTTGTGTATGCAGCATTTTATGGGCCCCATAATATGCTGCATGGAGAGGAGCAGGGGGTCCCATAATGTGCCGCATGGAGGAGCAGGGGGTCCCATAATGTGCCGCATGGAGGAGCAGGGGGCACATAATGTGCCGCATCGAGGAGCAGGGGGGGCCCATAATGTGCCGCATCGAGGAGCAGGGGGGTGGCTTGTGCAACATCGAGGAGCAGTGGGGCCCATAATGTGCCGCATGGAGGAGCAGGGGCCCATAATGTGCCGCATGGAGGACCAGGGGGCCCATAATGTGCTGCATGGAGGAGCAGGGGGCCCGTAATGTGCTGCATGGAAGGGCAGGGGGGCCCATAATGTGCCATATGGAGGAGCAGGAGGTCCCATAATGTGCCATATGGAGGAGCAGGGGGTCCCATAATGTGCCGCATGGAGGAGCAGGGGGTCCCATAATGTGCCGCATGGAGGAGCAGGGGGTCCCATAATGTGCCGCATGGAGGAGCAGGGGGCCCATAATGTGCCGCGTCGAGGAGCAGGGGGGCCCATAATGTGCCGCATCGAGGAGCAGGGGGGCGGCTTGTGCAACATCGAGGAGCAGTGGGGCCCATAATGTGCCGCATGGAGGAGCAGGGGCCCATAATGTGCCGCATGGAGGACCAGGGGGCCCATAATGTGCTGCATGGAGGAGCAGGGGGCCCATAATGTGCTGCATGGGGGAGCAGGGGGGCCCATAATGTGCCACATGGAGGAGCAGGGGGCCCGTAATGTGCTGCATGGAAGGGCAGGGGGGCCCATAATGTGCCGTATGGAGGAGCAGGAGGTCCCATAATGTGCCATATGGAGGAGCAGGGGGTCCCATAATGTGCCGCATGGAGGAGCAGGGGGTCCCATAATGTGCAGCATGGAGGAGCAGGGGGTCCCATAATGTGCCGCTTGGAGGAGCAGGGGGCCCATAATGTGCCGCATCGAGGAGCAGGGGGGGCCCATAATGTGCCGCATCGAGGAGCAGGGGGGCGGCTTGTGCAACATCGAGGAGCAGTGGGGCCCATAATGTGCCGCATGGAGGAGCAGGGGCCCATAATGTGCCCCATGGAGGACCAGGGGGGCCCATAATGTGCTGCATGGAGGACCAGGGGGGCCCATAATGTGCTGCATGGAGGAGCAGGGGGGCCCATAATGTGCTGCATGGAGGAGCAGGGGGCCCATAATGTGCTATATAGATGAGCAGGGTGCCCATAATACTGTATGGATGAGCAGGGGGCCCATAATACTGTATGGCAGACTATGAAGTGCCCATAATACTGTATGGCGGACTAGGTGGTTGCCCATAATACTCTATGGCGGACTATGTGGTTGCTAGTGATGAGCGAGTGTACTCGTTGCTCGGGTTTTCCCGAGCATGCTCGTTTGATCTCCCGAGTATTTGGGCTTGCTCGGAGATTTAGTTTGGGTCACCTCAGCTGCAAGATTTGCAGCTGATAGACAGCCTGAATACATGTGGGGATTTCCTAACAAACAGGCAATCCCTGCATGTGTTCAGGCTGTCTAGCAGCTGGAAATCACGCAGCTGAGGCGACACAAACTAAATCTCCGAGCACGCCCAAATACTTGGAAGACCCGAGTAATGAGCACACTTGCTCATCACTAGTGGTTGACCATAATACTGTATGGCAGACTATGTGGTTGCTCATAATACTGTATGGCATACGATGTGGTTGCCCATAATACTGTATGGCGGACTATGTGGTTGCCCATAATACTGTATGGCGGACTATGTGGTTGCCCATAATACTGTATGGCGGACTATGTGGTTGCCCATAATACGGTATGGGGGACTATGTGGTTGCCCATAATAGTGTATGGCGGACTATGTGGTTGCCCATAATACTGTATGGCGGACTATGTCGTTGCCCATAATACTGTATGGCGGACTATGTGGTTGCCCATAATACTGTATGGCGGACTATGTGGTTGCCCATAATACTGTATGGCGGACTATGTGGTTGCCTATAATACTGTATGGAGGACTATGTGGTGCCCATAATACTGTATGGCAGACTATGTGGTTGCCCATAATACTGTATGGAAGACTATGTGGTGCCCATAATACTGTATGGAGGACTATGTGGTGCCCATATATTGTATTATACCTGTATTTTCCAGTTCACCACCTGACAGCACCATTGGAGGACGTCCTTCTTACCCTCAGTGGGACAGGAACAACAAGCGGTTAAAAGGACCCTCCCCACTCCACCCACCAGTGTTTTTCCCTGTCCCACTGTGGATAGGAATGGCAAGCTTTTCCTTCGACGGTGCTGTGCAGATGGTGGGGATCGGGGGGCCCAGCCTTTCCCTTCCCTGCCGCAAGATATCTGTGGCTGATACCTGCAATGGGGGGTCCCTCAGCCTCCCCAGTGTAGCGCTGCTCCTGGGGTCGGGTCCGTTTCCTCCGCACAGGGGTCTCTCGGTCTGGACGCCTGTCTGCTGGGGGGTGAATGCGGCAGTCGCTTCCAGCAGTGATCGATTCCCAGCATGCGGCTGCATCCTTCTCCAGAGTCCCGCTTCCATCAGCGGTCACTTCCGGGTCCAGCAGCTGCGTCACTTCCGGTTGCGGCGAGCGCCGGAGCACAGGGATGCCAGCAGCAGCGCCGGCCTCGGGAGAGGCCTTGGAGCACGGTCAGCCGCAGGGACGTGGTAACGAGGGCAGGATCAACCAGGTAAATTCTTCTGTAAATGTCAAAGGGGGTCTTTATGCCGCCGGCCATCCTGACAGGGAGCACTCGGCTAAACTATCTTCGCTATGGAAGAGACAGCCAGACCTGAGGGGTACTGACCAGCTTCAGGGGCACGTGAGTGGGCTAATCTAAGCCATACCACAATGCTCACCCCTCCCCCTACTTCCCTATCTACTGCTGGTATCTCGATGTATTCTAAGCAGAGCCTCCCATCCCCGCACCTGAAAGAAAAAAATCCGGGAAAAATAAATGCCCGATATGTGCTGCTAAATTCCCGGAAAATTGGCGGAAGCCACTATGCAAGTCGTGCACATCTAAGATTGTGGGTGATGAACAGACTGCGTTATTAACCAGTATGAGAACAATGATCCGTCAGGAGGTTCAGGCATCCATCTCAAGCCTGAATCTTCCCCAGACAAGTCAGTCAGAACCGCAAACATCACGGAAAAGGCCAAGAGAGTCTAGTCCTTCTTCCGAAGAAAAGAATTCGGAAGAATCAGACTAGGAAGGAAGAGACGAATCATTGGGCAGAGGGTAAAGATATCTCTTCTCGGCTGCAGATACTGATGAGCTTCTTCATGTAGTTCGTAACACCATGCAGTTACAGGACACGCCAGAGGAAACCTCGATCCAGGATGAAATGTTTGGCGGTTTACATGCTCAAGTCACAAAGGTTTTTCCAGTCAACAATCATATTCGTTCCATGATTCTGGAAGAATGGCAGGAAGCGGAGAAGAGACTAGTAGTACCTAGAGACTTCAGACTCCGTTTACCTTATAATCCAGAGGATATTAAAGTGTGGGATGAAGTTCCCAAGATTGATGTTCCATTGGCAAAGGTGGCAAAGAAGACCTCAATTCCATTTGAAGATTCCTCCGCTTCAAAGGATCCAATGGATCGCAAAGCAGATGGACTGCTCAGGAGAACTTGGGAATCCTCGGCAGCAATAATAATAAGGGCCAATATAGCTGCAACATCAGTAGCCCGGTCCATGCATTTATGGATAGACGATTTGGAGGAACATCTCAAAGCTAAGACTTCTAGAGATGTTATTCTCAAATCTCTTCCGTTACTTAAACTCGCAACAGGCTTTATGGTGGACGCTTCAGCAGAATCTGTACTCTTCACCGCCAGAAGCGAGTCTTTGTCCAACGCGGCCAGAAGGGCTATCTGGCTAAAGACTTGGTCAGGGGATATCCAATCAAAAAATAAACTGTGCGGAATCCCATTCTCAGGGAATAAAGTATTTGGGCCTATTCTAGATGACATTTTAGAAAAAGCCTCAGATAAAAAGAAGGGGTTCCCTGAGGAGAACACAAAAAAAATCCAGCCCTTTCGTAGATCCCGACCTGGTCAGAAGACAGACTACAAAGGGAAAGGGAAATCGGGGAGGTGGTCTTATCCCAAGGGTGGAAAGGGTAGAGACTCCATCTTCCCAAGTACAGGTGCAGGAAAGCCAAATAAATGACATCCTTGGATAGCAAGATTTTGTAGGGCCACACAAAGAATGAGACCACTTGTAAGAAAATCAACTCCTCATTGGGACCTAAACTTGGTCCTTAATGCCCTGTGTAAAAACCCGTACTTGTTATCAGAAGATATGACCATAGCCAATCTCTCCTTTAAAACAGCCTTCCTGATTGCCATCACTTCAGCTAAAAGATTGGGGGAGATGCAGGCTCTATCCACTCAGGATCCATATCTTCAGATCTTTGACTACAGAATAGTCTTAAGACTTAAGGTACCTTCACACGAAACGACATCGCTAGCGATCCGTGACGTTGCAGCGTCCTCGCTAGCGATATCGTTTCGTTTGACACGCAGCAGCGATCAGGATCCTGCTGTGATGTCGCTGGTCGCTGAATAAAGTCCAGAACTTTATTTGGTCGTCCGATCGCTGTGTATCGTTGTGTTTGAAAGCAAAAGCAACGATACCAGCGATGTTTTACACTGGTAACCAGGGTAAACATCGGGTTACCAAGCGCAGGGCCGCGCTTAGTAACCCGATGTTTACCCTGGTTACCAGCGTAAAAGTAAAAAAAACAAACAGTACATGCTCACCTGCGCGTCCCCCAGCGTCTGCTTCCTGACACTTACTGAGCGCCGGCCCTAAAGTGAAAGTGAAAGCACAGCAGTGACGTCACCGCTGTGCTGTTAGGGTAAATGCTAGAGTGTATGGGCTCCTTCCAGGTGTGACGTCATTTCCGGGGGCGTGTCCTATTGGGAGGGGGGCGTGTTCTCCAAGGCGGCAAAGGAAAGCAGCATGACAGCTTGTGGACGCCATGGAGGTCAGTGGTTTGAGGGTGAAAAATGCTACTTGCTGATCGCTATTCGCTATTGGGGGGAGGCCCTGTGGTGGTCGACCTACTTCTCTGTGTGGGGAGTGACCCGTGGTGGGATTTTGGGGGGGGCTCCGCTGCTGCTGGCTATTGTGGGGGACCCCTGTGGTGGGATTTTGGGGGGGCTCCGCTGCTGCTGGCTATTGTGGGGGACCGCTGCGGTTTTGGTGGGCTCCGCTGCTGCTGGCTATTGTGGGGGACCGCTGCGGTGTAGTTTTGGGGGGCTCCGCTGCTGCTGGCTATTGTGGGGGACCCCTGTGGTGGGATTTTGGGGGGGCTCCGCTGCTGCTGGCTATTGTGGGGGACCGCTGCGGTTTTGGGGGGCTCCGCTGCTGCTGGCTATTGTGGGGGATCCCTGCGGTGGGATTTTGGGGGGCTCTGCTGCTGGCTATTGTAGGGGACCCCTGTGGTAGGATTTTGGGGGGCTCTGCTGCTGCTGGCTATTGTGGGGGATCCCTGCGGTGGGATTTTGGTGGGCTCCGCTGCTGCTGGCTATTGTGGGGGATCCCTGCGGTGGGATTTTGGGGGGCTCCGCTGCTGCTGGCTATTGTGGGGGGCCTCCGCTGCTGCTGGCTATTGTGGGGGACCCCTGCAGTAGGATTTTGGGGGGCTCTGCTGCTGGCTATTGTGGGGGATCCCTGCGGTGGGATTTTGGGGGGCTCCGCTGCTGCTGGCTATTGTGGGGGGCCTCCGCTGCTGCTGGCTATTGTGGGGGACCCCTGCAGTAGGATTTTGGGGGGCTCTGCTGCTGCTGGCTATTGTGGGGGACCCCTGCAGTAGGATTTTGGGGGGCTCTGCTGCTGGCTATTGTGGGGGATCCCTGCGGTGGGATTTTGGGGGGCTCCGTTGCTGCTGGCTATTGTGGGGGACCACTGTGGTAGGATTTTGGGGGGCTCTGCTGCTGCTGGCTATTGTGGGGGACCCCTATGGTGGGATTTTGGTGGGCTCCGCTGCTGCTGGCTATTGTGGGGGACCGCTGCGGTGTGGTTTTGGGGGGCTCCGCTGCTGCTGGCTTTTGTGGGGGACCCCTGTGGTGGGGTTTTGGTGGGCTCCGCTGCTGCTGGCTATTGTGGGGGACCCATGTGATGGGATTTTGGTGGGCTCCGCTGCTGCTGGCTATTGTGGGGGACCGCTGTGGTAGGATTTTGGGGGGCTCCGCTGCTGCTGGCTATTGTGGGGGATCCCTGCGGTGGGATTTTGGGGGTGACCTGCTTATGGGGTGACTTGTTTGGGGTGGGAGACCTGCTGCTGGCTATTGGGGTGACCCCTATGGTGGGACCCCTGTGGTGTGATTTGGGGGCGACCTGCGTGCGGGGGACCCCTTTTAGTGAGGGTGACCTGCTTATGGTTGGGTTTGGGGAGGCGACCTGCTTGTTGCGGGACCCCTTTTAGTGGGGGCGACCTGCTTGTGGAGGGGTGACCTGCTGATGGCTATTGATGGGCCCCTGTGGTGGGGTTTGGGGGTGATCTGCTGGCTATTGAGGGGGACCCCTGTGGTGGGGTTTGGAGGTGACGTGCTGTTTACGGGGTGGACCCCTTTTAGTGGGGGCGACCTGCTGCTGGCTATTGGGGAGACCCTGGTGGTGGGGTTTGAGGGCGACATGCTTGTGGTCGGGTTTTGGGAGGGCGTGACCTGCTGTCTATTGGGGGGGACCCTTGTGGTGGATGTGGGGGGAGACCTGCTGCAAGCTATTGGGGGACCCCTGTGGTGGGATGTGGGGGTGACCTGCTTGTGGTGGGATGTGGGGAGGCGACCTGCATGTGAGGGGTGACCTGCTGCAGGCTATTTGGGGGACCCCTGTGGTGAGATTTGAGGGCGACCTGCTTGTCGTTGAATGTGGGGAGGCGACCTGCTTGTCGTTGAATGTGGGGAGGCGACCTGCTTGTCGTTGAATGTGGGGAGGCGACCTGCTTGTCGTTGAATGTGGGGAGGCGACCTGCTTGTCGTTGAATGTGGGGAGGCGACCTGCTTGTCGTTGAATGTGGGGAGGCGACCTGCTTGTCGTTGAATGTGGGGAGGCGACCTGCTTGTCGTTGAATGTGGGGAGGCGACCTGCTTGTCGTTGAATGTGGGGAGGCGACCTGCTTGTCGTTGAATGTGGGGAGGCGACCTGCTTGTCGTGGAATGTGGGGAGGCGACCTGCTTGTCGTGGAATGTGGGGAGGCGACCTGCTGCTGGCTATTGGGGGGATCCCGTGGTGGGATTTGGGGATGACCTGCTGCTTACAGATGGAACCCTTTTATTGGGGGGTGACCTGCTGCTTACTGGGGGATCCCTTTTATTGGGGGGCGACCTGCTTATGGGTTGGGTTTGGGGGGGGCTGAAGAGGGTTTAAGCTGGGTGGGGGGTGGACATCGAAGGGGGTGTGTGCTGGGTGGGTGGGGTCCACGTCCGATGGGTGTTGGACGTCCGATGGGGGTTTGTGGGGGTTGGACGTCCGAAGGGGGTGTGTGCTGGGTGGGGGGGTCCACGTCCGATGGGGGTTTGTGCTGGGTGGGGGGGTCCACATGTGATGGGGGTTTGTGCGGGGTGGGGGGTCTGCATCTGGGGATTTCTGCTGGGTGGGGGGTTCCGCGTCCGGTGGGGGTTGGACGTCCGATGAGAGTTTAAGCTGGGGAGGCGTTCGATTGGAGGGGGTGTCTGATGGGATTTATGGTTGGGGCAGGGGGCATCATATTTGGATTTACGCTTGAGGGGAGGGAATGTCTGGTGGGCTTTGGATTTATCCTGTGGGGTCCGCTGGTTAATATCAGGTGGATGTTTCTGACTGGGGGAGCGAGGTTATGCTGTGTGGCCCGCTGGTTAATGTGAGGTGGAGGTTTCTGACTGGGGGAGCGAGGTTATGCTGTGTGGCCATCTGGTTGATGTGGGGGGGGGGGCTAATGCTTCATTGGGGTACACAAAAAAAATATGAGTGTATGCTGCTTATGCTATGCAAAAATTTTTTTTAGGTATTTCCCTGTAGAGTAGGCCACACCACCAACTGGCACGAAGCTAATCCTTTTTAGCTTAATGTCAGTAGGAGGCAGACATGGGTCTGGACCACCCAGCCCAGTTCTGACTTAGGTTTTGGGGGGTTTTTTTGTTAACGATTTTCCTTTTTCTTTCTTTTTTTTTTTTTCAGATACGGCTTTTGAGGGCGACAGTGGAATTGTCACTCTAATCTCCCACCTAGAATTGTCACTACCGTATCATCTGTGGTCTACGAGGCAAGGCCCTAACACATCAAGAGTGTTTGTGGTTCCCCAGAGGACGGTCCATGCCACGAATCCCCCTACCCTCTGGCCCCCCCAGAGCCAGATAGAGTAGGGAGGGAAGACGAATCCGTTATTTGCCAGCCGCCGAAAGGTCGGCGTCCAGGTTATTCCATGCCCATCTTCATCATCGGTCTGTGAAGAATGATGTGTGATCTTCAGGACACATATATCCTACCAGGCAGTGAGGAGGCTACTTTAAAAAAAAAAAAAAAAAAAAAAAAAAATGGAAAGGACAGGACAAGTATGTCCTAGTTTGCCCCTGAGCAATATGGACGTCTCCTGGGGAAACCTTCCTATTCATGCAGCCTCCATGTTTTCCAGAGGCTCCTGTGACCCTGCTCTTAAAATATCCAGGCTTCGGTCTAGGCCTTCTCTGGTGGCCGGTCCACACCGCCAGTGCCCTGAACAATCATGCACGCCAACTTTCTAGTGTGTCCTACTCTGCACCTATCAGTTTAAGAGTACTTCGCTTCTGCAACAGAGGACTAAAGTCTGCCTCCCAAGAGATCTGCTGTTCAATTTTGGTTGTTTTGGAAATGTTCTGTCCAAAAAACCGACGGGACAACTCTCCGACCCGCCAGGAAAAGACGAGACCTTCCTTTAGGCCAACCCCCTCCTGGCATCCATGAACCCACCAGCACTGGTCTGCTAGGCCTGGATCTAGCTGACTCCCTTCGACATGATGGGGCGTTCCCACCTTGGATGTTTCTCAGGGTCAGCTGCCGTGTCCTTCACAATTCAAGGCCGGTATTATGATCTCTGGTCTGGGACACCGAAACCTCAGACATCGGAGGCAGGCCTGGGGGGGGGGGGGCAGAGCCACATACCAAACCGACAGTCCAGCCCGCATGCACCAACAGCATATTACAGTTTTACAATACTTTAGAAATGCATAAAATGAAACAAGCAAAGGCATAAAGTTATTCAATGCAAAAAAATGCAGTTTTATAAAATTGGAAATGTTTCTATATCTAATGGTAAAATGATATTTATCCAGTATTTCTATAAGTAAAAGTCTGAGATTTCTGTGGGAAATGGTCATTTGTTCCTCTTAAACCAGTTCTGAATGTAAATAAAACATTGCTCTGATGAAGTCTCCACATTGTATTTTAGCCTTTCATTTCATGCGTAGGGCAGGACAAGCCCATGATGTATCTGTGTAACACATGGAAGGTGCTATAATAACAGCCTTAGGCTGGTTTCACACCAGCGTTCGGCAGGGCTGCGGATGGCAGCCTTCTTCCTCCGTTAAGGCTACTTTCACACTAACGTCGCTTGCTGTACGTCTCAATGCGTCGTTTTGGAGAAAAAACGCATCCTGCAAAGTTGCCTGCATGATGCGTTTTTTCTCCATAGACTTTCATTAGCAACACATTGGGACGGATTGCCACACGTCGCATCCGCTATGCGACAGATGCGTCGTGTTTTGGCGGACCGTCTGCACAAAAAAAGTTCCATGTAACGTTTTTTTGTGTCGAGTCTGCCATTTTCGACCGCGCATGTGTGGCCGAAACTCCGCCCCCTCCTACCCGGAACTCACAATGGGCCACGGATGCGTTGTAAAACTGCCTCCGCTGCCCACGTTGTTCTACATACAACACACTGTCCGTCGGGCCGACGGTTTGCGACGGCCCGTACCGACTGACTAGTGTGAAAGTAGCCTAAGCCCTGCTCACTGCCACAACTCTTCATTCAGTTCCGCCTACGTCTGCATGCGTCCTGCATACCCTATCTTTAATATTGGGTACGCAGGCCAAGCGGATGCCTCCGCATGCGTTGTTTTAACACTGCGCCGACTGCAATAAAATGCAACATGTTGCGTTCGACGCAGTTCAGCGCATCTTCAAAATGAGGCATGCCTGCGTACCCAATGTTAGATGGGGGACGCATGCAGACTTAGGCGGAGCTGAAGGAAGAGGCGCAGCAGTGGGCGGGGCTTAATGGAGGAAGAAGGCTGCCGAACGCTGGTGTGAAACCTGCCTGAGACAGGTAAGCCACCTTTGAAACCGTGTTCACATGTACAAGCTCTTAGCCCCTTTGTGGCGGGGCCAATTTTTTAAAATCTGACCAGTGTCACTTTATATAGTAATAACTCTGGAATGCTTCAACATCCCATTGATTTTGAGATTAATTTTTTTTTTCGTGTTATATGAGACTTTATGATAATGGTAAACTTGAGTTGATATGTTTTGCTTTATTTTGTAAAAAATCTGAAATTTTACAAAATATAAATTTTGAATGATTCTCCCTTTAAGGCCGGAGTCACACTAAAGAGGAATACGGACGAGTGCTATGCGAGAAAAAAATCGCATAGCACTCGAACCAATGTTAATCTCCCATCACTTTTTTTTCACGGCCGTATATGTGCGAGTGAAATTGCAGTATGCTGTGATTTTCACCGTATATCAGCCGAGACTCGCCAATGAAAGTCTATTTGTGCAAGAAAAACTCGCACCACACGGGCCATCAGTCTGACTTGCGAGAAATACGCAACGGTGTCCTTTGAAAGGCCGACAATTCAGGTGCAGTGTACAGTAAAATCACACTGACAGGTTACAATAGAATAGATATATACACACAGTATAGGTGTATATAAAATCTAAAGAGATACACTACAGACCAAAAGTTTGGACACACCTCATTTAAAGATTTTTCTGTATTTTCATGACTATGAAAATTGTACATTCACACTGAAGGCATCAAAACTATGAATTAACACATGTGGAATTATATACTTAATTTCAGTTGTTTCACACTTTTTTGTTATGTCTTATATTCTAGGTTCTTCAAAGTAGCCACCTTTTTCTTTGATGACTGCTTTTCACACTCTTGGCATTCTCTTGATGAGCTGCAAGAGGTAGTCACTGGGAATGATTTTCACTTCACAGGTGTGCCCTGTCAGGTTTAATAAGTGGGATTTCTTGCCTTATAAATGGGTTTGGGACCATCAGTTGTGTTGTGCAGAAGTCTGGTGGATACACAGCTGATAGTCCTACTGAATAGACTGTTAGAATTTGTATTCTGGCAGGAAAAAAGCAGCTAAGTAAAGAAAAACGAGTGGCCATCATTACTTTAAGAAATGAAGGTCAGTCAGTCCGAAAAATTGGGAAAACTGAAAGTGTCCCCAAATGCAGTGGCAAAAACCACCAAGCGCTACTAAGAAACTGGCTCACATGAGGACCGCCCCAGGAAAGGAATACCAAGAGTCACCTCTGCTTCTGAGGATAAGTTTATCCGAGTCACCAGCCTCAGAAATCGCAGGTTAACAGCAGCTCAGATTAGAGACCAGGTCAATGCCACACAGAGTTCTAGCAGCAGACACATCTCTACAACAACTGTTAGGGCTTGTTTCCATTTGCGAGAAACACATCCGTATCTCGCATGTGGAAACCAAGCTGTGGCGCCGGCACTTTGGAGCGGAGCGTGCAGCTCCATGTGTTCCTATGCGGCCGCACGCTCCGCTCTGGAGTGCCGGTGCTACAGCTTGGTTTCCACATGCGAGATACGGACGTGTTTCTCGCAAATGGAAACAAGCCCTTAAGAGGAGACTTTGTGCAGCAGGCCTTCATGGTAAAATAGCTGCTAGGAAACCACTGCTAAGGACAAGCAACAAGCAGAAGAGACTTGTTTGGGCTAAATAACGCAAGGAATGGACATTAGACCAGTGGAAACCTGTGCTTTGGTCAGATGAGTCCAAATTTTAGATCTTTGGTTCCAACCACCGTGTCTTTGTACACAGAAAATGTGAACGGATGGACTCTAAATGCCTGGTTTCCACCGTGAAACATGGAGGAGGAGGTGTGATGGTGTGGGGGGCTTTGCTGGTGACACTGTTGGGGATTTATTCAAAAGTGAAGGCATACTGAACCAGCATGGCTACCACAGCATCTTGCAGCGACATGCTATACCATCCGGTTTGCTTTTAGTTGGACCATCATTTATTTTTCAACAGGACAATGACCCCAAGCACACCTCCAGGCTGTGTAAGGGCTATTTGACCAAGAAGGAGAGTGATGGGGTGCTACGCCAGATGACCTGGCCTCCACAGTCACCAGACCTGAACCCATTGGAGATGGTTTGGGGTGAGCTGGACCGCAGAGTGAAGGCAAAAAGGGCCAACAAGTGCTAAGCATCTCTGGGAACTCCTTCAAGATTGTTGGAAGACCATTCCCAGTGACTACCTCTTGAAGCTCAACAAGAGACTGCCAAGAGTGTGCAAAGCAGTCATCAAAGCAAAAGGTGGCTACTTTGAAAAACCTAGAATATAAGACATATTTTCAGTTGCCTTACTTTTATTAAGTATATAATTCCACATAGTTTTGATGCCTTCAGTGTGAATGTACAGTTTTCATAGTCATGAAAATACAGAAAAATCTTTAAATGAGGTGTGTCTAAACATTTGGTCTGTACTGTCTGTGTGTATGTATGTGTGTGTATATGTATATGTGTATATATATATATATAATATCACACGGACAGCGGAATAGCTGATAGTTAATTTGTCGGCTTCTGTTAAATCATTGCAGAGGCTGACAGGATAGGAGACATGGTTTACATACAGTAAACCATTGCAGAACAGTTAGACTTATATAGGTCAGTGACTAATACGGTTAGTAGTGTGTGTGTGTAAAATTTGGGGCCTGTATGTATTTAATAATGTTTTCACTGAAAAAACTGGCGTGGGCTCCCGCACAATTTTCTGTGCCACAGAGGGAAAGCCAGTGACTGAGGACAGATATTATAGCCTAGAGAGGGACCATGGTTATTGCCACCCTAGAAAAGGTGCATCTGTAAGATGCGCCAATTCTGGCACTCAGCCTCTGTCTTCTCACTGCCCTGTAGCGGTGGCATATGGGGTAATAAGGGGTTAATGTCACCTTTGTATTGTAAGGTGACATTAGGCCAGCTTAGTAATGGAGAGATGTCTGATAGATGCCTCTCCATTACTAACCTGTGGGCTTGATGTTACTTGACAATAAAAAGGTGACATCAACCGCACAATTATGAACCCCTCTGCTACAGGGCAAGTGGGAAGAGCGAGGCTAAGTGCCAGAATTGGCACATCTATAAGATGCGCCATTTCTGCGACGGCTGAGAGCTGATGGTTTTTAGCCTGTGGGGCTGCCAATATCCATGGCCTCTTCACAGGCTATAAATATCAGCCTACAGCTGTCTGCCTAGCATTTGCTGGTTGGATTTTATGTCAATATTTTGTGTCCCCCTGTAAAATAGCCAGTAAAGGCTAAGCAAACAGCTGTGAGCTGATATTAATAGCCTGGGAACCTTTATGGTTATTGGCTCCTTTCCAGAATAGTAACATCAGCTGTCAGCTTTCCCACTGCTGGTTATGAAAATTATGCGGGAGCCCATGCAGGTTTTATTTTTTGAAAAATAAACATATTGCATTTCACGCAGGTTTCTTAGTTGTTTTTTTTACAGCATATGTAGGTTAATTATGTTAATGCTCCTACATGGGTGTGTGTGTGTCTTTAGTTAATATTAATGAGGGTATCTCGTGAAGAGTTTGAATAAGGAAATGCATCAAATTCCTTTATTTATTTATTTATTTTTTAATATATCTTTATTTAGCGCTCACGATTTACAGAAACGCATAAAAAAGTACAGAATTTCCACTGCGTTTTCTGCTAAGAGACGCACTAACCATGCAGACATTTCCTCAAGCAAATCTGCAACGTGCGCACATAGCCTTAACCATTATGCGTCCATATTCATTAATGAGCAGAACCACGTGACCGCTGAACACAGGAAGAGCTGCCCGGAGACCATCGGACATGCAGGGACCGTGCCAGGAGCAGGTGAGTATGTGACAGCCGCCGCTTCCCCGCCGACAATGACTCGAGTATAAGCCGAGAGGGTCTCTTTCTGCCCAAAAAAATTTCGGCTTATACGCGAGTATATACGGTACAGCACTCTAGAAGGGTGTGTATAAGGGCATATAGGTGCTGGTGGTACTATATATGGGGAAAACCTGGTGACAGGTTCCCTTTAAGAAACCTATGGAACTAGGTTAAAATTAGCATTTTTTGGGATCTCTAATTGCACATTTACACCTGCTATAAATATATATATATAACATAGAACAGATGTTCTGCTCTATCCCTGATATTATGTAACTTGTAACTCAAAACTTGTCATATATCTTATCTATATATATATATATATATATATATATATATATATATATATATATATGCATGTTACTGTTATTGTTCCTTTTTAAATACTTAATAAAAATCTAATTGTTGAAAAACTTGTAATTTAAATATTGATGGTGGCTGAACTGCAGGTGGTCTGTGTCGCTTCATAAGTTTAAGGCCGGGGTCACACTAGCGTAGAATACGGATGAGCGCTATGTGAGAAAGCATCGCATGGCACTCGGACCAGTGTTAATCTATGGGGCAGATCACATCTGTGATTAGTTTTTCATGCCAAATCAGCATACGAGAACAATCGCAGCATATATACCTGACAGGGGCCCATACAGTCTATATCTACAATAATATATACCTCACAGGGGCCCATACATTCTGATATCATCACTAATATATACCTGACGGGGGTCCATACATTCTGATATCATCACTAATATATATACCTGACGGGGCCCATACATTCTGATATCATCAGTAATATATACCTGACAGGGGCTCATACATTCTGATATCACTAATATATACCTGACGGGCCCATACAGTCTATATCTACAATAATATATACCTGACAGGGGCCCATACATTCTGATATCATCACTAATATATATACCTGACGGGGCCCATACATTCTGATATCATAACTAATATATACCTGACAGGAGGCCATACATTCTGATATCATCACTAATATATACCTGACAGGAGCCCATACATTCTGATATCATCAGTAATATATACCTGACAGGAGCCCATACATTCTGATATCATCACTAATATATACCTGACAGGAGCCCATACATTCTGATATCATCAGTAATATATACCTGACAGGAGCCCATACATTCTGATATCATCACTAATATATACCTGACAGGGGCCCATACATTCTGATATCATCACTAATATATACCTGACAGGGGCCCATACATTCTGATATCGACACTAATATATACCTGACAGGGGTCCATACATTCTGATATCATCACTAATATATACCTGACAGGGGCCCATACATTCTGATGTCATCACTAATATATACCTGACAGGGGCCCATACATTCTGATATCATCACTAATATATATCTGACAGGGGTCCATACATTCTGATATCATCACTAATATATACCTGACAGGGGCCCATACATTCTGATATCATCAGTAATATATACCTGACAGGAGCCCATACATTCTGATATCATCACTAATATATCCCTGACAGGAGCCCATGCATTCTGATATCATCAGTAATATATACCTGACAGGAGCCCATACATTCTGATATCATCACTAATATATACCTGACAGGAGCCCATGCATTCTGATATCATCAGTAATATATACCTGACAGGGGCCCATACATTCTGATATCATCACTAATATATACCTGACAGGGGTCCATACATTCTGATATCATCAGTAATATATACCTGACAGGAGCCCATACATTCTGATATCATCACTAATATATACCTGACAGGAGCCCATACATTCTGATATCATCACTAATATATACCTGACAGGGGCCCATACATTCTGATATCATCAGTAATATATACCTGACAGGAGCCCATACATTCTGATATCATCACTAATATATACCTGACAGGAGCCCATGCATTCTGATACCATCACTAATATATACCTGACAGGAACCCACACATTCTGATATCATCACTACTGTAATATATACCTCACAGAGGCCCATACATTCTGATATTATCACTAATATACACCTGACAGGAGCCCACACATTCTGATACCGTCAATGATATATATACCTGATAGGAGCCCATACATTCTGATATCATCACTTATATATACCTGACAGGAGCCCGTACAGTCTACAGTATATCTACAGTAATATATACCTGACAGGAGCCCGTACAGTCTATATCTACAATAATATATACCTGACAGGAGCCTGTACAGTCTGTATCTACAATAATATATATCTGACAGGAGCCCGTACAGTCTGTATCTACAATAATGTATACCTGACAGGAGCCCGTACAGTCTGTATCTACAATAATATATACCTGACAGGAGTCTGTACAGTCTATATCTACAATAATATATACCTGACAGGAGCCCATACAGTCTATATCTAGAATAATATATACCTGACAGGAGCCTGTACAGTCTGTATCTACAATAATATATATCTGACAGGAGCCCGTACAGTCTGTATCTACAATAATATATACCTGACAGGAGTCCATACAGTCTGTATCTACAATAATATATACCTGACAGGAGCCCGTACAGTCTGTATCTACAATAATATATACCTGACCGGAGCCTGTACAGTCTGTATCTACAGTAATATATATCTGACAGGAGTCCGTACAGTCTATATCTACAATAATATATACCTGACAGGAGCCCATACAGTCTATATCTACAATAATATATGCCTGAAAGGAGTCTGTACAGTCTATATCTACAATAATATATACCAGGAAGGAGCCCATACACTCTAGCATCTTCAGTAATGAGCCGGCTAGAGTGTATGGGCTGCAGTCAGGCACCTGGAAGGCGCCCATACACTCTAGCATCTTCAGTTGTGAGCCGGCTAGAGTGTATGGGCTGCAGTCAGGCACCTGGAAGGAGCCCATACACTCTAGCATCTTCAGTAGTGAGCCGGCTAGAGTGTATGGGCTGCAGTCAGGGAACCAGGAAGGAGCCCATACACTCTAGCATCTTCACAGTGAGCCGGCTAGAGTGTATGGGCTGCAGTCAGGACCTGGAAGGAGCCCATACACTCTAGGCTCAACCGTGCTGTTAGGGCCGGAGCTCAGTCAGTGTCAGGAAGCGGACGCTGGGGGACGCGCAGGTGAGCATGTACTGTTTGGTTTTTTTTTACTTTTACGCTGGTAACCAGGGTAAACATCGGGTTACTAAGCGCGGCCATGCGCTTAGCAACCCGATGTTTACCCTGGTTACCCGGGGGCCTCGGCATCGTTGGTCGCTGGAGAGCTGACTCCCCAGCGATCAAACAGCGACGCTGCAGCGATCGGCATCGTTGTCGCTATCGCTGCAGCGTCGCTTCGTGTGAAGGTACCTTTAACCCAGCCTTCCTCCCCAAGGTAGTGTCCTGTTATGATCCGGTGACCTTGGAGCCGCATGAGACTTTCTCAGGAGAAGGTGAAACCTGTACTGACCGCAAACCCTAAACTGACACCGCAACTAGAAGTAGCCATGGGGTGTACCTAACACATCCTAGACACCTCGACACAGCCGGAGGACTAAATACCCCTATAGATGGAAATGGGAATTCTATCTTGCCTCAGAGCAGAACCCCCAAGGATAGGCAGCCCCCCACAAATAATGACTGTGAGTATAAGAGGAAAGACAAACGCAGGCAGAAATCAGGATTTAGCAAAAGAGGCCATGCTAGCTAAATAGGAAAGGATAGGACAGAATACTAAGCAGTCAGTATTAAAACCCTGAAAATATCCACAGCAGAAAATACAAAAAATTCCACCATCTAACTAAAGATATGGAATGTATCTCTGCATCTCCTGAGAATCCAACTTGACTGAAAGTATCCAAACACAGTCTAAGCTGGACAAGAAAAAACAATGAATAGCACTGAATTGTAAAGCACACCGCATATGTGCAGCAGAAACAAAACCAGACACTTATCTTGGCTGATTTGGCAGCAGGGCAGGAGGAACCAGACAGAGATGAATAACCTCCAAGAACAATGGACAACTGGCAAGGGCTAATGAATCCTGCACACCTAAATATCCCAGTCAGAGCTGCCATCAGCAGGAACACCTGCCCAGGATTGCAACCCAGGGACAACTGCATTACCACCAGCAACCACCGGAGGGAACCCAAGAGCAGAATTCACAACAGTACCCCCCCCCCCCTTGAGGAGGGGTCACCGAACCCTCACCAGAGCCCCCAGGCCGATCAGGACGAGCCAGATGAAAGGCACGGACCAAATCAGCAGCATGGACAACAGAGGCAAAAACCCAAGAATTATCCTCCTGGCCATAACCCTTCCATTTGACAAGGTACTGAAGCCTCCGCCTCGAAAAGCGAGAATCCAAAATTTTCTCAACCACATACTCCAACTCCCCATCAACCAAAACAGGGGCCGGAGGATCAACAGAGGGAACAACGGGCACCACATATTTCCGCAATAAGGATCTATGGAAGACATTATGGATAGCAAAAGAGGCCGGAAGGGCCAATCGAAAAGACACCGGATTAATAATCTCAGAAATCCTATAAGGACCAATAAACCGAGGCTTAAACTTAGGGGAAGAAACCTTCATAGGAACATGACGGGAAGACAACCAAACCAGATCCCCCACCCGAAGCCGGGAACCAACACACCAACGACGGTTAGCAAAACGTTGAGCCTCCTCCTGGGACAACACCAAATTGTCCACCACATGAGCCCAAATCTGCTGCAACCTGTCAACCACAGAATCCACACCAGGACAGTCCGAAGGCTCAACCTGCCCCGAAGAAAAACGAGGATGAAAACCAAAATTACAAAAGAAGGGCGAAACCAAGGTAGCCGAACTAGCCCGATTATTAAGGGCAAACTCCGCCAATGGCAAGAAAGCCACCCAATCATCCTGATCAGCAGACACAAAGCATCTCAAATAAGTTTCCAAAGTCTGATTAGTTCGCTCGGTCTGGCCATTTGTCTGAGGATGAAATGCGGAAGAAAAAGACAAATCAATGCCCAGCCTAGCACAAAAGGCCCGCAAAAACCTAGAAACAAACTGGGAACCTCTGTCAGACACAATATTCTCCGGAATACCATGCAAACGAACCACATGCTGAAAAAACAACGGAACCAAATCAGAAGAGGAAGGCAATATAGGCAAAGGCACCAAATGAACCATCTTAGAGAACCGGTCACAAACAACCCAGATAACAGACATCCTCTGGGAAACCGGAAGATCAGAAATAAAATCCATAGAAATATGCGTCCAAGGCCTCTCAGGGACTGGCAAAGGCAAAAGCAACCCGCTAGCACGGGAACAACAAGGCTTGGCCCGCGCACAAGTCCCACAGGACTGCACAAAAGAACGCACATCACGTGACAAAGAAGGCCACCAAAAGGACCTACCCACCAAATCTCTGGTACCAAAAATACCAGGATGGCCAGCCAGCACAGAACAATGAACCTCAGAAATCACTCTACTAGTCCATCTATCAGGAACAAACAGTTTCCCCGCTGGACAGCGGTCAGGTTTGTCAGCCTGAAATTCCTGAAGAACCCGTCGTAAATCAGGGGAAATGGCAGAAAGAACCACCCCTTCTTTCAGAATGCCGACCGGTTCAAGGACCTCAGGAGAATCGGGCAAAAAACTCCTAGAGAGGGCATCAGCCTTAATGTTCTTAGAACCCGGAGGATACGAGACCACGAAATCAAAACGGGAAAAAAACAAGGACCATCGAGCCTGTCTAGGATTCAGCCGCTTGGCAGACTCGAGGTAAATTAAATTTTTATGATCAGTCAAGACCACAATATGGTGCTTAGATCCCTCAAGCCAATGTCGCCACTCCTCAAATGCCCACTTCATAGCCAACAACTCCCGACTGCCGACATCATAATTGCGTTCAGCAGGCGAAAATTTACGGGAAAAGAATGCACACGGTTTCATCAAGGAACCAACAGGATCCCTCTGAGATAAAACGGCCCCTGCCCCAATCTCAGAAGCGTCAACCTCAACCTGAAACGGAAGAGAAACATCAGGTTGACGCAACACCGGGGCAGAAGTAAATCGGCGTTTAAGCTCCTGAAAGGCATAGACAGCCGCAGAGGACCAATTCGTCACATCAGCGCCTTTCTTCGTCAAATCGGTCAAGGGTTTAACCACACTGGAGAAGTTAGCAATGAAACGGCGATAAAAATTAGCAAAGCCCAAAAATTTCTGAAGGCTCTTCACGGATGTGGGTTGAATCCAATCATGAATGGCCTGAACCTTAACCGGATCCATCTCTATAGATGAGGGAGAAAAAATGAAGCCCAAAAAAGAAACCTTCTGCACTCCAAAGAGACACTTAGACCCCTTCACAAAAAAGGCATTATCACGAAGGATCTGAAATACCATCCTGACCTGTTCCACATGGGACTCCCAATCATTGGAAAAAATTTAAATGTCATCCAAATATACAATCATGAATTTATCAAGATAAGTCCGGAAGATATTGTGCATGAAGGACTGAAAAACAGATGGAGCATTAGAGAGCCCGAATGGCATCACAAGGTATTCAAAATGGCCTTCGGGCGTATTAAACGCAGTTTTCCATTCATCACCCTGCTTGATACGAACAAGATTATATGCCCCCCGAAGGTCAATCTTCGTAAACCAACTAGCCCCCTTAATCCTAGCAAACAAATCAGAAAGCAGAGGTAAAGGGTATTGAAACTTGACCGTGATCTTATTCAAGAGGCGATAATCAATACAGGGTCTCAAGGAGCCATCCTCCTTAACAACAAAAAAAAAACCCGCTCCCAATGGTGAAGAAGATGGCCGAATATGCCCTTTCTCCAAAGACTCTTTAACGTAACTCCGCATGGCGGTATGTTCAGGCACAGACAGGTTGAAAAGTCGGCCCTTAGGAAACTTACAGCCTGGAATCAAGTCAATCGCACAATCACAGTCCCTATGCGGTGGGAGGGAACTGGACCTGGGCTCATCGAATACATCCTGAAAATCAGACAAAAACTCTGGAATTTCAGAAGAGGAAGAAGAGGAGATTGACATCAAAGGAACGTCATTATGAACCCCCTGACATCCCCAACTAGTCACAGACATAGACTTCCAATCCAACACAGGATTATGTACCTGCAACCACGGAAAACCCAGCACGATAGCATCATGCAAATTATGCAACACCAAAAATTGACAATCTTCCTGATGGGCTGGCGCCATGCACATGGTCACCTGTGTCCAGAACTGGGGCTTATTTTTAGCCAAAGGTGTAGCATCAATGCCCCTTAAAGGAATAGGGTTCTGCAAAGACTGCAAGGGAAATCCACAACGCCTGGCAAACTCAAAGTCCATTAAGTTCAAGGCGGCGCCTGAATCCACAAACGCCATGACAGAAAATGATGACAATGAGCATATCAAGGACACAGATAACAGAAATTTAGGTTGTACAGTACTGATGGTAAATGAAGTAGCGATCCTCTTTGTACGCTTAGGGCAGACTGAAATGACATGAGAAGCATCGCCACAATAAAAACACAACCTATTCTGACGTCTGAATCCTTGTTGTTCCGTTCTAGACAGAATCCTATCACACTGCATTGGCTCAGGCATCTGCTCTGAGGACAACGCCACAGCGCGCACAGTTCTACGCTCCCTCAAGCGCCGATCAATCTGAATGGCCAGAGACATAGAATCATTCAGACCGAAAGGCGTGGGAAACCCCACCATAACATCTTTGATGGATTCAGAAAGACTCTTTCTGAAAATTGCCGCCAAAGCTTCATCATTCCATTTAGTCAACACAGACCATTTTCTAAATTTCTGACAATACAACTCTGCTGCTTCTTGACCCTGAACCACGGCCAACAAGGTCTTCTCCGCTTGATCCACCGAATTTGGTTCATCATATAATAATCCTAAAGCCTGAAAAAAGGCGTCTACATTAAGCAAGGCCGGATTCCCAGATTCCAGGGAAAATGCCCAATCCTGAGGATCGCCACGCAGCAGGGAGATGACCTATTTTAACCTGCTGAATGGAATCACCAGAGGATCGAGGTTTCAGAGCAAAAGACAGTTTACAGTTGTTTTTAAAACTCAAAAACTTGGACCTGTCCCCAAAAAACAAATCAGGAGTAGGAATCCTAGGCTCCAAAACTGGAGTCTGAACAATATAATCAGAAATATCCTGTACCCTAGCAGCAAGCTGGTCCACACGAGAAGCCAATCCCTGAACATCCATGCCAGCACCAGACTCCTCAGCCACCCAGAGAAAAAGAGGAAAGAAGAGACCAAGCAGACTACAGAAAAAAAATGGCTCAACACCTTTCTTCCCTTCTTCTGAGATGCATTTAACTCATTGTTGGCCAGTTGTACTGTTATGATCCGGTGACCTTGGAGCCGCATGAGACTTTCTCAGGAGAAGGTGGAACCTGTACTGACCGCAAACCCTAAACTGACACCGCAACTAGAAGTAGCCGGGGTGTACCTAACACATCCTAGACACCTCGACACAGCCGGAGGACTAAATACCCCTATAGATGGAAATGAGAATTCTATCTTGCCTCAGAGCAGAACCCCCAAGGATAGGCAGCCCCCCACAAATAATGACTGTGAGTATAAGAGGAAAGACAAACGCAGGCAGAAATCAGGATTTAGCAAAAGAGGCCATGCTAGCTAAATAGGAAAGGATAGGACAGAATACTAAGCGGTCAGTATTAAAACCCTAAAAATATCCACAGCAGAAAATACAAAAAATTCCACCATCTAACTAAAGATATGGAATGTATCTCTGCATCTCCTGAGAATCCAACTTGACTGAAAGTATCCAAACAGTCTAAGCTGGACAAGAAAAAACAATTAATAGTACTGAATTGTAAAGCACACCGCATGTGTGCAGCAGAAACAAAACCAGACACTTATCTTGGCTGATTTGGCAGCAGGGCAGGAGGAACCAGACAGAGATGAATAACCTCCAAGAACAATGGACAACTGGCAAGGGCTAATGAATCCTGCACACCTAAATATCCCAGTCAGAGCTGCAATCAGCAGGAACACCTGCCCAGGATTGCAACCCAGGGACAACTGCATTACCACCAGCAACCACCGGAGGGAACCCAAGAGCAGAATTCACAACAGTGTCCTCAACAAATATAAATCAGGAGATAATCCTTCCCTCATTCTGCCAACACCCTAGAAACACAAAGGGAAGGGGTCTACCATAATCTTGACGTTAGGGAGACTGTTCTAAAATACCTGGTTGGAGACGGGACACTAGTTTAGTTTCACATTTGCATTAGAATCCGCAGCGTTTAATCCGCATCCGCAAGTGCAGGAAAAAACGCATAGAAACACGTCCAAACGGGGCTTCTTTTAGACGCATGCGGGAACGCATGCGGTTAAAAAAATGCCGCGTTTGCACGCTTCTCAATGCGTTTTTTTCTGCGTTTGTGTTTTTGGTGCACATGGTGACAAATTTTACAGGAGAAAAATCTAGATAACCAGACACCGCCAATGGGACTACAGAGGGCGTGTATTATGGGATATCTTTATATAGACCTTTGAACAGCTGAAATCTTCAGATTTTGCTCCTGTATCCTGTGTCATAATGGATCTTAGCATGGAGAGCTTTTATTTCAACCTGGATTTAAGCATCAAGCTGTTTCTTGCCTGTGCATTTGCTTGGGAGCAAGACAGAAATCGCGAAAGATGGAGAAGGAGACAGCGTAGGCGTTTTTGGAGACACCCCATTATTGAACTACGTGAGAGCCGTGGAGCCTATCACACGCTGTATGGCGAGCTTAATGCCAATCCGGACAAATTCCCAGAATATACAAGGATGTTGCAAGACTCTTTCCGGGATTTGCTTGCTCGTGTGCAAGGAGCCATACGGAGACAGGACACCCAGCTCCGTAGAGCGATTCCACCAGAGGAACGTCTGCTGTTTACATTAAGGTACGTAACAAATCAAAACCAATGGCAGTGCAAATTTTCTGTGTTCTGACATGTGTTTTTTTTGTATTTTCCTTTCTGTCTTTAGCATAACAACAACATAAATAGAATAGATTGTAATTTTTTTTTTTTTCCAGATTTCTAGCAACCGGAGAGAGTTTATCATCCCTGTTGTGATCCGCTTTTTGGGCTCTCCTAGTGGTGGCTGGTGGTACTGGAGACTTGTGTGTTCTTTTCTGCCTCAGCTCACCTGCTTCCATCAGTTTTGGGAGTTCCCTATTTAGCCTTGCTCTCCAGTCACTTCCTTGCCGGTCATCATTGTAACCTGAGTCTTTCAGTTGCATGTTCCTGCTACCAGTCTGCTGATCAGCTAAGTGGACTCTTGTCCTTTTTGTTTTGTATTTTTTGTCCAGTTTACAGTTTGTCATTTCCTGTTACTGGAAGCTCTTGTGGACTGAAATTGCCACTCCTGTGTCATGAGTTGACACAGGAGTCTTAAAGTAATTTCAGGATGGGTTTTTGAAAGGGTTTTTCAGCTGACCGTGAAGTCCTCTTTTGTATCCTTCCTCTATCTAGTAAGTGGACCTTGCTTTGCTAAATCTACCTTCATACTGTGTATGTCTTTTCCTCTGAACTCACCGTTAATATATGTGGGGGCTACTATCATCTTTGGGGAATTTCACTAGAGGTAAGCCAGGTCTGTTCCTTCCTCTTCCAGGCGTAGTTAGTTCTCCGGCTGGCGCATGGCATCTAGGCAGCCGTAGGAATGCTTCCTGGCTACTGTTAGTTGTGTGGTAGATTTAGGTCACGGTCAGCTTGAGTTTCCATCACCCGAGGGCTGGTCTGTTATTTTGTGTTTCTGATGTTCCCATGCCATTGGGGAATCATGACAGTATGACCGGCCACTGTTAAAGTAATTGGCAGAAGAAAGGAGAGTAAAAGAAGTCTGTAGATTTTTTTTTTTTTTCCTCACATGTTTGCTACTTAGTTGGCTCAGTTGTATTTCTGCTCTATTTACAGCCTTGCCTTTCTCTCCTTCTAATCCTTGAATGGCTCTGATCTCTCCGGTTTAAGGATGGACTCTCAGAGTTTGGCTGCAGGTTTAAATAATCTTGCTACGAAGGTTCAGAATTTACAAGATTATGTTATACGTACCCCTATTTCTGAACCTAAGATTCCTACACCAGAGGTATTTTCCGGAGATAGATCTCGGTTTCAGAATTTCAAATGTAATTGTAAATTATTCCTTTCCCTCAGACCTCACTCCTCTGGAGATCCTGTTCAGCAGGTTAAGATTGTGATTTCTTTGCTGCGAGGTGACCCTCAAAATTGGGCATTTTCATTGACACCAGGGGATCCTGCGTTGCTCAATGTGGATGCGTTTTTTCTGGCTTTAGGGTTGCTGTATGAGGAACCTAATTTGGAGATTCAAGCTGAAAAAGCTTTAATAGCCCTGTCTCAAGGGCAAGATGAAGCTGAGATATACTGCCAAAAATTTCGTAAATGGTCTGTGCTTACTCAGTGGAATGAGTGTGCCCTAGCGGCAATTTTCAGAGAAGGCCTTTCTGATGCCGTTAAGGATGTCATGGTGGGGTTTCCTACGCCCACAGGTCTGAATGAGTCCATCACAATGGCGATTCAGATTGATCGGCGTTTGCGGGAGCGCAAACCCGTGCACCATTTGGAGGTATCTTCTGAAGGGACGCCAGAGAAAATGCAATGTGACAGAATTCTGTCAAGAAGCGAGCGGCAGAATTATAGGCGCAAAAATGGCTTGTGCTTCTACTGTGGTGATTCCGCGCATGTTATATCAGCATGCTCTAAACGTACTAGGAAGGTTGACAAGTCTGTTTCTATTGGCACTTTACAGTCTAAATTTCTTCTGTCTGTAACTCTGATTTGTTCATTATCAGTTATTACCGTGGATGCCTATGTGGACTCTGGTGCCGCTCTGAGTCTCATGGATTGGTCCTTCGCCAGGCGCTGTGGGTTTGATTTGGAGCCTCTGGAAGTTCCTATACCTCTGAAGGGTATTGATTCTACACCTCTGGCTTGTAATAGACCACAGTTCTGGACGCAAGTGACTATGCGTATGACTCCAGACCATCAGGAGATGATTCGCTTCCTCGTGTTGCATAATTTACATGATGTGTTAGTGCTTGGATTACCATGGTTGCAATCTCATAACCCAGTACTGGACTGGAAAACTATGTCTGTGTTAAGCTGGGGATGTCGGGGGGCTCATGGGGACATACCTTTGGTTTCTATCTCGTCATCTATTCCCTCTGAGGTTCCGGCATTTTTGTCGGATTTTGGGGATATTTTTGAAGAGCCTAAAATTGGTTCTCTTCCTCCCCACAGAGAGTGTGATTGCGCCATAGATCTGATTCCAGGCAGTAAATTTCCAAAGGGTCGTTTGTTTAACCTATCTGTACCTGAGCATGCTGCCATGCGAGAGTATGTTAAGGAGTCCCTGGAAAAGGGACATATTCGTCCTTCTTCATCACCTTTAGGAGCTGGGTTTTTCTTTGTCTCTAAAAAGGATGGCTCGCTGAGGCCTTGTATTGATTATCGACTCCTGAATAAAATTACTGTCAAATATCAGTATCCGTTGCCGCTGCTTACTGATTTGTTTGCTCGCATAAGGGGGGCTAAGTGGTTCTCCAAGATTGATCTCCGTCTCGAGATGTGCGTGTTTTTGTGCAGTCTTGTGGTGTGTGTGCTCGGGCCAAGCCTTGTTGTTCTAGGGCTAGCGGGTTGTTGTTGCCCTTGCCTGTTCCGAAGAGGCCTTGGATGCACATCTCGATGGACTTTATTTCTGATCTTCCTGTCTCTCAGAGGATGTCTGTTATCTGGGTGGTGTGTGACCGTTTTTCTAAGATGGTTCATTTGGTGCCATTGCCGAAGTTGCCTTCCTCGTCTGAGTTGGTTCCTTTGTTTTTTCAAAATGTGGTTCGCTTGCATGGTATTCCTGAAAATATCGTTTCTGATAGGGGTACCCAGTTCGTTTCTAGATTTTGGCGGGCATTCTGTGCCAGGTTGGGCATTGATTTGTCTTTTTCGTCTGCCTTCCATCCTCAGACTAATGGCCAGACGGAGCGAACTAATCAGACTTTGGAGACGTATTTGAGGTGTTTTGTGTCTGCGGATCAGGATGATTGGGTTGCCTTTTTGCCGTTGGTGGAGTTTGCTCTTAATAATCGGGCTAGTTCGGCCACTTTGGTTTCCCCTTTCTTTTGCAATTCGGGGTTTCATCCCCGTTTTTCTTCTGGTCAGGCGGAGTCTTCGGATTGTCCTGGAGTAGATGCTGTGGTGGATCGGTTGTATCGGATTTGGGAACAAGTGGTGGACAATTTGAATTTGTCCCAGGAGAGGACTCAGCGGTTTGCTAACCGCCAGCGTCGGGTTGGTCCTCGCCTTCGTGTTGGGGACTTGGTGTGGTTGTCTTCCCGTTTTGTCCCAATGAGAGTTTCTTCTCCTAAATTTAAGCCTCGGTTCATCGGTCCCTATAGGGTTTTGGAGATTATTAACCCTGTTTCCTTTCGTTTGGACCTCCCGGCATCTTTCGCTATCCATAATGTGTTCCATCGGTCGTTGTTGCGGAGATACGAGGTGCCGGTGGTTCCTTCTGCTGAGCCTCCTGCTCCTGTGCTGGTTGAGGGTGAATTGGAGTACGTTATAGAGAAGATCTTGGACTCCCGTATTTCCAGGCGGAGACTCCAGTATCTGGTTAAATGGAAGGGCTATGGTCAGGAAGATAATTCTTGGGTAACTGCCTCTGATGTTCATGCCTCGGATTTGGTTCGTGCCTTTCATAGGGCTCATCCAGGTCGCCCTGGCGGTTCTTGTGAGGGTTTGGTGCCCCCTCCTTAAGGGGGGGGTACTGTTGTGATCCGCTTTTTGGGTTCTCCTAGTGGTGGCTGGTGGTACTGGAGACTTGTGTGTTCTTTTCTGCCTCAGCTCACCTGCTTCCATCAGTTTTGGGAGTTCCCTATTTAGCCTTGCTCTCCAGTCACTTCCTTGCCGGTCATCATTGTAACCTGAGTCTTTCAGTTGCATGTTCCTGCTACCAGTCTGCTGAGCAGCTAAGTGGACTCTTGTCCTTTTTGTTTTGTATTTTTTGTCCAGTTTACAGTTTGTCATTTCCTGTTACTGGAAGCTCTTGTGGACTGAAATTGCCACTCCTGTGTCATGAGTTGACACAGGAGTCTTAAAGTAATTTCAGGATGGGTTTTTGAAAGGGTTTTTCAGCTGACCGTGAAGTCCTCTTTTGTATCCTTCCTCTATCTAGTAAGTGGACCTCGCTTTGCTAAATCTACCTTCATACTGTGTATGTCTTTTCCTCTGAACTCACCGTTAATATATGTGGGGGCTACTATCATCTTTGGGGAATTTCACTAGAGGGTAAGCCAGGTCTGTTCCTTCCTCTTCCAGGCGTAGTTAGTTCTCCGGCTGGCGCATGGCATCTAGGCAGCCGTAGGAATGCTTCCTGGCTACTGTTAGTTGTGTGGTAGATTTAGGTCACGGTCAGCTTGAGTTTCCATCACCCGAGGGCTGGTCTGTTATTTTGTGTTTCTGATGTTCCCATGCCATTGGGGAATCATGACACATCCCTCCACTTCCAATACTGGCTTGGAATATCCACCCTGTCCGGAATAGTTGCGGACACCTCCCGGGCTTTGTGGAATGTACTCCGGGATGAGTTTATACCCTTATCCACCTTGGACATGTGGATTGAAATTGCCGAAAAATTCTGCAGTGTGTGTGATTTCCCCAACTGTTTGGGAGCAGTGCATGGAAAGCACATCCACATTATCAAACCAGCCAGAACAGGATCGGAGTACATGGCAATAGCCGATGCGGACTGTCGCTTCATTTCCGTGGACATTGGGGCTTTTGGCCATGGCAATGATTCCCAGACTTTTAAGAACTCTGATATGGGCCGCCGGGTGTATGGCAAAAAATTTAATTTTCCACGACCACAACCGCTCCCCAACACTCAAGGTCCACCAATGCCATTTGTTATGGTTGGTGATGAGGCCTTTCAGATGTGTGAAAACCTACTGAAGCCATATTCCAGTCGGGACTTGAACCACACTAAAAGGATTTTTAACCACAGACTGACCAGGGCACGAAGAACCTTTGGGATTCTAGTCTCAAAATGGCGCATTCTTGCATCAGCCATTAATCTAAAAATGGAGACAGTCGACGAGGTGGTCAAAGCCTGTGTTGTTCTGCACAATTACATAATGGCTAAGGAGCGGCCCAACATTGAACTGGATGAACTAGTTGCACACCCACTGCCCGATTACCAACATCACCCGTTGCGGTCAACAGCTGAAGTTGGCCACATGCGGGACCAATTTGCTGCTTTTGATTCGGATATTGGGCGTGTGTCATGGCAGGACAATGTTGTGTAAATGTCCTGTTGGGATTTTTATCTGTACCAGTTATTTTCTAAAATGTTTCTAATATTTCTCGTTAATAAACTTTATTTTTTGGAGTCTTGACCGTGTCTCCTATGTCCTCTACAAACCAAGGCTGTCCTCACACTAGATGTATTTGGTCTGTATTTCATATCAGTATTTGTAATCTAAAACCAGGAGTGTGTGATAATAGCTGAGGTGCTAGATATGTTATTATAATTTTCCTCTAATTGTTCCAATCCTTGTTTTGACTTACACATACTGATATAAAATACTGACCACATAATGTTAATGTGACAGCAGCCATGTTGTTTTAAAGGTTGTTGACGTCATTGCGTCCGGATTCTGTTCTGCAGTATCCATTGGACACAGACTGAAGAGACAATGACTGTCATACAAAACAGATCTATACTCATCAAGTCAGGTGTCAGAAATAATGAATTCATGATGCATATATAACAGCCTCATGAATTCACTATTTCTGACAAATGTGTAGGTGAGCATAGATATGCCGTGTATGACCGCCATTGTCCCTTCACTTTGTGTGAAATAGATTACGTACAGAGAAAATGGAGGTTATACAAGGCAGTTCTCTACTCACCAGGTCAGGTGTCCTAACCTGTTGAGTGTAGTTCTGCATTTTATTTCCGCCATTTTTTCTTCACTCTGCAACACTAGTCACAGACTAAGCAGAAGGAAGAGATTATGGAGATAATACAAGTATTAATTTTTTGGCCCACCTCATATCTCTATACTAAAGACACACAAAGCTGCAGTCTTTTATTTGCTAACTACTGTAGCTATGATGTGGCCAAAACATTAAGTCTTCAGCGCACGGTGTGTGTTGACGGCGGCGAAATACACAAGTAAACCACACAAAATTGGGGGCAAAAAACAATATTATTTATTTTTTTATACACAAACTTTTTATTTACTGCGCCTGCTTGGGGTAGAGTGATATAAACGGGGGGTGTGAAGCTGTGATGCCTGGCTAACTGTGGACCACGCAGAGGTGGCAGGAGAAGGGGCAATGAAACTTGTGGGGTCTGGTAGTTCGGGGATAGGGCTTGACACATGAGAGGCTTGAGACGCACTGGAAGGGTGAGACAAACCTGACATTACATATGGAAATAAACACCGTGTGCACTGCTATAATCTGGTGCAGAGACTAGGTACCCAAACCATATAGTAAACTGTAAAGAAGTCTCGCACTCAACTTAAGTCTTATTGTTTTGTAGATTTATTGGTACTAATGGTAGCACTGGAAACGTTTCAGCCCTTATCGGGCTTTCATCAGTCACTACAACATTCAAAAAAGAAAAATATAATACAGTGTACAAACAAAAGATTATAAATAAAACAAAAGTATATACAATTTTTCACAAAATATAGTAGTAGCCAAGTTTGTAGAGTCATTCTAAACATTATATTGCAGTGAAAGCACGCATCACATTCTCGCTCGATGTGTTCTATGATAAACCATTCTTCAAGATATAAAAGAAACACATACCGTGCTGTGCCTTTTAATGTGTGTAGATACTACCTTTAAATAGGATCCAGATCGTGCGTAATGCCTAATATGGCATAAGAAGAGAACAGAAATTTATAGTTATATATAGAGGACTTGGAAAATGAAGCTCAGATCAAACGGAGTGATACTCACAGTGGGTAACCGCTTCAAAAGGAAGTGGAGTAATTTGATAGGCAGAATGCATAGAGGCTGTGGAATAATTGTGACAGGGGAGAAAGAAGGGGGTAAATGTGAGCGTATATTGTATAATGTCACAGGTCCGTAATGTGAAGTTGATACCTTATATATTTACCTTAAACAAGGCATGTATAAGGCTTAGAGGTAATCACCTCAAAACGGCCAGCACTGGAGCAGGGGCTGAAGGGAGTATAAACAACAGAGCTTGTCAGCGCATACAGAGCCAACTATATATCCGGTAGCAGGGCGTATCGTACAATACCTGGAGGGAAGCCGCTCGGATGCGTGTGATGTCCTCTCAGACTCGGTGTCCACCGCTCGTCTGAGATGTGTTTGTAAACTGCGCTTTTTAAAGCACTGCGCCTGCGCTGTGGTGAAGCGCCGAGACCGGATGTGACGTAAAATGACATGGCCAGGGCGGAAGTATATGGCCGTGCGTGTCACCATGTGGATATGCGTTCCACTGGAGTAGCGCTGATATAGTTATAGTTAGAAGTTTAATGCGATGCATGTGGGCGGTTGTATACTGCGGTAGTAGATGGAGGGACATGTAATATGTGCATATTTAATACAGCAAAGCGACCATGTGACAGAGAAGTGGGAGGGAAGTATAAGGAGGAGGAGTAGAAGGAGGGGTGTACACAATTATACATGGGAATGAAACAGAGAAGGAATATAATGGGATCCCCTGGACCATACAAAGGGAAATGGAGATAACGTATTTCATAAACACGGTATATGTTAAGGTACATATATACTGCTGGACGTAGTATGTGAATACTGTGCGATACATAGTGATACATACAAGTGGACACAGAAAGATATCCGCAATGAAAGTGCCGTCTAGATTTTAAGGTGTGTCCATGGTGAGTAGTGGCACGGAGAGTGGTGCTCGATCCGGTAATGGTAGTAACTCGTGAAATGCCAATCATCATTAATACAGACGACTCTAAAAGACAAAAATATCTATCAGTACACATTTTCATTAAACATATATCATACAAGATATTCACATTAATCGTGCAACAGCAGCTATAAAGATCCACAGTACCACTAAATAAATGCAGACAGCTCGTATTCCCTGTTGAGTCCTTTAGGTGATAATGTATCTAAGACGTGGATCCAATATGCCTCACGTTTCTTAAGCATAAGTATTCTGTTGCCCCCCTTGCGTTGTATGGGAACTTGCTCCAGGACCTGAAATTTCAATTGTGAGTAGTGTTGAGCATTCCGATACCGCAAGTATCGGGTATCGGCCGATACTTGCGGTATCGGAATTCCGATACCGGGATTCCGATACTTGCCGCGTATCGGATACCGGAATCGGAAGTTCCCAGATTCAAACTGCACGAATTCAGCCAATGAGAATGATTCCAAGTGTGGGCACATCCTGTTCAGCATGGAGGGCATGAAACTACTGGCAAGGCTGTGATTGGCTGCTGAAATGATGTCATGCTGCAGTTTAAAAGTCGCTGGCGCCATTTGCGCACACTCTGCTGTGAATTCAGTTAGTGACAGGACGCTGTTTGCTGACTGAGGTCCAGTTTAGAGATAGCGATTTGCTTCATTGTTCTTTTCCAAGGCTAATTTAGCAACCGCTGTGTTTACCTACTAATCACCTTGCTTTTGCCTTGCAGCGCTGTTTTCACAGCGATCTGCAAGGTCTGTGTGTGTGTGTGTGTGTGTGTGTGTGTATGTGTGTGCAGCCCACTCTCTAGTCTGTGTGCAGCCATAGGCCATAGCTGGTTGTATTCAGTTCAGGGAGGGTGGTTCACTGCCTCATACTGTTCTATTTTTTTTTTTTTTTCAAGTAGTGCAGGCTGCTGCACATATTTTCAAAAAATTCCTATTAGTGTCTTTCCACCCGTATCCAGCTAACTTGTGGAAAAACACTACATAGGATAACGTAGAAGAGTGTTTTTGGGCCTTGCAGCGCCGTTTACGGCTGTCTGCACGGTCTCCGTGTGACTGCAGCTCGCCCTGTAGTCTGTGTGCAGCCATAGCCGGTTGTATCCAGCTCAGGGTTCTTCACTGCGTCATACCGTGAAATCAATTTTCCTTTTGTTTTAAGTAGTGCAGGCTGCTGCACATTTTTTCAAAAAATTCCTATTAGTGTCTTTCCACCCGTATCCAGCTAACTTGTGGAAAAACACTACATAGGATAACGTAGAGGAGTGTTTTTGGGCCTTGCAGCGCCGTTTACGGCTGTCTGCACGGTCTCCGTGTGACTGCAGCTCTCCCTGTTGTCAGTTCAGCCCCCAAAAAATAAATAAATAATAAAGTTCACCAAACACACCACTTTACATTTGTGTAGGCCACATTAGCTCATATTAAAGTCTAGTCCACACTTTTGAAAATTAGTGTTTCTTATACCTGTTAGGAGCTGTTCAGGAATAAGCACACAAAGCCGTTAGTACTTTTCTGCTTATCTTTATCAGTCAACCAAGATGAAGAAGGCAAGGGAGTAAGGCACGTGGGCGTGGGCGCGGAGCAGGGAGAGGACGTGGGGATTCTGTGCCTGCTGCGGGCACCGGTGACTCATCAGCACCCACTTTCAGCAGGGAACAGTCGTTCATGCGCAGCTTTGTCGGAGAGCGCCGTACACCACTGCTGCGTGAAGACCAAATTGAAGCCGTTGTTGGATGGATGGCAGCTAATGCATCGACTTCAATTAGTGCCACATCCTCTCAGACACAGAGCACTGGAGAGCACCCATCTGTCTCTTCACCACCTGCCAAATTGCCCAGGCAGACAGAGAGCCCAGGACAGGAGCCGTCTCTACTTCTGTAATCTGAATCTCTTGGCTTGGAAACAGGGGGCCAGCCAAGCAGCATTGGAGAAATGGAAGAAGAGGCAGGGTGCAGTGATGCCCAACAGCTTTTTCTCTCTGAGTCTAAAGAGGCAGGTGGGCCAGTGCCTCCGGTCACCACATCGCAGGACGCATCTGCTGATGACACTCAGGTGCCACTTTCTGGTGCGTGCTCTGCTGCTGAGACTACCCAGGAGGAGCAGTTGGTGGCAGAGGGTAGTGTAGATGATGAGGTCCTTGACCCATCTTGGCGTGAGGGACAGGAAGGTGGTGGGAGCAGCTCTGAGGAAGAGATTCCCCGAATGGGCCAAAGAGGGAGAGGGAGGGGGAAGACTGCCGATCCTGCAGCCTCCACTTTGGCACCCGTTAGGAGCATGTCTCTTTCAAAAGCCAAAAAGGGCGCTCCCAAGACTTGCAGTGCCTGGTCCTTTTTTGACACAGTTGCAGATGACATTTGCTATGTCAAATGCAAGGTGTGTCATCACAAAGTCAAAAGAGGTCGAAATGTCAGCAACCTCAATACCTCCAACATGTGGAAACATGTGCGGACCAGGCACCTGGCGGAGTTAGAAAAACACACTGAAGAGCTAGGCCAACCAACAGCGGCAGCTACCACCTCTTCAGCTCGTGTTGCCTCTTCCTCCAGCTCACACGCAGCTGGTTCGGCTTCCTCCCAGGATCGCCGTGGAAGAACCTCTGGCCCTGTTGTCCAGAGACCCACTGTAATTCCACCCGCAGCACCACGTTCCCAGGCATCCTCACACTCCCAGCCCAGTCTACAGCCATCGGTAGTACAGGCATGGGAGAAAAGGTGGCCTTTCTCGTCAAACCACCCACGAGCACAGGCTCTGACTGCAGGCATTGCCAAACTTCTGTCACTGGAAATGCTGTCATTCAGGCTGGTGGAGACTGACAGCTTCCGTGACTTGATGGCATTGGCAGTCCCACAGTACAATGTGCCCAGCCGCTTTTACTTCAGCAGGCAAGCTGTCCCTGCCCTGCACAAGCATGTGGAGGGACATATAAAACACGCGCTACTGAACGCCGTCAGTAGCAAGGTCCACCTCACCACCGATGCGTGGACAAGTCAACATGGACAGGGGCGATACCTTTCCCTCACAGCCCATTGGGTTAATGTTGTTGAGACGGATACAGATCGTGCGAGTGGCGCAGGACGTGTCCTGCCCACTCCAAGGATTGCAGGAATCCAGTCTGTACGCATTGACTCCTCCTCTTACACCAGTTCCTCAGAATCATCGCTGCAGGAGCCGTCACAGTCCACCTCCACATGGACCCGTGAACGTTTACCTGTTACGACCGACATGAGCGCAGCCGTGGCCAAACGTCAACAGGCCGTCTTGAAATTAATTTCTTTGGGGAATCGAAGCCACACAGCGCAGGAGCTCTGGAATGCCATCAAGCAGGAGAGCGATGTGTGGTTTGTGGCAGCGAATCTCCAGCCAGGCATGGTACTGTGTGATAATGGCCGATATCTGGTGGCAGCTCTGGGCCTCGGCAACCTCACTCACATCCCATGTCTGGCACATGTGCTCAATTTGGTCGTGCAGAGTTTTTTGAGGGACTATCCGGATCTTGATGCACTGCTGCACAAGGTCCGCCTAGAGTGTGCTCACTTGCAGCGTTCCAGCACAGCAAAATCGCGCATTGCGGCTCTGCAGCGCCGATTCCGCCTTCTGGAACATTGCATCATATGTGACCTACCTACCAGGTGGAATTCCACGTTACATATGTTGGAGCGGTTGTGTGAGCAGCAGCAAGCAGTAATGGAGTACCAGCTGCATCAGGCGCAAAGAAGTCGCACTCCGCGCCGTTCAGACTTCACAACCACAGAGTGGGCCACTATGAAGGACGTCTGCCAGGTTTTGCGTCCCTTCGATTATTCCACGCGGATGGCGAGTGCAGATGATGCACTAGTCAGCATGACTGTCCCCCTTATCTGCCTGCTTGAAAAATCACTGCAAGCGCTAAGGGATGATGTTGTGGAAGAGGTGGAGGATGAGGATTCACCATTTCCATCATCTTCTGGACAGTCAGCGCCACGTGGTTCCTCACAAACGCGTAGGCAGGGGACACTTTGTGAGGAGGATGAGGAGGAGTCAATGGAGGAGGAAGACATCCGTCCAGAGGAGGGAGTTACACAATTGTCCAGTAGTCAGTGTGTACAGCAAGGGTGGGGTGATGAAGAGCGGGCAGAGATCACGCCTCAAGCAGGGGACAGCGTTTCTTGGCCAGTTGGCAGTCTGCAGCACATGGTGGATTACATGCTGCAGTGCCTGAGAAACGACCGCCGCATCGCCCACATTCTCAGCATGTCTGATTATTGGGTGTTCACCCTCCTCGATCCTCGCTACCGGGACAACGTAGAAAGCCTCATCACACCGTTGAACCGGGAGCGAAAAATGCGGGAGTACCAAGAGACACTGGTGAATTCCATCATCTTCTCCATTCCAACTGAGAGAAGTGCTGCTAGTGCATTACAAAGCAGCTCAGTGCGTCCAGGCAGTGGAGGAGGCTCTGCACAAAGAGGGAGCAGAAGCAGTGCCTCTGCCCAAGGCAAGACCAGTATGGCCCAACTGTGGCACAGTTTTGTGTGCCCGCCACAAAAGTCTACACCATCACAGACGGCTCCAGTCAGCAGGAGGCAATGGTTCCGTCAGATGGTGACAGACTACATGTCTTGCCCTCTTGCTGTACTCCCAGACGGCTCTTCCCCTTTCAAGTTTTGGGTCTCAAAGCTGGATACATGGCCAGAGCTAAGCCAGTATGCATTGGAGGTGCTGGCTTGCCCTGCGGCTAGTGTACTATCGGAACGCGTCTTTAGTGCTGCAGGTGGTGTACTAACTGACCGTCGCATGCGACTATCCTCCGATAACGTTGACCGGCTTACTTTCCTGAAAATGAACCAGGCCTTGATCTCGCAGGAATTTGCCACTCCTCTTCCTGATTAAATAATTAGGTGACTGTCTACAGTATCTAGGTCTCCAGTTGTGTTCATCTTTCTACCACCTGAACTTTAATTCCTGGGCTCCAACACCGCCAGTTGAGGCTCAGAAGTGCCGTCTGCACAGTCAAAACATACGACCCAGTGTTATTGGGTGTCAGTAACGTCAGCTGATCCCCAGCTGTGTAGCCGGCAATGTGTCCTGCGACCGCCACGCTGACACAACAACTGAAATGCAAGGGAACCTGTCCCCCCCCCCCAAGGCGTTTGTTACTGAAAGAGCCACCTTGTGCAGCAGTAATGCTGCACAAGAAAAGGTAGCTATTTTTGTTTAGCTCCTTGCACACGCAGAACTTAACACTTATAAAATGTGTTCACTGATACCGTAAAACCGTCCCGGAGGTGGGACTTTCCTTCGTAATGTGACACAGCACAGCCGTCATTCTTACCCCCCGGCGCCGTGCGCCGGCTCCTCAGCGTTGTTTGATTCTGTCTCGAAGCCTGCGCTGTTATGTTATCCCTTGGCCAGGCACACTTAGCGCTGCCCCTCTTCTGACATCATTTGGTGTCATGCTGACTGCGCCTGTGCGGCCGCGCTGGCCGAGATCCCGCCTCGCAGTGTCTTCTGATTTAATCACACTGCGGGCCTGGGATCCATGGGCATGCGCAGTGCATATCTTCACCTCCGCCTCTCACTCATCTCCCTTCGCCTTCTTCAGACTGTGTGCCGTCAGCTGATCCCTAATAGCATGCCACGGCCGTGACACCGCACAGTCTGAAGAAGCCGGAGGGAGAGGAGTGAGAGGCGAGGATATGCACTGCGCATGGCCACGGATCCCAGGCCCGCGGTGGGATTACATTAGATGACACTGCAAGGCGGGATCTCAGCCAGCGCGGACGCACAGGCGCAGCCAGACTGACACCAAATGATGTCAGAAGATGGGGAGCGCTAAGTGTGCCTGGCCAAGGGATAACATAACAGCGCAGGCTCCGGGACGGAATCAAACAACGCTGAGGAGCCGGGGCACGGCGCCAAGGGGGTAGGAATGACGGCTGTGCTGCGTCATATTACGAAGGAAAGTCCCACCTCCGGGACGGTCTCACGGTATCAGGGGACACATTTTATAAGTTTTTAGTTCTGTGTTTGCAAGGAGCATAATGAAAAGAGCCACCTTTTCCTTTTGCATCCTTTGTGCTGCACAAGCTGGCTCTTTCAGCTACAAACGCCTTGGGGGGGGGGGTTAAAGGTTCCCTTTCGACTTTCTCCAATCAGGCTTCGGCTTACACTGTGTTCCTCTGCTCCTCCTGCTGTCCCTGGGCTCCAACACCGCTAGTTGGTGCCTGGAAGTGCTGTCCGCACAGTCAACACTTGCTGCCGTGTTATTGGGGTTCAGTAACGTCAGCTGTTCCCCAGCTGTGTGTGTGGCAATCCCTCCTCTCTCCTCCACCTCCTCCTCCTGCTGTCCCTGGGCTCCAGCACCGCTAGTTGTTGCCTGGTAGTGCTGTCCGCACAGTCAACAGTCGCTCCTCTGTTATTAGGGTTCAGTAACGTCAGCTGTTCCCCAGCTGTGTGTGTGGCAATCCCTCCTCTCTCCTCCACCTCCTCCTCCTCCTTCTGTCCCTGGGCTCCAACACCGCTAGTTGTTGTCCGGAAGTGCTGTCCGCACAGTCAACAGTCGCTCCTCTGTTATTGGGGTTCAGTAACGTCAGCTGTTCCCCAGCTGTGTGTGTGGCAATCCCTCCTCTCTCCTCCACCTCCTCCTCCTCCTTCTGTCCCTGGGCTCCAACACCGCTAGTTGTTGTCTGGAAGTGCTGTCCGCACAGTCAACAGTCGCTCCTCTGTTATTGGGGTTCAGTAATGTCAGCTGTTCCCCAGCTGTGTGTGTGGCAATCCCTCCTCTCTCCTCCACCTCCTCCTGCTGTCCCTGGGCTCCAACACCGCTAGTTGTTGCCTGATAGTGCTGTCCGCACAGTGAACAGTCGCTCCTCTGTTATTGGGGTTCAGTAACGTCAGCTGTTCCCCAGCTGTGTGTGTGGCAATCCCTCCTCTCTCCTCCACCTCCTCCTCCTCCTGTCCCTGGGCTCCAACACCGCTAGTTGTTGTCCGGAAGTGCTGTCTGCACAGTCAACAGTCGCTCCTCTGTTATTGGGGTTCAGTAACGTCAGCTGTTCCCCAGCTGTGTGTGTGGCAATCCCTCCTCTCTCCTCCACCTCCTCCTCCTCCTTCTGTCCCTGGGCTCTAACACCGCTAGTTGTTGTCCGGAAGTGCTGTCCGCACAGTCAACAGTCGCTCCTCTGTTATTGGGGTTCAGTAACATCAGCTGTTCCCCAGCTGTGTGTGTGGCAATCCCTCCTCTCTCCTCCACCTCCTCCTCTTCCTTCTGTCCCTGGGCTCCAACACCGCTAGTTGTTGTCTGGAAGTGCTGTCCGCACAGTCAACAGTCGCTCCTCTGTTATTGGGGTTCAGTAACGTCAGCTGTTCCCCAGCTGTGTGTGTGGCAATCCCTCCTCTCTCCTCCACCTCCTCCTTCTCCTTCTGTCCCTGGGCTCCAACACCGCTAGTTGTTGTCTGGAAGTGCTGTCCGCACAGTCAACAGTCGCTCCTCTGTTATTGGGGTTCAGTAACGTCAGCTGTTCCCGAGCTGTGTGTGTGGCAATCCCTCCTCTCACCTCCTCCTCCTCCTTCTGTCCCTGGGCTCCAACACCGCTAGTTGTTGTCTGGAAGTGCTGTCCGCACAGTCAACAGTCGCTCCTCTGTTATTGGGGTTCAGTAACGTCAGCTGTTCCCCAGCTGTGTGTGTGGCAATCCCTCCTCTCTCCTCCACCTCCTCCTCCTCCTTCTGTCCCTGGACTCCAACACCGCTAGTTGTTGTCCGGAAGTGCTGTCCGCACAGTCAACAGTCGCTCTTCTGTTATTGGGGTTCAGTAACGTCAGCTGTTCCCCAGCTGTGTGTGTGGCAATCCCTCCTCTCTCCTCCACCTCCTCCTCCTCCTTCTGTCCCTGGGCTCCAACACCGCTAGTTGTTGTCTGGAAGTGCTGTCCGCACAGTCAACAGTCGCTCCTCTGTTATTGGGGTTCAGTAACGTCAGCTGTTCCCCAGCTGTGTGTGTGGCAATCCCTCCTCTCTCCTCCACCTCCTCCTCCTCCTTCTGTCCCTGGGCTCCAACACCGCTAGTTGTTGTCTGGAAGTGCTGTCCGCACAGTCAACAGTCGCTCCTCTGTTATTGGGGTTCAGTAACGTCAGCTGCTCCCCTGCTGTGTGTGCTGCAATACCTCCTATCTGCTCCTCCTGCTGTCCCTGGGCTCCAACACCGCTAGTTGTTGTCCGGAAGTGCTGTCCGCACAGAGCCAAACACCTCGCCAATGTGTTAGTGGGGTTATGTAATGCCTGCTGCTCCCCTGCTGTGTATACGGCAACGTGTCATGCGACCGCCACGCAGGCACAACAACTTAAATTTAAGGGAACCTGTCCCCCCCCCAGGCGTTTCTTACTGAAAGAGCCACCTTGTGCAGCAGTAATGATGCAAAAGGAAAAAGTGCCTCTTTTCGTGGTGCTCCTTGCACATGCTGAACCTAACACTTATGAAATGTGTCCCCTCACACCGTTAAACCCTCCGGTAGGTGGAACTTTCCTTCGTAATGTGATGCAGCACAGCCGTCATTCTTACCCCCTTGGCGCCGTGCGCCGCCTCCTCAGCGTTGTTTGTATCTGTCCCGGAGCCTGCGCTGTTATGTTAGCCCTTGGACATGCACACTTAGCGCTGCCCGTCTTCTGACATTATTTGGTGTCAGGCTGGCTGTGCCTGTGCGGCCGCGCTGGACGAGATCCCGCCTCGTAGTGTCTTCTGATTTAATCCCACTGCGGGCCTGTGATCCATGGACATGTGCAGGGCATATCTTAACATCCGCCTCTCACTCATCTCCCTACGCCTTCTTCAGACTGTGCAACGTCAGCTGATCCCTAATAGCATGCCACGGCCGTGAAGCCGCACAGTCTGAAGAAGCCATAGGGAGGGGAGTGAGAGGCGAGGATATGCACTGCTCATGCCCATGGATCACAGGTCCGCAGATTGATTACATTAGATGATACAGCGAGGTGGGATCTTGGCCAGCGCGGCCGCACAGGCGCAGCCAGCCTGACACCAAATGATGTCAGAAGACGGGCAGCGCAAAATGTGTGCATGGCCAAGGGCTAACATAACAGCGCAGGCTCCGGGACAGATTCAAACAACGCTGAGGAGGCGGCGCACGGCGCCAAGGGGGTAAGAATGATGGCTGTGCTGCGTCACATTACGAAGGAAAGTTCCACCTACCGGACGGTTTAACGGTGTGAGGGGACACATTTCATAAGTGTCAAGTACAGCGTTTGCAAGGACCATAATTAAAAGAGCTAAGTTTACCTTTTCCAGCATTAGTGCTGTACAAGATGGCTCTTTCAGCTACAAACGCCTTGGGGGGGGGGGGGGGGGTTAAAGGTTCCCTTTCAACTTGCTCCAGTGCAGGCTTCGGCCTACACTCTGCTCCCTCTCCTCCCGCAGAGCCTGGGCTCTAACACCGCCAGTTGGTGCCCCGAAGTGCTGGCTGCACAGAGAAAAACACCTCGCCAATGTGTCAGTGGGGTTCAGCACCGCCAGCTGTTCCCCTGCTGTGTAGCCGGCATCGTGTCCTGCAAAAGCCACGCAGACACAAGAACTGAAATTGAAGGGAACCTGTCCCCCCTCCCCCAGGTGTTTGTGTGTTTTACAGCCACCTTGTACAGCAGTAATGCTGCATGTGTGCAAGGTGGCTCATAAACTTATTCTCCTTGCACACGTGGAACGGAACACGTCTACAATGTGTCCCCTGAGACCATTAAAACGTCCCTCAGGTGTGACTTTCCTTTGTAATGACATGCAGCAACCCCGTTGGTAGCGCTGCCCGTCTTCTCACATCATTGTTTGGCTGGCTGCGCCTCTGCGGCAGCCCTGCCCGACACAACGCCCCTCGGTGTCTAATTTCTTTAGACTGCGAGGGTGTGATTGATGGGCATGAGCAGTGCCTATCTTCGCCTGGCACTTATCTCCTTCCGCCTTCTTCACACTGTGCGGCCTCATGGCCGTGGCATGCCATAAGGGATCAGCTGGCGCCACACAGTCTGAAGCAGGTGTAAGGACCCGAGCGAGAGGCGAAAATATGTACTGCGCAAGGCCATGAATCCCAGCACCGCAGTGTGAAACACTGTAAAGGCACTGCTGGGCTGGGATTCATGGGCATCGCGAACCGCACCGGTCGACATGAAATGATGTCAGAAGACGGGCAGCGCATGGCCAAGGGATAACGCAACAACGCAGACTCCTGTACAGCAAAATGCGATGCTCAGGAGGCCGCGCCAAGCACCAAGGTGGTATTTTTGCCAGCTGTGCTGCGTCTCATTACGAAGGGAACTCCCGCCTCCAAGACAGATTGACTGTATAAGGGCCAAAATGTTGTACGTGTTTCATTCAGCTTGTGCAAGGAACAAAATTAAAAGAGCAACCTTTCACTTGTGCAGCACTACTGCTGCATAAGGCGTGGCTCTTCTAGTGTGTAATGTTATGACCTCAATGGCAGAGGGTCTCAGGAATAAATACCAAGTCTGCAAACACAAAAAAAACAGCTCATAGGGCAGTGGTAACTGGGCTGACCATATATCTAATCCTAGCACCACAAATAGAAGTAGCCGGGGAACGTGCCTACGTTGGTTCTAGACGTCTCGTGCCAGCCGGAGAACTAACTAACCCTAGAAGGGAAAAGAAAGACCTTTCTTGCCTCCAGAGAAAAGACCCCAAAAGTTGGATACAAGCCCCCAACAAATAATAACGGTGAGGTAAGAGGAAAAGACAAACATAAGAATGAGCTAGGTATTTAGCAAAGAGAGGCCCACTAGCTAATAGCAGAATATAGTAAGATGACTTATATGGTCAGCAAAAACCCTATTAAAATATCCACGCTGGATATTCAAGAACCCCCGAACCGTCTAACGGCCGGGGGGAGAACACCAGCCCCCTAGAGCTTCCAGCAAGGTCAGAAATCACATTTAGTACAAGCTGGACAAAAATAGTAGCAAAGCAAGTAACTCAAAAAACAAAGAAGCAAGACTTAGCTTAATTTTGCAAGAGCCAGGACCAGCAGACAGGAGCAACAGAAGGATCTGATTACAACGATGCCAGGCACTGGACTAAGGATCCAGGAAGTTAATATAGCGACACCCCTGGACTAACGACCCAGGTGAGTGCCAAACAGAAAAAAGACAATCCCAGAGTCATACCACTAGTGACTACAAGAGGGAGCCAAAAAGTCTAATTCACAACAGTACCCCCCCCTTAAGGAGGGGTCACCGAACCCTCACCAAGACCACCAGGGCGATCAGGATGAGCAGCGTGAAAGGCACGAACTAAATCGGCCGCATGCACATCAGAGGCAACCACCCAGGAATTATCCTCCTGACCATAGCCCTTCCACTTGACCAGATACTGAAGCCTCCGCCTGGAGAGACGAGAATCCAAGATCTTCTCCACCACGTACTCCAACTCGCCCTCAACCAACACCGGAGCAGGAGGCTCAACAGAAGGAACCACAGGTACAACGTACTGCCGCAACAAAGACCTATGGAACACGTTGTGAATGGCAAACGACACAGGAAGATCCAAGCGAAAGGACACAGGATTAAGGATTTCCAATATCTTGTAAGGACCGATGAAGCGAGGCTTAAATTTAGGAGAGGAGACCTTCATAGGAACAAATCGAGAAGACAGCCATACCAAATCCCCAACACGAAGTCGGGGACCCACACCGCGGCGGCGGTTGGCAAAACGCTGAGCCTTCTCTTGTGACAATTTTAAGTTGTCCACCACATGATTCCAGATCTGCTGCAACCTATCCACCACAGAATCTACCCCAGGACAGTCAGAAGGATCCACATGTCCCGAGGAAAAACGAGGATGGAAACCAGAGTTGCAGAAAAATGGCGAAACCAATGTAGCGGAACTAGCCCGATTATTAAGGGCAAACTCAGCCAACGGCAAGAAGGTCACCCAATCATCCTGATCCGCAGAAACAAAACACCTCAAATAAGCCTCCAGAGTCTGATTAGTTCGCTCCGTTTGTCCATTAGTCTGAGGATGAAAGGCAGACGAAAACGACAACTCAATGCCCATCCTAGCACAAAAGGATCGCCAGAACCTGGAAACAAACTGGGATCCTCTGTCAGACACAATATTCTCAGGAATGCCGTGTAAACGAACCACATTCTGAAAGAACACAGGAACCAGATCGGAAGAGGAAGGCAGCTTAGGCAAAGGTACCAAATGGACCATCTTAGAAAAGCGATCACATACCACCCAGATGACAGACATGCCCTGAGACACCGGGAGATCTGAAATGAAATCCATGGAAATGTGTGTCCAAGGCCTCTTCGGGACAGGCAAGGGCAAGAGCGACCCGCTGGCACGCGAACAGCAAGGCTTAGCTCGAGCACAAGTCCCACAGGACTGCACAAACGACCGCACATCCCGTGACAAGGAAGGCCACCAAAAGGACCTAGCCACCAGATCTCTGGTGCCAAAAATTCCCGGATGCCCTGCCAACACCGAGGAATGAACCTCGGAAATGACTCTGCTGGTCCACTTATCAGGAACAAACAGTCTGTCAGGTGGACAAGAGTAAGGTCTACCAGCCTGAAATCTCTGCAACACACATCGCAAATCCGGAGAAATGGCTGACAAGATAACTCCCTCTTTAAGAATACCAACTGGTTCTGCGACTCCAGGAGAGTCAGGCACAAAGCTCCTTGAAAGAGCATCAGCCTTCACATTCTTTGAACCTGGTAAATATGAGACCACAAAGTCAAAACGGGAGAAAAACAATGACCAGCGGGCCTGTCTAGGATTCAGGCGTTTAGCAGACTCGAGATACATCAAATTTTTGTGATCAGTCAAGACCACCACACGATGCTTATCACCCTCGAGCCAATGACGCCACTCCTCAAATGCCCACTTCATGGCCAACAACTCCCGATTGCCCACATCATAATTCCGCTCAGCAGGCGAAAACTTCCTAGAGAAAAAGGCACAAGGTCTCATCACAGAGCAACCAGGGCCTCTCTGCGACAAAACGGCCCCTGCTGTCATGGTTCTCAATGGCAAGAGAACGTAGTAAAGCATACAAAATGACTAGCTCTTGGAAGATGGGAACTCGAGCTGACTGTGAGCTAAACCTACCGCACAACTAACAGTGGCCGGGTAGCGTGCCTACGTTTTATCCCTAGACGCCCAGCACCAGCCGGAGGACTGACTGACCCTAGCAGAGGAAAATACAGACCTGGCTTACCTCTAGAGAAATTTTCCCCAAAAGGCAGACAGTAGCCCCCACATATATTGTCGGTGATTTTAGAGGAAATTGACATACGAAGTATGAAGATAGGTTTAGCAAATTGAGGTCCGCTTACTAGATAGTAGGAAGACAGAAAAGGGAACTTCACAGTCAGCTGAAAACCCTTTCAAAATACCATCCTGAAATTACTTTAAGACTCTAATATCAACTCATGACACCAGAGTGGCAATTTCAGCTCACAAGAGCTTCCAGCCTCAGAAATATTCAATCACAGAGAACTGGAACAAAAATGCAAAACAAACTTAGGACTAAAAGTCCAACTTAGCTGATAGTAGTCTAGGAGCAGGAACATGCAACAGAAAGGCTTCTGGTAACATTGTTGGCCGGCATAGAAATGACTGAGCAGCAAGGCTAAATAGAAAACTCCCACATCCTGATGGAAACAGGTGAACAGAGGGGATGAAGCACACAAGTTCAGTACCACCAGTGACCACCGGGGGAGCCCAGAAACCAAATTCACAACACCCTGCCCCAATCTCAGAAGCATCCACTTCAACCTGAAAGGGAAGTGAGACATCAGGCTGGCACAAAACAGGCGCCAAAGTAAACCGGCGCTTCAACTCCTGGAAAGCCTCCACGGCTGCAGGAGCCCAGTTAGCAACATCAGAACCTTTCTTGGTCATATCCGTCAAAGGTTTAGCAATGCTAGAAAAATTAGCAATAAAACGACGGTAGAAGTTAGCAAAACCCAAGAACTTCTGAAGACTCTTAACTGACGTGGGTTGAGTCCAATCATGAATAGCTCGGACCTTGACTGGGTCCATCTCCACCGCAGAAGGGGAAAAAATAAACCCCAAAAAGGGAACCTTCTGTACTCCAAAGAGACACTTTGAGCCCTTAACAAATAAAGCATTCTCACGCAAAACCTGAAACACCATCCTGACCTGCTCTACATGCGAGTCCCAATCATGAGAAAAAAACAGAATATCATCCAGATAAACGATCATAAATTTATCCAGATACTTCCGGAAAATATCATGCATAAAGGACTGAAACACTGAAGGAGCATTAGAGAGCCCAAAAGGCATCACCAAGTACTCAAAATGACCTTCGGGCGTATTAAACGCGGTTTTCCATTCATCTCCTCGCTTAATGCGCACAAGGTTGTACGCACCACGAAGATCTATCTTGGTGAACCACTTGGCACCTTTAATTCGGGCAAACAAGTCTGACAACAGAGGCAAAGGATACTGAAATTTAACAGTGATTTTATTCAAAAGCCGATAGTCAATACAAGGTCTCAAAGATCCGTCCTTCTTAGCCACAAAAAAGAATCCCGCACCAAGAGGGGAAGAGGAAGGACGGATATGCCCCTTCTCCAGAGATTCCTTGATATACGAACGCATTGCGGTATGCTCAGGTACAGACAGATTAAATAGTCTTCCCTTAGGAAATTTGCTACCTGGAATCAAATCTATGGCACAGTCACAGTCCCTATGAGGAGGCAGAACACTGGACCTGGACTCGCTGAACACATCCTGATAATCAGACAAATACTCAGGAACTTCCGAAGGAGTAGAGGAAGCAATAGACACCGGCGGGGAATCACCATGAATACCCTGACAGCCCCAACTTGACACAGACATTGCCTTCCAATCCAAGACTGGATTATGAGTCTGTAACCATGGCAACCCCAAAACGACCAAATCATGCATTTTATGCAGAACAAGAAAACGAATCACCTCCCGATGTTCAGGAGTCATGCACATGGTTACCTGTGTCCAAAACTGCGGTTTATTTTCCGCCAATGGCGTAGCATCAATACCCCTCAGAGGGATAGGATTAACCAACGGCTCAAGAACAAAACCACAGCGCTTGGCAAATGACAGATCCATAAGAGTCAGGGCAGCACCTGAATCCACAAACGCCATAACAGGGTAGGAGGACAATGAGCAAATTAAAGTCACAGACAAAATAAATTTAGGTTGCAAATTACCAATGGCGACAGGGCTAACAACCCTTGTTAGGCGTTTAGAGCATGCTGATATAACATGTGTAGAATCACCACAGTAAAAACACAACCCATTCTGACATCTATGATTTTTCCGCTCATTTTTGGTCTGAATTCTATCACATTGCATCAAATCAGGTGTTTGTTTAGACAACACCACCAGAGGATTAGCGGTTTTGCGCTCCCGCAAACGCCGGTCAATTTGAATAGCCAGCGCCATGGAATCATTCAGACTTGTAGGAATGGAGAAACCCACCATCACATTCTTAATGGCTTCAGAAAGGCCATTTCTGAAGTTTGCGGCCAGAGCACACTCATTCCACTGAGTAAGCACGGACCATTTCCGAAATTTTTGGCAATACACTTCAGCTTCATCCTGGCCCTGAGAAATAGCCAGCAAGGCTTTTTCTGCCTGAACCTCAAGATTGGGTTCCTCGTAAAGCAATCCGAGCGCCAGAAAAAACGCATCAATATTTGCCAATGCCGGATCTCCTGGCGCTAGCGAGAAGGCCCAATCCTGAGGGTCGCCCCGTAAAAAAGAGATAACAATTTTAACTTGCTGAACTGAGTCTCCAGATGAACGGGGTCTCAGGGATAGAAACAATTTACAATTATCACTGAAATTCCTAAACTTAAATCGGTCTCCAGAAAACAGTTCAGGAATCGGTATTTTAGGTTCAGACATAGGACTACTGGTAACAAAATCTTGTATGCTTTGCACACGAGCAGCAAGCTGGTCCACACTGGTAATCAAGGTCTGGACATTCATGTCTGCAGCAAGCTCAAGCCACTCAGAGGTAAAGGGGAGGAAGAGAGGAAAAAAAAAATAAAAATAAAAAATTCAGAATTTCCTTTCTTATAATCCCACTTCTGCAATGCATTAAACATTCAATGTAGGCCTGGCATACTGTTATGACCCCAATGGCAGAGGGTCTCAGGAATAAATACCAAGTCTGCAAACACAAAAAACCAGCTCATAGGGCAGTGGTAACTGGGCTGACCATATATCTAATCCTAGCACCACAAATAGAAGTAGCCGGGGAACGTGCCTACGTTGGTTCTAGACGTCTCACGCCAGCCGGAGAACTAACTAACCCTAGAAGGGAAAAGAAAGACCTTTCTTGCCTCCAGAGAAAAGACCCCAAAAGTTGGATACAAGCCCCCAACAAATAATAACGGTGAGGTAAGAGGAAAAGACAAACATAAGAATGAGCTAGGTATTTAGCAAAGAGAGGCCCACTAGCTAATATACTTTACTAATATAGTAAGATGACTTATATGGTCAGCAAAAACCCTATTAAAATATCCACGCTGGATATTCAAGAACCCCCGAACCGTCTAACGGCCGGGGGGAGAACACCAGCCCCCTAGAGCTTCCAGCAAGGTCAGAAATCACATTTAGTACAAGCTGGACAAAAATAGTAGCAAAGCAAGTAACTCAAAAAACAAAGAAGCAAGACTTAGCTTAATTTTGCAAGAGCCAGGACCAGCAGACAGGAGCAACAGAAGGATCTGATTACAACGATGCCAGGCACTGGACTAAGGATCCAGGAAGTTAATATAGCGACACCCCTGGACTAACGACCCAGGTGAGTGCCAAACAGAAAAAAGACAATCCCAGAGTCATACCACTAGTGACCACAAGAGGGAGCCAAAAAGTCTAATTCACAACAGTGTAACACCTGAGGGGGGGTTAAAGGTTACCTTTAAAATTGGTTCAATTAGGCTTCGGCCTACACTCTGCTCCCCCTGCAGAGCCTGGGCTCTAACACCGCCAGTTGGTGCCCCGAAGTGCTGGCTGCACAGAGAAAAACACCTCGCCAATGTGTCAGTGGGGTTCAGCACCGCCAGCTGTTCCCCTGCTGTGTAGCCGGCAACGTGTCCTGCAACAGCTACGCAGACACAAAGCTGCCGCCAGTGCAGGCTTCGGCCTACACTCTGCTCCCTCTCCTCCTGCTGACCCTGGGCTCTAACACCGCCAGTTGGTGCCCGGTACTGCTAGCTGCACAGAGAAAAACACCCGCCAATGTGTCAGTGGGGTTCAGCACCGCCAGCTGTTCCCCTGCTGTGTAGCCGGCAACGTGTCCTGCAACAGCCACGCAGACACAACAGACCTCCAAATGCCTCCAGTGCAGGCTTCGGCCTACACTCTGCTCCCCCTGCTGACCCTTTGCTCCAACACCGGTAGTTGGGGCTCTAGGAAGACAAGCTTGAATAGGTCCCCATCCTGGTTCCAGCACCGTCAGCTGTTTCCGGGCAGAGCCTTTGGCTTAGGTGCCTCCCTCTGGGTATCCGAGTTCCACCAACGTCAGGTGGTCCTTGGTAGTGCTTTCAGGCACGGGTACCTCCTGCTTAGTAACCGGGTTCCAGTAACATCAGCTGGTCCTCGGTAGTTCCATTGGCTCTTGGACCTTCGGCTACCCATCCGGGTTCCAGTACCGTCAGCTGGTTCTCAGCAGTGTCTTTTGCTCTTGTACCTTCTGCTCCCCATCCTGGTTCCAGTACCGTCAGCTGTTTCCGGGCAGAGCCTTTGGCTTAGGTGCCTCCCTCTGGGTATCCGAGTTCCACCAACGTCAGGTGGTCCTTGGTAGTGCTTTCAGGCACGGGTACCTCCTGCTTAGTAACCGGGTTCCAGTAACGTCAGCTGGTCCTCGGTAGTTCCATTGGCTCTTGGACCTTCGGGTAGCCATCCGAGTTCCAGTTCCAACAGCTGTTTCTCGGCATTTTCTCAGCCTTTTTGTACCTTCTGCTACATTTCCAAGTTCAAGACCCTAAAGACGACGAGCC